>NC_024312.1:12416825-12477979 GCF_000523025.1 Cynoglossus semilaevis
CACACAAAAGACTCATAATGAAACTCACACATGTCATTAAAGGTTTATTCAGCTATATTAAAAAAAAAGTGAAAACCCTCACCTGGTGACACCAGGTATTCCAGTACCTTCTGGTACCAGGTGTTTTTTCTAATGCATTTCAATTGTGCTTGACCCCTGAGCTGTTCTGACAAACAAAGGCCTTTATGTAGTGATGAAATGTTTAAAACATTGAGTTTGTACTGTTACTGATGATAGTGATGTGTAAACATTTAGTTGTGCAACAGACTTTGCACTGTAAGAGTGACTACTTTGTAGCTGCTTTTAAGGAAAACCCGTTTGTTTGTGCTAACGTGGCACAACGACGTGTTCTTCTAATCTGCAGGTTCACTATTTCCTTCAGTATTTAATTTCTATAATACAGTGTGTAAACTATTTCTTTAGCAGTAATCAGGAAGCTGCATACTATCTTCAGTCTCGTTTCTTCTTCCGGTATTAAATCCGTGGAAAACATGGTGTTGCCGCTGAAATCGAACCAGCGTTTTCTGATGGCAGACCTTAAAGAAACGACAAAGAGCAAAAATTAAACACCAAAATAAAAAACACTTGACAGGAAATTATCCAAAATAAATTTAAACACTTAATACACTAATATGTCTGCTGGGACTGCCTATACAGCTGTTTATTTAATTTCATTGTTTAACTACAACTACTTACACTGTGCATATAATTCCTATTTTATATATTTATTTCATATACATGTTCACATAACATTCTTATAATTATACTAGTTCTGCTTATATATACATATCATAGGTATAATGTAGTATGCTTTACTATAGATACCTAACGTTAGCTAACGTTAGCTGCCGAGACGCTGATGCTAGCGTAAATTGCACAAACGGTCTCGACCGAACGACTACCATTTCAAACAAAATACAACCGACAACTGTTTACAAAAACCCACCATTTAAATCAATCAGATGTAGCCACCATGCCAATTTTCTTACTTGAACGCCCGCTGGAAGCCAACACGACTAACACAAGCGTCCCATGCGCCGGATCCGCAACCGGAAATAAGGACCGTACTACGATTTCCTGCTTCCGTTATACAAAGGTTCCAATATCAGCGCTCTCTTGCAGTTGACCGCTGACGTTCATATTAGGTCCTAAAACATGCTGCCAAGTGATTATTTTATGTTTAAAACTCCCAAAAGTATTTTAAATGAATATTTAAAAAAATCACCCAAAACATGCCTTACTATAGCCTTACCATCGGGAAAAAATGCAAAAAATAAAAAAGTCCCTGAAATGCCTCAGAATGCAGGCATGTTCGCAAAACATTTAGCCAAGTGATTCATTTGTACAAAGAATGTCAAAATGTCAGCATTTTTCAATATCTGATCAAAAGTTACATGAAACAAAAAGATTTTGCCAAAAGATTTTGACACATTTTTGAAAAATTCTCAAAATGCTCTAATTTGAAGACATGTTTATAACTATTTATTTTTGAGAAACTTTTTAAATCTTTTTTAGTATAATCTTCTATTATAATGTTTCTCTTGATCAATGGTTGACATACCAAAAAGTATCTATTTTTTTTAACCCTAAAAAATATGTTTTTAAGGTAAATACGTTTTTTAAACTTATTGATGACTTGTTTTGTTTCAGTATATTATTATTATAGTATATTACTGTTATCAATTGACATTGCAGCTATGTACTTCCTCAACGCTGGGTTCGGTGTGGTCAGAAGTAGCTTCATGTTTGATGAAAATGTTTTTTTTATTATTCCTATAGATTTTCTATTGACATGTTGTCTTATCTGACATTTACTAATACACTAAAAATTAGTTGTAAAACTCCAAGATTTCACAGATTCCTGTTATTTGACATTGATTTCAAATTAAACATCATCGATAAGTGAAGAAATCATATGTAAACTCTCATGTTAAAAATATATGTACAGTTTTTTTTATTCATACAAATGTCTTGACTTTACAGAGGAGTTTTTCTCGATGTCTCCTGAATCAGTGTCCATCTTATTACATAAGCCCACAGAGACCAAAGATGTTTGGCTTCAGTCTACTACTGCGCTGGCTGTTTCAGCTTGAAAAGTCAGTGTGCATGGGAGCAATGTTGTGATCAAAAGCAGCGTACTGAGAGTCACCGGTGCTGGCCAGTTTCAGCTGCTGTGCAGCATGGGAAAGCTGGAACGCTGCATCAGGATGAGCCGAGTCAGGCAACATGGTGCACTCCCTCTCCAGCAGATCGGCCACTCCTTTCAGCAGTTCCCAAAAACCAAAGGCCAAGGCGGCTTTTCGCAGACGGTTCAGCTCCTGACACAATAAGGTACAAAGTAGAAATTTTCATTTTGAAATTGTTGGAATTTGTGTTTTTTTTATGTCAGACTTACTTTGTAGAAGGTTTGGGTTTTATCAGGTAGCTTTCTGGCATTCCTCAAAATTTTCTGCACATCAGTCTGCAAAGACAGCAACAAACAATCATCAGAATGATTGTTGTTAGGCATTAAAAATGGACAAACCATCGAATGAGTGAAGGGGCACTCAAGCCTACAGTCTTCTTAACTATAAATTACCATCATTTTAACCTCCCTTTTTGGTACAACAGACCATTTTAAATGTAAAACCTAAAATGTAAAAATGTTTCTTTACTGTATTTTACTTGTACAAGCAGTGAGATGTCACTGAAATTCAATTCTGAAACCACACGCTCACACAGAGAAAGAGATAATTGTTCAAAGTGTAACGTGTTAAATATATATTCAGGCAGGGGTTCTGTTGTATGACTTCAGCAAAGTAAGCAATAATTAATCAATTCAATTACTGTAATTTCTGATTAATATCTTAATCAATTTGTACGGATGTTCTGTGTACCTGTAGTCCACTGGCCTTTATCCACACCGTAACATTTTGAGCATAGCTTCGTTTGACCTGTGGCTGCACAGGAAAAGGACTTTTGCTGTCATCTTCACCGTAGGGATTTTCGGCAGCCTCTAAAGTAACAGGGAACCAAATTATCCTGTTATTGAACCACTTAACGTTGAACACACACAAAAAGGTCTCTGCTCATGTTAGGGAGCACAGTGAATCTCCCCATTGTGGGGCAAATGAAGGACTTCTCATTATTAATCTACAACAAGTTGTTTGTCAACCTGGCAGAAGTTTTTACCAGAAATTGGTCCTAACTGTGAGATCTTGCCCAGCCAGGGCAGTGGTTCTGAACCAGGCTCAAACAGTGACATCATCAGATTAGATTTCTTCTTACTGTCTGCTTGAGAGTACAACATGCCGTACCACTCTGGCCTGAAAAAGGAAACAGATTTTAGCTATTGTTGGTGCTTGTAGAATGTAAAATGACTGGTTTAAACAAACACAACTGTCTCATCATTATTATTATTCTCACCCTAGCTGGACCAAGGCCACCATGCCCTCAACCTTCAGACTACCATGTAAAAGCACACAAAAGTTTGGGGATTTTCCAGCCACCTGACTGGCAGAGGGTTCATCGTCAAGGTCATCTGTGGCTCCTGCACCAACTTCATCTACCTCTGAAATCAAATGCAATATTCTGGATGGGTCACCAGTAAAAGCAGATTTGGAAAACAAATCTAGCTGATGTTATTGTTTTTACAAGTTTAGAAATGCTGGTTTATGTAAACCAATCATCAAGATGCTCTCATTTGTCTGAAAATACTTAGCTATGTTTATTTTTGTGATTAAAATTGAGATAAAAATATACTTTTTCGGTACGCCGACTTTTGACACTGTAAAGTTAAATAAAAAGGCACAAATTTGCCTCCAAATAATTTGTTATGTGCTTTTTTAATCTTCAAATTCAGGAAAAAAAATGTTATGTCAACCATTGATCGCAGTGATATACTATACTAAACAGTATACACAAAAATAAGTTTCCCAAAAATGAATAAAAATGCACTGAATTGCCTTTATACATGTAGTTGTGTCCTTTTTTATGCTGTAAATTTAGGAAATCTATTTTTTGGTAAGCCACCCATTAATACCAGTAACTATACTTTACTAATAATTTTCTGAAAGAGTTTGTAGTGTCGTCAATATAATTAAAAACACTTTCATCACAGACCTTTGTTTACAGCGATCGGCAGTACCAGGTGTCTTGATATAACCGGAGGACTCGAAATGTCGGCAATTTCAATAAAGCCCATGATTTCCAAGTCTGAAAAAGATATTGTGGTGTAAACGCTTTTCTTTCAAATAATGTAAATGCTAAATTCTGAGGCAATAAGGAGCAGTGGCTGTTTACCTGTGTTGACTGTTTTGGGCATGGGCTCCACCTCCTCGTCCACCACGACAGGCTCGGGTCGAGGGAACACCTGAACATCAGAGGAAAGGTTCCCACAATGCAACACAGCATGGAAAGGAGAATACGCATAATCAATCAGCCTCCTGGAAAATAAATACAAAGAAAAAGGCAAAAGATGCTTTAGTTCACACATTAAGAGTATGTGTTAATAAAGTATAAAAACCTTACCCAAACATTGCGTGTACACTTTTCATGCACAGTGGTCCTTCTACGGTGAAGATCTGACCGTCTCCTCCACTAAGGCGAAGTAATTCCTCCAAATTGTCCAAAGCATCAGTCATCTGTAACTGTCATTATAAAAAGAGAAAGGCATTATTAAGTCACAGGCAAAACAATTACATTTAAATTAAATTATTTTTAATAATTTAATTATTTTTATCCAAACAGCTGCTAATCCAACACTTTTGACTCTATACTATATACCAAGAATTAAGCAGGCCACATAAAAATATCCAAACATCTGCTAATCTAACACTTCTGACTCTATACTATATATCAAGAATTAAGCAGGCCACATAAAAATACAAAAAATATAGTATATACCTCCTCTGCGCTTGCTACACACATAATGTACATCTTTGTTGAGAAGGGGAAAGGCAGTGGGAACTTCTTGTCTTCTCCACGCTGCTTCATAGTTTGAAGGGAGTGACGCAGAGAACCCTTTCCAATGCCAAGAGATCCATCAGTGACAAGAATCACCTATGTGACAGAACAGGCAACAAGCAAATATAACAGACAATATAAAATAATTACTGTCCGCCATATGATAACACTGAAATAGGAACTATAGCAAACGAAACCATCATAAGACACTGTCAAAGTTGATACAATTACAAAACGTTGAACACAGAGACTTTCCAGCATTAAATACTTTTAAATGTTAAAGAAACAGATCATTTTAATTTGCATTTTCCATGTTCTTCCCATAAATATATGAAAAAAATATCAAAATGGTACACTTCCTCAACCATTTTTCTATCAAAATATGTATACCTAAAGAATAACAACAACAATAACAGAAATATGAAGGAGATAATTTGATATAACTATCAATAATAAAAATAAAAACATCAAAGAATAGAAGACAGCTACAAAATAAGTTCTAATTGAATTCTTTGAATTTTATAAATCATAACAGGTGTTAAATCTAGATAATACAATAAAACCCATCACTGGATATCATTCAGGCTAAGAGATCCCTAAGAAAGACTTTTTATTATCTTTAAGTATTTATTATATTATTATTAATAAATCTACTTATGAAATAGGTTTATAACAGTAATTTACTTTCCGGCACTTTTTCATCAATCATTGCTGAAGTATGATTTTGGTAAAGATGACCAAAACAAAGCACAACAAGGTACCTGACAGGCACAGGTGCTGCCCCACTCCTGTTGGAAAACGTTACTGACTCCATGAAGAGCTGATTCAATACACGTCTTGTCATAGTCTTCCAGTGAGCTCAGTGCCTCCTGCAACAAAACACATAATACACACATTTACACAGGGTAAAATAAAAGACAGAACATATATAAATGCTGTGCTTTGACGAGCTCTACCTGCAGGGCGTTGTAATCTCTGGTGAAAGGTACCAGCAGCTCCCAGAGGGAGGAGAAGGCCATCAGAGCTGTGAACTCTAAGCGGTAGTTAGAGGCCATGTGTTCAAACAGCATGTTAAGTCCATGAACTGCCAAGTTCTTCCTCTGAAACTCCTCGTTGCTGTCCAGTGACACTGGCCGTGTCATGGACAGAGAAACGTCCATTAAGACCACAGTAGGCATAGCTTGTTACTCAAGTGTACTCACAATACTACAGCGAACTTAAGGCTACCCTTCCGCATCTGCTCCCACTGAGGAAAAAGGAAAAAGAATGTGAAATGTTGAAAAAATCTCATACCATTATCCTCGTCCTATATTTCTTTATAGGCGACCATTTATTTCACAACACAAAGAAAGTTTGTTTTTTAATCATCACGTCATTTACATTAAATTCCGGATGTATTAAAGGAACAGAGATAAAAGAAATACAAACTTACCAGTTAGTGGTAGATTCGTCCCTTTTTGCAGCCCTTGAGAAAAGACACAGACTTAATTTAACTAAATTAAAACCTTTAAACGAAAAGCTGCTTACTGCACCGCACTTGTAAAGCCAGACTAAACAGCGTTGAACACACAGGGTGCAACATAGATCAGTGTTAGCTCATGTCGGCTAAATCACTTTAGTTTTGCCTTACTATGCCATTAAAGTTAACTTAATAAATGTTGTTTATCGACTTTAACATGAAAACAAATCAATTTGTGTAACAATTAACCTTTAAATCAACGAATATATATGTACGGGTATTAAATGATTCTACCGACATTCAACTGCTGTTACCGTGTGTAACAGTTATTTCCGTCCGGTGTGAAACTAGTGATGTAAACAGATCTCATTGGGAAATGGATGATGGACGCAGTAATTTGAACGACGTGACATTGGTTTTGCAAAATTGCAAATCTATTGTATATAGCTTTACACTTTGCACAATTAATCATTTTCGGACATTTAACTAGACGTTTTTTATGTCTACTGTCCACGCCAACTTGTAATTTTTATAAAGTAACTCAGATGGCGCCAGACTACACACTCTTGAAGCCTATTCATTGGTTGAAACAGATAAAAACTGTCCCCCAAAATGACTTAAAAAAAAAAAAGAAATATACAATTTAATGGTTGGATAGTATGGTTGGTTGGATAGTATGTCTTTGGGGCGTTTTTCCAGCTCCCACTGGTTAGCAGTGGAGCAAAAGCACTCTTTACGCCTATTTTTGAACTTGTTCCAGTCCATGATTCATATATTGTTGCAAAATATATACCAATATTAACTCGTCACAACTTTCATTTAATTCAGTGTTTTTATGAGTTTTAAAATTAATCTGATTTTGTTTGTTTTTGTCATTTGTTGCTATATCCCCCAAAACGAGTATCTCTCTGTATTGTACTACTACTACTGTATCTCAATGTATCTACTATATCTGTGAAGGGGAATATTTAAATATTACAATTAAAAACATACCAACATACCTACAGAGATGTCTTTATTATTATATGAACATGTGTTTTTACTTTGTAATGCTCTAGAATTGAAATGTAAAAAAAACCAGACACCTCAGTTTTGAGTCCAATAATAGTACATATAGCAGGCTGATGACAAAGTGAGAGTGAGACAATGCATATAATCCTCTTATTGGACTTCAGGTATTATGTGTAATGCTGATCCATTCTGAAGACCTGTCCTCTGTCCTACATAATCCTGTGGCCCCAGCAACAGATTGAACATATGTTGGTGCAACATTTTAAACTTTTAATGCTTTAACTTGGACAAAATCTTCAACTGCGGTAAGATGCATTTTATTCTCAATTATTAGTTTTAGTTGTGCTCTTTGCAACTCAGGACTATTTTATGGAAGTGATGTGTTTGCACGCATGATCTCTGTTGTTTACGCAGATGTAAGCATTGTGGCATGAATCACATCAGCGGAGCTTCAAAATCTGTCACCCCAGTGTTTGCTGAGGGGACAAGAGTGCTCACCAACAAGAGCTCCTTCATTATGCACCTTAAAACTTAGACGGTCGTAAAACACTGCTCTGGACTAAAATGTATTCTACAAGAAGGAAGAGGCTGCAGCTGAGTCGGTTTCTGTTTCTGCTTTCTGGAGTTTTTCTGTGCACCATTTACCAACTGACCATTAGCACCAGACTGTCCAGGACTTATCCACTACCTCAGATTGGAGAGACTTTTGAAGAGGGCTCAACAGAAGGGCTGGATGAAGTCACCATAAAGACAGAAGGGTTAGAAGAACCCCTCACTGCAACTCATGACCCAGAGCCTACAGACCAGACAACACCTACAATAAATGGGGCAAACAAGTATGAAACTACTTCAGATTTGAAGTCATCGACTCCAACTGATGTTCCACAAGTGACGACCACAAACCGGACTTTAGTGTACTGCATCTATGTGGCCCCCGATCCTCCGCTCCCTACTCCAGTTCCGGCTCCTCCTCTCACCACCATCACTCCTGCTTCTCCTGATGAGGCCCCACATGTTAAGGGTGAATACCCTGAGGACATCTTCTCTGTGGAAGACCGCAGACGCGGCTGGGTGATCCTGCACATATTCGGGATGATGTACATGTTTGTGTCACTTGCAATTGTGTGTGATGAGTTCTTTGTTCCTGCGCTGGGGGCAATCACAGAGAAGTTAGGTATCTCTGATGATGTGGCAGGAGCCACCTTCATGGCAGCCGGAGGTTCTGCCCCGGAGCTTTTCACATCCTTGATCGGCGTCTTCATAGCCCACAGCAATGTCGGCATTGGCACAATAGTTGGTTCGGCAGTTTTTAACATTTTGTTTGTGATTGGAATGTGTGCCTTGTTTTCCCGGGAGGTGCTTCATCTGACCTGGTGGCCACTGTTCAGGGATGTATCGTTCTACATATTTGACCTGATCATGCTCATCATCTTCTTTCTGGACAATGTCATCATGTGGTGGGAGAGCATGATGCTGGTGGCTGGTTACACGCTCTATGTGATATTTATGAAGTTCAACGTGCAGCTCGAGCAGGCCTTTAAAAACCAACTCTACAAACACAGAGACATTGTCAGAATCATTGCTGTGGAGGAGCCTGAAAAGGTAAGCACTATTAGGACAATGTGTCTGGGTTGATTTTTTTTTCCCTTTAATACACATCTTTATTTACATCTAAATTATTTAGAAAATAGATATTGGTAATAACTAGCACAACTAAAAGCTAAAGTGAGCTAAAGTTAATCAGCTACAGTGAATAATCCCAGAGGTTCAGCTCTGTGTACTGTAGCAATCCACAACACATACTCTGTGTAATCCTAATGATCCTGGGTGAACATTTTCACTCTCAGTATAAACATTATTTTTTACACATAGATTATATATAAGATATATATATATAAGACCTTTTTAATAAATCTGCAAAAAGTGATGCTTTGGAAGTAAATCAGGAAACTGTAAACATGAAGGTCGATGGGGAAAACCCTTTGTATTGATCTGAGTCTATGTTTTGTGCCTTTTATCTTATCATTTGAATGTGTTTGTTTAATTTTTATAGCTTTGGGTTTTCTACACACAAAGGGAATTTTCTCCTCAGTTTTTCAGTTTTCCTATTGACTTCTATTGTTATGATGCTGCTACTAAAAGTGAAGCTACACATTTAGGCTATTTGCAACAGTCTACCAGCAGAGGGCTGTGTCCATTAAAAAAAAAAAACCTCCATGTCTTGTATTATGGTGTATTTTGAGTTTTACTGAATCAAATGAGAATGTGGGAAGAACAGAAAAAAATGTGTCCAAAATAATTTTGGTTCTTTCTTAAAAATCACTGGATGATTACTACTCCAAAAAAATGTTGCACACAGACAAATGGGGACGGTGAAGACAGTGTCCCTCCTGCTCCTGAGGACCAGACCCGGTTAAAGGTAATATTATTCTACAGTCTAAACAAATCAATGACAGAGAGAAAGTTTTCATCCACCATTCTTGCAGTCCAACACTGTAGAGTTAACCTCCTTATTACTTATATTGAAATCATCGTGAACTTTCATGTAACCCTTCAAACCCCTAAACAGAACAAAACAAACTGCTCTGCGCCTGTTTCCGTTGGCGGCAGCCATGATACACACTCTCTGTCTGTTTTTCCTCAGTTGAAACCATCTCTACAGAGAGGGGGGAGTTCAGCTTCTTTACACAACAGTACCATGAGGAACACCATCTTCCACCTCATGATTCACACCTTGGACCCTCTTGGAGAAGGTGAATGACAGACGACAGCCCCGTGTGTAATGAATGATCTACAACGATTGTGAAGGGACTAGAAAATGAGATGTGTGGCAGCAGCTCTGTGTTAGGATGAATACTAAGTAGATAAATGTTTCCCCTCGGACTGTACTGTGTTAAAGACTATTAAGGGCATAGAACAATAAATTACATCACAGTTAACAATTACTGAATGAATGAATGAATTGTGCTTTGAAAGCCAGGTTTGAGCAAAGGACCCGAATGCAGGATTTAAAAAACTTAGAGTTAAATCAGGAGATGTTTAGAAACAGAGTTGACATTGCGGTAGTCGTAGTAGGCAGGTTACAAACAAGTGTGGCTCAATAACGAGATTCGGGTGAAACACACAGGTGGAGGACAGGGGTCAGTGGAGGGTCCGACCTTGGAAGACCCGAGAGATGAGACAAATATCTACAAATAAAAAAATATATAAAAGAGGCGTAATGACCGCACCATGCAGTGTTTTCTTACTTTCTTACTTTTACACGCCCACATTTGTTCCTTGTGCGTTCCTTTTAATGATTGCTCTGATTTCTAACCATCCACAGGGAAATTTAAAGATAAGGCACACAGTTTGACTAATGTAGCCAGTCGGAAAGAAAAGAGCAAAACTCAAGAGAAAAATGAAGGTAATGTGAAAGGCTGTAAATGTGGTGCACTGTTCAAATCTTTGTATATATACTGTAGTTCTGTTATATACAGTATACATAGACAATGCTTGGAAAAACCACATTCTATCGGTTGTGTTTTGCAGGAGGTAAAAAGAATGAGCAGACCACGCAGCCAGAGCCTGCGCCAGCTAAAGATACAGAGAAGAAGGAGCAACCAGAGGACATGAGGGTACCCTCCAAACACAGCTTTAGGCACAGTACAGAGCTTAAAAAAAGTCTCTTAATTCTCTACTGTCATTCATCATCGTTTTTTCACAAACACTTCAGGAGAAGGTTCCACCGGATGAGCAGGAGTCGGACGACTCTGAAGATTCGGATAGTGATGACAGTAGCAGTGATGAAGACAGTGATGAGTCCAGTGAGGATGAAGATCCTGATGATGATGACGATGAAGAAGAGCAGGACGATGAGCCTCTGTCTTTGGAATGGCCGGACACGTGGCAGAAACAAACCACCTTCCTCTTCTTACTGCCTATAGTTTTCCCCTTGTGGCTCACTCTCCCTGATGTTCGGAACCAGGTGAGCACAGTCTGATGTCAGCAGCTTTCTACACAACTGAGCTAAAGGTTAATCTTTAAACCATTTCCCAAACAGAAATTCAGAAAATTCTTTGTGGTCACATTTCTGGGCTCGATTCTGTGGATTGCAATTTTCTCCTACCTCATGGTGTGGTGGGCTCATCAGGTAAGTTAGACAATCAAATTTGATTGTTTTTTATTTTTAGAAAAATGCTGATAGTGTGCTTAATAACAGATACAAATTCAACAAGGTCAAATCTTCAAACCTTCTACCAACCCTATAATTGTATAAATAATGTAAAAAAAACAAAAAACAAAAAACTGTGTAAAAACCTGGTGTTCTCTTGTAGGTGGGGGAAACCATCGGCATCTCAGAGGAGATAATGGGCCTCACCATCCTGGCTGCAGGCACGTCCATTCCTGATCTTATAACCAGTGTGATTGTGGCACGAAAAGGCCTGGGAGACATGGCCGTATCCAGCTCTGTGGGCAGCAACATCTTTGACATCACTGTGGGGTGAGCTGTCAAAGATGAAGAAAATGTTCCTAACTGCTTCATATTTTGAGCCCACTCTGTCTGATTAACTCTGTCACTTTGCTTCACAGTCTGCCGGTGCCGTGGCTCCTGTACTCGGTTGGCCACGGTTTTGCTCCAGTGGCCGTCAGCAGCAACGGACTGTTCTGTGCCATCGTGCTCCTCTTCCTAATGCTCCTCTTTGTCATCATCTCTATTGCAACCTGTAAGTGGAAGATGAACAAGGTGCTGGGTTCCACCATGTTTCTCCTCTACTTCATCTTCCTGGTGCTGAGTGTGATGCTGGAGGATCGGATCATCATCTGCCCAGTGTCCATCTGAACTGAGGCCCTCAGGAACTCTGACCGATACCCATGTATGTCACTCTGTGTACTGTAATCATGTGTACTGGGAGCGTCTGGATCATTTATCCTGATTTTCTGGGTTATGTTCCATATTTACTTTTAGCAATTAAAGGCAGCAATAACTGTTTTTATAACAGCAGTAAATGATAAACCGATTCTATTTTAGTACAAAATGTAAATGAACAACAATGTTCAGGAAAAAAAGGCTTCAAAGGATATAATTAAAGCTGAGGGTTAGCTGTAATTAACACATTGTAAAAGGAAGTCAGGAGTGGCAGAGAAGTATGTGAGGGTGGAGCAGGACACTGAGATGGAATGACAAGTGGGTTCAAGTTAAGAGTGGGGTTACCTCTCTCCGTTTGCTAGAGTGATTGACAGGTTGACAGATGACATCAGACAGGAGACTCCATGGTCACGATGTTTGCAGATGACATTGTTCCAACACATCTGTGGTGAAAGTAGGGAGTAAGTGGGAAGGGAGGACACATATCACATATTTTTTTCCAAATAGGAAAAAAAGAAACAAAAATATAACTTCCATCATAACATCCACAGAATAAATGTTTATTAATACATGAAAGCAACGTACAGATCCAGCCAGGGAACGTTGTTTCCTGTTTTGATTAAAAAAAACCCAAACAAACATACAAATTAGTATCTGTGATACGAGGGATAAATACATAGATACTGTGTAAACAACGTGTAGTATTTTTGGTCTTCAGTGCTTTAAGTACAACTTACAAGGTGATATATGTATAAATATTCTGTGTAACCAGTGTTATTTTCATATATATTATTTATTCCAGCATTTTAATCATATTATTAGTCATAATGACGTTTAGGTTCAGCATGTGCACGTTGACCACGTGCAGAGGCAGGATTAGTCAGTTAAACTGAGGGATGTGGGAGAAAAATGACACGGTAATTTAACACTGAAAGAGTTGAGGGTCAAAGTTGTGACCTTTGCAGCCTAAACAGTAATTCTAAGGTCAAAGCACTTGCACTGCCATCTGTTAGAACAGTCTCTTTTATAAGTGATAAAAACTGACCAATAAAAGTGCACAATTGTCCAAACATTGATGAATGATAAACACGTGTGACACGAGAAAGAAATCACCTGTACACCAATGTTCAACGATGTCATTACAGCAATCTTTCTCATCGAAAAGACCTGTTGTTAAAATGAACATGACACTTTCACGTTCTAAATATTTACATAACTCATAGTGTGATTGTACTGCGGTCAAGGAAACATTTCCTTCATGGTCCCATTTAACACATTGGTTATTCACTCACTACTCTAAAAAAGATATATTTCATTAAATGACAAATAAATAACAGACATGTTGTCCCTTTTTGGATTCAATGTTGTACAAAATGATACAAAAAAATAAATGTTCATATAGTTTACATTAATTGAGAACTTTCTTTTTTGATTAAGAAATGACGTTATATGTAAATGTGTGTATTTAGGTGTGTGGAGAAGCCGGTGCTCAGTTAATGGGTTTAACTGTGTCAGACTGAATTCAGTGGAACACTGTATTAGGTAAAGTCTCACACTGCTATGAGCTGATTCGGTCAAAGTGCTTCGTAGAAAAGAAAATGTCAGGTACAGGTAACAACAGTCTAAACACTAAGGTAATTTTTTTTAAAGAATTTTAACAGAATGTACAAATATATATAGAAATATTACAGATTTGTATTTTTAATGTAGAAATGTTCGATTACTGTTTTTGGTGAAAATACAGCAAAGCTTTACAAAGTACCCCTGTGGCAGTTGTTGTACAATTATTGTCTTTTTTTTTATATAACTTGTGCTTCTCCATAAGCTCAGACAGGTGAGCTATAAAAGTCCATAAAAGTAAAGACCTAAAAATCAGCAGCAGTGATCAAAATGTCAAAGTCAAAATAATAAAGAGAAATGGTTCACAGACTGGGTTCCTTAAAAGTCCTCCTGCATTCCATGACCCCTGGTCCGGGGGGCCTGTCACAGTTGTGTGTCAGTTTGACTAAGTTGGGTGTGAGTCGATCGTAAGCCAGCTTGTACTCCCGATCAAAAGCATCTGCAGATAAAGAGAGTGGTGAGAAATTTAAGTTTTGATAAGTGAAAAGTCCAACATTTTCCCCAAAAGTTGTCCAACTTCACATGGAAAAACAAAGACGGACAGTTTACTGACCCAGTCGTGAGGTTCACCAATACCAGTATCGGTCTGTGTTTTCAACTGAAATGTGCTTTGATGTAAAGTTCTCTGGCTGTGTTAACTATACAGAGAGTTTTTTTAATATCCTTAGTTTAATGATTTATTGTCCATTGTGACCACAGTATCAGTCTGAAGACGTTTTGTTTAATTCAGAAATATTTACTTCCTTTTGGCTTGAAATATAACATCTGTTAGAGAGAAGAAAATAAGAAAATCAAATAAAAAAACATGCTGCTCACTGTCGTCACTGTGGTTTGGGTTCAGCTCATACCTACACACTGCACATCACCCCACTACACACAGAGTGAGGCTGCCTACACATCACTGCCATATATATATATATATATATATATATATATAAAAACGTACTTGTTCTTGTGGAGAATCATAATCACAAAAAGTTTTCTTTTTGCCCCGTGGTAATGTTGTGATAGAGTCATTGGAAGAACAGACAAGCTCTGCAACTTACTTATGTTAATGTTGGTTTTCCCCAGTGCCACCAGTGTGAGGAACAGCAAATCTCTATAGAGACTCCTTTATTGGAAAAGAAAAGAAAGCAGCTGTCATTAAACCATTTCTCTGACATGTTTTTCACTCAGTGATTCTACGAGGAGTGTTGTTTTTATTTCCTTACCTCTGTCTTTTGAAGCCCAGCTCTGGTCCCAGCAGCTGGATGATCTGGCTCATGGGCTGATAGACATCACTCTTCTTAATGCTCCTCACAAAGCCCTGAAGGAGCTCCACAGTAAAGAGCTGTCCTTCCTCACACAGCCCGGAGCGAATCAGGGAGTTGGCACCTGCCCACACAGATAAAATATACACTCATCAAAGGCTTGTTCGTCTCTGTTCTTCATTAACTGTGGAAATGTAGATGGAATTATGCACGAGGTCCCTGTTTAATTCATATGAACTACTCAATTTGCATAGGAACGTCTGACCTTGATTATTCACAGCAGTGCCGTGAGAAGTTACTTCAGTGGTAAGTCTTTGACTTTTGAACCAGACGGTGAAGTGACTTACAATGTGCGTTCCACAGGACGTAGCAGGGTTGAACTTTGTCTTGATGAAGCCTCAGGTTGTCCCACATTATCCTTACGAGCACCTGTTTACTGTCCTCTGACGAAACGCTCTGGGGGAGGAGAAAACGTTCAAAATTTACAACATACAACAAAAGCCATAATTTGTAGAGTTCGAACTTAAATCAGTTCAAGTTGTATTTTAATTCCAACTTAAAGGCTGCAAAACGGGATGGCACGTGACAGAAACAAACACAGATAACCCAGTGATTCAGCCATTTCATATTCAAAGGGTTTTTGTTTTTGCACTTCGTATTTGTTTTCATGATCATGATCTTTTCATTTGTCATATTTAATTATCAATGACTGGTCATGAAAATATTGTCTTATGTAACTGGTTGTGGCACAAAATAGAGTGCCAGGGACCCCAGCTTTATAGCGCCCTCTGCAGGGACCCTGTACATTCCCTGTAGACTTAGACTTTCTTTATTGTCATTGCACAGAAACACAAAACCCAGTGAGTATGGCAACGATATGTCGTTGCTTAGCAACCGGAGTACACAGTAGGCCATTGTAATTACTTGTGGTATGTCTATATACATATGCATTTGTGTACTGCAAAACACAAATTGCACTACATATGAACTAGTGGTATATATATATAAACCGAATAAACTGTGTTGATTACGCAGTGATATATGTATGACATATTTACCTGCTCCTTTCTGCTCCAGTGCTGAGAGGCCAGAATGAGACCAGGCAGGTTACTTGGCAGATCCAGTCTACGGAAATACCACACGAGGTTCCAGAAGACGATAGGGTGTTGGTCGACAACAGTGGCAGAGGACAGGGCCTGGTCTCCCTCATTCACCAGCAGGCTCTCCAGCTCCTTCCACAGAACCAGAGGACTCAGGTATGGCACCGTCACCGGAGCAGAGGAGGAGGAGTTTCCTGCAGTCCCACTGACCTCCTGCCTCTGTGGGACAGCTGTGGATGAAGGAGCGGCACAGTCTTTGGGAGATGCTTTAATCTCACTGTTAAGTGAGTCAGAAACGTCCTCCTCTGGAACAGCCTTGCTCTCCTGAGGAGACCTGGAGGAAGAAACAGACTTATCTTGAAATAGATCGCAGGGGTAAAAGAGTTTTTTGTCAGAGTGTGCAGAAACATCCGAGGCATTACTGCCAGAAACTGGGTCTGGACAAAGAAGAGGGTTGCAGATGTTGATGAAGAATTGGAGTTCTCTAACATCCTACCTACCGTTCTACAGCTGCTCGTTGTAAATATTTTAGTTTGGGTGTTTATCAAACATCGTGGATGTGATCGGTTTGTCTTTACAGGTAAAGTAGTAAAACTGTGGCAGTAAAATATGTGACATACTCCAAATCTGAGCTGCACAGACTCTGTCCCTCTTCACGATAAAAACATTTAGGCACCAAATAGGCAACATATTGTGGTGGATGTAAGAAAGGTTCGTACCTGCACGGTGGTCTAAGGTCTTTAATTTCCACATTGAGAAAAGGCAGAAAGGCTGTACCACAGAAAGGACAAGTGCTGTTGAGGTTGGAGTCGTTGGCTGTCCAGCCAGCCATGATCTCCTCATCATACACCAGAGAGTCGCAGGTCTTACACAGAGAACAACTGGAAATCTGAACCTACAAGAAAAAGGAAAAAAAAAAATCAGAAGAAGCACAACAGTTGATCACGACTCAGTAGATTTACCGGGTGTCGTGACCACCTTACCTCCAGGGTGTAACTGGGGCTGGGTTGGAAGCGGCCGGTGTCGGGGGAGGCATCTGAAGTGTGAGGAGATTTGCAGGAAATTGCCAAACCACCTACAGATGGTGAAGGATTCATTTATTAGAGACAGGTCCAAGTTTTGACGTGGTCTTTACAGAGCATTCATATGAGACGTGGACAGAAGAAAATGAACACAACAAGTGTTTCAGCAGTGGGAGATCAATGACTTCAGGGAATTGTGTCTCACACCTATTCCTCTGAAAGAACAGTTTATGTGTTCTTGAGTAGAACAGTGTCTGTGGCTCAGTGTAGAAAAACTACACCAGTAGGAAGAAGCTTCGATCCCTGCTGGCCTACTTTCAGCTGAAGCAACATCTAAGTCTCTCCATCACTCAGTGTAAATTTAGACTCTGTAGGCGTGTTTGTGGGAACAACAACTAAATGTAACAAATGTGTCTGTGCACAACAGAAGACAACTACTGTAAACAACAAACTACTTTTTGTCAATGTGCTGCAAAAAAAAATAAAAAAAATAGTGGTAATCAAAGTGCAGGACGCTGAACCTACCAGAGAAGGAGTTGTGCCTGAAGACTCTGTTGGGTGTGACTGGGCTGCCTGCATTAGCATGGCCTACAACAGGGCTCCTCCTGAGTCGCGTCATGTTACCATGCTGAGGAGAAGTGAAGCCATCTGGGTCCAGACCAGAGTCGGCATCGAAGAACCAGGAGCAGTCTGTTTCAGCAGAGGTCAGTGACGACACACTGATCCGGTCACAGTTTACATCCTGACAGAGAGGAGGAGAGAAAAATATCACACATTACAATTAGGTCACTGTCACTGATACTTCTGTAGATTGGGTTTCAATAAATATATAGTGAAATGAGAGGCAGTGTTATATAAGTGAAACACCTGTGTGGGTAACACACAGCACAGCAGGTGTTTTCAGGTTGGTTTTCTACTTATTCTTCTCATGACTGTTTTCTAATTCAAACCAATGTAAACGAATGTTTCTGTTTCACAAAAACTGACACTGTTTCCACATTGGATGGCTACATTAACAAGACCCTAACTAACTAGCCATAGTTCCAATCACTTTCAGTAATTAGCAGATGTGTCTTCATGTAAAAAAAAGTGTGTTGACTTCTGACCTGTGTCAATGATGTCTGCGAGGACAGGCGTGAGTAAAGTCGACTGGCCTTCTCGGCCACGCCCTTCCCTGCTGATATGACGCTGCTCTTGAATATGTCCAGTGTTGGTGTGAAGAGAGAGTCCATGGAAAATGATGAGTTGGAGGGTGTAGGCGACGAAGGTGACACAAACGACGAGGGCCTCTCTCTGTCCTTAATACAGGCGCCCAGAGGAAGTGACATCGACGACCTTAGTTTTTCTTGAGATTTGAGGGGCAGTGAGATCTGTGTGTTGGTGCGTTGGAGGGGCGTGGGTCGGTGAGAGGACTGAGGGGATGAGGAGGATTGAAACAAGGGGCTGCAGGGCTCCTGCACGTCTGCAGGTGAGTGTCTGTTCAGAGGACTGCTGCGGTTGTTCATGTACGTCTCTATCTCCGTGGCAAGGTTACGGGGAGTTGTTGGAGTGCTGCACTTTTCCTCCTCACACTCCGGCAAACTATCCGACGCCATTAGCGACAGTGGATCGAATCCCATCTCTACGCCTGTTCTCTTCACAGTCACAGCAACACCGGGCGACTCCACAGCGTTGCTGCAGCTCCTGCTCCTCTCCACCACAGGCTTCTCTGTTTCTGCCTCCTCTTCTTTCACACCACGCAGCCTATCAGCAGTGAGGTGAAGCTGCTTTACTGAGCCCACATGAGGCACTGGGAACCTCAGCGTTTCCAATCCGCCGGATAAGTCTAGAGATTTTGGCCTCTCAGTTTTTGGAAGGGCTCCAGACAGAATGGTGTTGCCAGATGGAATGTTAACAAGCCTGCAGCCACTGCCTGTGACAGGAGAGGAACGACAACACATTCATCTCTGACTCTGTAAGGCTGAACATTTGTTTATAGCGACCCGAACAGCTACAGGCAAAAGGCCTTTTTTAATAAAGTCTGATGACTTATTTGAACATTTGACAGAGGGAGATGTTCTGCTGGTCCGTACTTCAACCTCAGCTGTTGGAGATTTAAATGAGGTTAAACCTCTTAAAACATGACCTCATTTACATAAGAAATACATGTCTAAGACACTGGCCTGCAGAGGGTGCTATGAATGCAGTTTGGATACCCTGTTCCTTAAGGTAGTGTGAGAAAATTACATGTTTTAGAAATCAAACTCATTTGCTTTTAAAAGATTTACCACCCGAATTGATAATAAAATGTATTTTTGGACACTGGTCCACATCATTACTTTAATGCCCTCACTTCCAACATGTCTGAGGAATCCATTAATCCCAGCAGACATTAGTTTGTTTGCTATGGTGAGTGATGCGAAAAAAGTTTACCTGCAAATAATTTTCATTACTGGTATAATGTTTTCAACGTATTCTCTCCTCAAAACATAAATTGCTCTCCCTGACAGAACGACTTCACTGACATTTATAACCTGCAATAATCTCCTCTGAGCTGCCTGTAAAATTAATGGCTGCAGCTTGTGTACCAGACGTACTGTTAAGTAATGTATAATATTATGGTGCAGAAACTTATGCATTTTAATTTTAAAAAACAAATATCCCTAGAGCAAGTGGCCCCTGGGCCGGGAGTTCAGGATCACTGGTTTAAAACATTTCTTTCACTGTAATGACTAACATATACAGACAAAAAAAAGAGAGAAAGATTACATAGTTTTGTGCAGCACATTATAAACCAAATGTACACAATCTCCCGCTTATGTAACACAATCATGCATCCTCAGAAACTGTCTCTCAACAACATTTATCAGCAGATGGATGGGTACAAGAGCCATCACACCCACACAGTGATTTGACGGCTCAGCTTTTACAGGGAGGGGGAGTTCATTATGCTGACATTCAGCAGTGATTCACTTCTGCAGAAATGGTCAGTCTGTGGAGTGTCGCAGACAAATGAAAACATTAAACTCACCGGACTGATTGACTCCCTTGTCTTCCAGCAGGGGTGTGCTGTCAGTCGGCCGGACGCAGAGTCTCTCCTCCTCCTTAGACAGTGAATCATAGCCCTGGTCTGACTGGCCACCTGAAATATGACAAGAGAAAAAAGCATTTTCTTATGTGTTCATCTCATGATCAACAAAAAGGCAACGAACTCAAAGTAACATTATAAAAAAAAATATTGATGATGATCATATTGTGAAGATGCTTAACAAAAGAGAGGCAAAAAAGGCAACATCCATGTGTGTAGAAGGCTGAAGTTAGAGCTGAGAAAACAGGAGAGACCAGGAGAAAGAGTCACGACTTCATACCTGTACTGAACCCATCATCGCTCGAGTCCATTTTGGTGAAGTCTGTGTCGATGGACGTCCGCTCAGCAGAGTCGTTGGCACTGTCCAAGCTGCCGTGGCTGACCGTGTCGAGGTCACTGCCATCTGAGGAGGAGAAAACACAAGAGGAGAACAGGAGGTTAAAAGGAATCCCAGAGATATTTTCGTGTGAAAATAACAGCAGCTTTGTATAAAATGTCAATGCTTTTAATTGTTATATTATCTTTTTTGTGTGGAGAATGAAAGGCTTTCGTCACTCCATTCATAACTGTCACCAGTACGGAACATTTCACAATGCAAAAGTCAGAGGATGTGTTCAATGAATCACATCCCATTTACGTGCTGACGCCCGCACACAAACACTCTGTACGCACAAAAACACACGCATGCAGTACAGTGAAAAAGCCTATTGATTAAAGTCCTTCAGGTTATTATGCTAATGAGTCCCAGGGCTGTGGTGGGAATCAGGGCAGGACATTAAAAACCTGTGTTCTGAGGAAAAAACCTTCACTCTGTTCTAATTAACTACATTACAGGAATGTGGCTCAGAAAGAAGGAGGCTTGATTTGACCTCATTATCAGACCTTGCCTTGAGGACACGAAAGCTCTTTTTAAATTACACCACACAACATGTGATTACATTTCTCAAGATGTGTAAAATTATGAAGTAATTTTCTGTATATGTCAACAATCTTAACTAGAGGCAACATTGTAAAACATCTTTTTTGTTTTACCATCTATTATTAAGAGTATTACATGACATATGGACAAATGAGGTTGTAGTACAAGTCTTCCTCAGAAGTGTACCGTCCGGTCCAGGTCACTATTCGTCTCACCTGAAAGCTGCGGGTCTCTGTGAGATGTTGGTTGCTTTCTTCCTGCTTGCTTGAAGCGCAGCACACCCAGGACCACGTTTCTCAGCTTCCCCCACAGGAAGTGGCCCCCTCTGGTGGTGGACGGCCAGGTGCTCTCCAACACGGCCTGCAGAGAGAATGGGGAGTGTTCAATGGCACCGTACCAAGAAAGGACATTGTTTTCTTCTTGGACAGATTTAGTGTTTCTCAAGGGCACACACCTTGTTGTAATAACCATAAGTGATGGCATTGGGCTGGACCCCAGCCTTTTTCATCTCAAACAGGACCCTAACAGCCAGGACGGGCTGGCTGTACTGACCACATAACTGCAGCAGCACACGGTAACACACCTGGAACAGAATGAAAGAGACTTTAACACTAACACATTTATCCTTAAATGAAAAAAAAAACATGACTGGATATTAAAGGTTTACTGTATTCCTGTGTTTTTGTTCCAGATCTCTACCTCATCAGGAGCCTGCAACTTGTTGTCCTGCATCTTCCTTAGGACATCGTAGGCTGTCCGCAGGGCTCGCACCTTCGAGTGTGAGGTGCTCACTAATCCAGGCAAGCAGATGAACCACAGGCCATAGCAGTGTCGCAGGAGACACTTGGACCACATCTGAGGCATGGAGGAGTAGGTTTTGGCCATGCGTTGAGCTGACTTGATCTCCTGAAATACAAAAGTAGGAATCTTTGTAAGCCTAATTGCATTTTAAATTCAGTAGAATTTAATGCAGTCACAGTAAAACTACTAAGAGAAAAAGTTTAGTAAAGGAATGTCTCGTGTCTCCTATCAAAATACTGCTTATACATCTGACCTGCTTGGAGCGTCTGAAGATGGCTGTGGGGCTGGCTGGACTGCTGTGGCGTGAGACCATGTTGGCCGATGGAGGACCTTGTCCCTCCAGAGGCTCCAGCAGCTCAGCATCAAGTACTGGAAACCAGGAGTAGCTGCAAAGAGGCATCGAATATGCTTTCATGCTGTACATGATCACGTAAACTAAAACAGAACATGACATGAACCATGTTGGCCAAGTGTTATGTGTCTCTTGAGATCCTGTCAAAAGTAGACCAAGGAGAATAGTATAACAGCATAAACACAGATGCCTGCCAGCAGTTGGTCATACGTCCACAGATCTGCAGGTTCACTGTAGACGTGGTCTTTTAGATCGTGTGTTTAAACTGGAGCTGCACCAATTTTGCACTACCACAACAAAATGATTATTACAACTAACTTTATAACCAAAAATAACAAACATTTGGCAACATAGTTATTTATTCTTAATTAATTTATTTTAATAATCTTACGTTAGTTATCTAAACTAAATTAAATAAATGTATTTTCACCTGACCTGATGATTTCATTACTAATCACACACCTGTATTGTGCAGCACCTCTACATACTGTGATCAGTTTTGTAGAAAGGAATGAGTCGATGAGTGCAGTGTGGTACCTGTAACACAGAGGATGCTCCTCGCCTTCTGGTAGTGGAGGCAGCTCTGGAGGATTGATGTAGACCGTGTGCTCACTGCGGTGGGATTCATCCAGTTCAATCAGTCTGGTTTCCTCCTGCCGCTCGCTGTCCGTCTGGTTTGAAAAAAAAACAACACAATTTTGTTTTGTTTTTTCCTCCATTTTTGTATTTTGGAGTAAGTAAGTATTTAGTGGCATCTGCCACTGTGTTAGCCCTGGGATCAGGTCATAAAATATCACTGAGGACACTCACATGTCAGTGGATAAGCTACGCACACCCAGAAATATCTCCTGTGTCTTTAGTACATTGATCACGAGTGACGCATCAAGGCTAGTTCTTGTATCCATGAGTCTCTAAAACTAATTAACTCCTGGCCACAGTGACTTGGACAGAACACCATGTCATTCCATAGGGACAGGAAATCACTTTTCTGCCATGGCAGCCAGCGCTGCTTATTACTTAGCCACCAATAATTCATTTAACCAAAAGATAACTAACGACTGCCTTCAATCCTGTGCATTCCCATGAGATGAAAACAGCCTTGAACATGAACGGAGGGGAGAAAAAGCGTATTTATTTATATGGCAAAATCAGCCGTGAGCAGCTCTCTGTGATGGTAAAACCTGGCTGATCTGATTTGATTAGAAGCTAATCTTAGACCTGAGCTTCACAAAAGCATTAATACTGTGGCTGCAGCTGAGCAGCTCCACAGAGAAACTGGCTCCACTCAGTTGAGAGTGTGATTCAGTCGCTGACCTGTTCTTTTTCCTCGCCTGACTGTGATTTCACTCAGTGCTTCTCTGCTTGTTGCCCTTCCTCTTAGACCCCAAAAATCTTTCTCAATCACACACTTGTTGTCGACCTCAGCAGCGGTGACGCTCAATGAAGCAGTACTTCCACTTCTCAAAAATAAACCGCAACCGCCATTCATACAGGAGCTCACAACATCTATGCCGGATATACATGTGACTCCTGGATTGCACAAATGTTCAGAGAGGATTTTTTTTTCTTCACAGAGGAGGATGTTTTGTCTTTTGCGAGTTTATGCAAAACACGTGTTGAACAGATGTGTTATTAAATGCTGTCAAATCCCTGAAGGTCAGCTTTAACTGAGGATGTTTCCCAATATTCTAAATTCTCTGCATATCCTCACTCCACTGAGTCCACCATGGCTGAACTGCTCATCAACACATTGAAATATTATACTGCGCAGATACACATAGATGCCCAATGCACCTCCTCCTCTCCCTCCACTTTAAACCAACCGGCCTCTGATGTATTAATAATGACTACACACATACATTAACCTTATCTGCAGAGTTAGGCTCCGTGGACAGGGCAATTAGTAAGATTACAATTCATGCCAAACGCACAGAAAAAGAAAAGACAGTGTAGAAAGAACAAGAGAGCAGGCTCCACTAACTTACCTTTCCTCCATTAGAGAAAAGCTAGCAGAGAAGATGGCAGGGAAACAAGCGTAGGGAAGAAGACAGAGAAGATGATGATGATCAAAAAGGAAGAATTTAAGTAAGAAAAAAAAAACAGTTAAAAGCACAGTACGTTATAAAAACATGTTTTAGAGCAGGCTAATTCAATGCTCTTTGGCTACAAACTGATAACAGTACATTAAAAAAAATCGGTACAATCCTGTTTATACTAACATGGGCTTTTAGACTGATGATGTAAAACAAAATAAAATGTCCTCAACCAAAATGTCACAACTTCCCTGCCGATTCCCCAAAGGTCGCTGACCTTCTTTTGAAGACCCCTGCTCTAGAAGGTAGCTATCCTGATTGATTTTTATCATCAGTTACTGTGAGCTACAACAGCATGTCGTTGACACTGTGGGTTCATACGCAGTACCATAATCTGAAGTCCCAAGTTCACAGTCTCGCGCAGAGAAATTCACTGCCGAAGACGATTTGTGTCCTCACCTTATCGACACACTCATCAAAGAAAGCCAGGCTAGCGTCTTTGTCACTGACGAAGGAGCACTCCTCTATGAAACGGCTGAACATCTGAGTCTTCATCATGAGGGAGTAAAACCTCTGATGGGAGCGCTCTCTGCTCTTCAGGAAGCCTACGACACATACGATATGATTGTAAATATTTCATTTCACATACCATTAGAACAATACTTCATCGTACATGGTCTGGATTAAGACACAGGAAATTAATTCTGTACTGTGACGCAAGATGCTCTCTATCTGTGCTCTGCTCACTGTCACTGTAAGAGTGGGCAGATTTATGGAGACACTGAGCCGTTTGTTTTGGCTGTTTGTCCAGCACAGCATCTCAGCCAATTTCCTGCTCAGGATTGAGCTAACAAACCCGAGTCATCATGACAGTGATGATCGAACACCATTCGTGATTTATTACAATAAACAAGAAAAGTAGTTTCTCAGCAAACATACCCTTACATACAGACCGAGGTATATATAACACCTCTGTTTCTCATCGTTTGTTCACTGTTTGTTTTTAAAAGTATACCATATGTTATTCTAGACTTTAATTATAATCTTATTTGACAATCAGTCAAATTCTGCATATATGTAAATGTACTTGGTAACATGATTCTGATAACACTAAGGAAAAGGTTGTAAATGTTGAGGCTCAAAATGATTTATGGCCCTGTTCTGCTCTGGAGCCAGTGGTTGGGACCCTCTGGAATACACACACCAAAGATACCATTCTACAGTAGGTAACAGGTTCAGTCACCTTGGAGGTCAAATAATGAGCTAGCATCTGTGGTCTTCTCAGAGGGTGCCTGCGTGATGGGCAGCAGGAAGGAGCGGTAGCCTCGTAGGATGGCCGCCATGAACCTCAGGAAGGCCTCCTGAATTTCCAGCTCCAGAGTTTGGAGACTTTTTCCTCCATCAAGCTCTCGGTCGGTCACCATTTGCTCCATCTGGACATCTTCGCGGTTCACCTGACCGCCTGAGAGAAGAACAGAAACATTTCTGTTTGTTCCTGGGAAGTACAATGTCATGCTTTTTCCCCGAGGAGAGTGAATCCATCCGAGGGTCCAGTGCACATTAGTTATACTTTTACTTAACAATTATATATTTTTATATTTTTTTGTAAAGGCAATGTAATTAAATTCAAGCCTCTAATCGTGAAGAAAAAAAATAAGAATATTTCACTTATTTTGCCTATAAAAAAATAAGAATATTTCACTTATTTTTAGTCGAAAACAATACAACAATTAGCTTCAGATTCCTTTTCTACTAAATGGTTTTTAAAGACATAATCAACACTAAATTGTGCAGCGAATACTTCAGACATAGAGGAAAATTAAAACTCAAGTCTTGTATGAATCATTCATTCTTATTTTCGTTAATCAAGCGCCATCAGAATAAAGCTCTAATTCACATATAATTGAATGTGACAAAACTAAAAAAAAAACAAAAAACACCTAATGTGACCTATTGAAAAATGTGCATACAGTTTTACACAGAGTCTAAGTATGTGATATTATTATTAATTTACATTTAGCCGTACATGATGCAGTATTGCTTTGGTAATTAGACTAAAGCACTGAGTAACCAAGGCTGCTGCTTGTTGTGGTTATTCACCCGTGTCATTGTATTTACAGGGTCGTGAAAACACGGGTTCTGTGTGTTAGCTGGTGATTAATAAAATGTCAGCATATGTTTATTGGAGGAGTGTGTATTACACAGAGTAACAGTAGTGGCTTCCACTGAGATTAAATTACACTTCATCCTCTGTATCTCATGGGAAGCACTTAACATTAAGTTGTTTTTCAAACCCACGTTAGCATAATGGCTCTGCCGGTAAACCGGTGGTTTGTGCTGACTCAGGAGATTGGGGGAGCTGACCTAAAGAAATCATAGACGCATGCAGGTGTAAAAATAACGGCGTACGACAGGACTCACCCTCGAGGAGCTGCTGACAGATCTTACTCAGGGAATTTAGGAGACATTTGCAAGCTCGTCTGGGCAGAATTTTCCACGTTAGAGCCTTCTTGTCGTCTTTCCTGAAAGCACACCATATGGTTTTCATTGTATAGGAGGAGAGTAGAGAAACATTGGGAAAAAAGGATACAATTACAAAACAGCATTTGATTTATGGGTTAGGGAGGAGCAGCCTTAATGTACAGCTAGTATACTTCACATTCTTACATAAGAGGACTTCTCACTGATAACACTCTACTCATGTGTTCGCAGCAGAACAGAACAATAGTAAACGGTGGTGATGGGTCACTTACTGAGAGATAGTGTTGGTGTCCAGATCTACACAAGTGATGTCAGACGGGGGCACATAAAGGTCAAAGTACCGAGAGTCCATGCCCACGATGAAAGGACAGGGTGCACTGAGCACATCGGCCAGAGCCAGAGGACACAGAGGAATGTAAGGGCACGGCCAGTGGAAGGGGAAGATCATCTGCAAAGAGTCAAGACATTTATCGTTACACTGGATCTAAACAACTGGGTAGCAGTCTCTAGGTGCACTCGCTTTTCTACATTTATGCCTTCGACCCATCTGGGGGCGAGCCATCAAGAAAAAGAAAATTAAATTAAAAACATTTTCTAATTTGTCTCACAGAGGGGAGTTTGCGGTGATTACATTTTTTTTATTAGATAAACAGTTTTGTAGAAAAGACTAGTTTTAAAGTACAAATATGTCAGAGTGGGGGGCTCAACATCAGTCTTTTCTGCAGAAAAGGTTTGGGAACCACTGGCTGAGAAACATCTCCATTGTGATTTTCAGTGACTCATAATGCAAGAGCCTTTCCTTTAAACACAGCTACCTTTGTACTTTCAGTCTAATCACATTAAAGCCCACCTTCAGAGCTATTTTTAAATAACAAAGAAAGAAGGAGCTGGAGACTTACAGACACGAGAGCTTCTGTAACACTGGTGAGAACAGCTGGACGCAGGGAATGAACCAGGATCTTGTGCTCCGTGACGGCCAGCACCAGGAGTGTGGCTGCGTTCTTTGGACCCAAATTCAGGAGTAAAGTAGACAGGCTTCCACCACTGAAGAGCAAACAGGAAGAGGACAAGGTTTGGGATGAAGGAAGGTGCAAACAGAGGACATCTGTGTGTGATCACTGACACATTCAATCTGTGTTCTCACCTGAGAGGCAGCGGAGATGAAACAGGCTGGCTCAGCATCAGACTGTCATGTGGAGACAGCTGAGGGAGAGGCGCAGAACACATTAGTATGTAAAGGATGTAAGCTCTAATAATATGATACATTAACGTGGCACCTGTTCTCACCTGCACTAGTATACGGGGTCTCTGAATGGAGGGGAACGGCACATTTTGCATGAAGTGAGAAACATGCCTGGCAAAAAAAGGAAAATGTATTAAAAACATTGCTCAACTGTGTCAGCAAGAAAACAGCTGTGAACCCGTTGACAAAACAAATCAATCTGTACATCTTCGCCTACTTTTCTATGGGCAGAGCATGCGGTCCAGAGATGGAGTATCGGTAGAGGAAAGTGAGAAAGCTCTTGAACGACTGGAAGAAGGGCCAGTGGGAGAGCAGACAGATGCTCTTGTTGCTGTAAACGCTTCTGGTCCCGTCAGGTCTGAGGTCAGGGCTCGGCAGACCGAGCTGAGAGCACTGACGCTCCGACAGGTTCTCCTCCGGGCAAGGCTCATAGAACTGAATGGCTGCACCGTACACCTGCACACCACCATACAAATAACACACCGATCATACGTACTGTACAGAGCAACACTTCAAACTCTGTGCAACAAATATTCAAACTATTCATACAAAGTTCTAAGAGACAAGCAGTACATAATGAACACTTACTGTAACAGTCATTTTATTAGGTGTTATCTTCTCATTAAAGCCATTAATAATAGACAGAAACACCATACTTTTACACAGTGACAGTATGACCTGCTGATAATTGTCAGGTTTAGGGCTCACAGTAAGATGCAGAGAGAATCTTTGGGATGTGGTTTTATCATCCTCAGTGATGAAGTCGTGTCATGGATGGGCCACTGACCACTGTCAGAATAAAGCAAATCTCCACGGGGTGCTTTCAGCATCCTATTGTACCGAACATTTGGATCAAACCATAAAGACAGGGAAATGTCCCTAATGGACGACCAGTGAAAAGTCAATAAATGTGCTGCCTCCATCTTATTTATCAGATAGAGACCTGACCTCCTCTGATATTCAGGTCTGTTCAGTGTCTGTCTGTCTTCAACTTGTTCTACTGCATATCCTCAGAGACCCCAAAATCTGGAAAACGTTCCAAATGCGACCACTTTGATCAATTGTTATTTAAAATTCCCTTTTGCAACTAAATTTGATTTAATTTGGTCTGTAGTTAATGAAGTGAATACTGAAAATCAGCATTTTAAAAATGTGCCCTAGTACTGCACGAGTCATCCATTATTCAGCAGATGGGATGTGAACGTTATATAGAGAACTTTTAAAAAAGACTGCTGGTCTTTAAGTATTCCAATCACAGCATTAGGGCCATTAGTATTCCAGGCAGCGTTAAGAAGTTGATTAGGGCTAAATGACGTTAAGTACTACTGTAGTTCATTCAAAAACTAATCCTGAAGGAATACTACTGCACACATAGGACAGAGAGGCAGAGGGAGACAAAGATGAGTAGTTGTACTGAAACATTATTAACATTAATCCTTAACAGTTGAAGCAAAGCTTAAAGGAATGCGTCTTAAAAAAACTGGCGTTTGCCAGTGTCCTGCAGTACAAATGTAAACTACGATGGTTGTAGTTTCAGTAACCCCAGCTAGCAGGTGGTTTCACCTTTTCTCCAGAGCCTCCTGTCAGCACAAATGTAGAAAAAACAGGCAGTGAGTGCTTTGTGTGCGCCGGCCAGCATTCGATGGTGGCTCCCATGGGCAGACAGAACATAGGCACTGACTCAGGCAGTGGGAAGGACTCATAGTCTTCTTCAGGGTATCTGCACAGCAGACCTGGACATAAGGACGGATAGAAAAAAAAAAACATGACTGTACATCCACACATCAAGCAAAGAGTTGTGACAATTACACCATGTGTAAGCGGTTTACCTGCTTTGTATGCAATGGTGTTTGTTTTAGCCAGAGACTTCTTATAGCAAAGGTAGACTGAGGACCCCCACTGGAATTTGACAAATTAAAAAGTCAGTAAAGTGAAATGAAAAAGTGAACTTGTTTTTGCAAATGTGTTTGGTACAAACACAACAAATGGGTGTCTCACCATGCTGCTGTTGAGGTTCTTGTCCACCTTGCAGAAGGTGTGAGGAGGTGCTTCCCCCTTCCCTGGTATGATGATGCAGACATTGGTAACAGCGAGTGAAGTATGGGGCTGGCTTTTTGGGGCACGGCGATAAGTGATGTAGATGCGCTGCGAAGATGAGGTGCTGATGTTGGCAGGGCGACCTGAGGGTGTGGTCTGGACGATGTGACATCCAGGCTTCAGTTTCTCTTTCCACTCGTACAACACCCTAAAACACAACAACAATACAGACTGTGTATATAACTGACATAAAACACGGGTGAAAAAACATTGGAATGCAACAGGGAGGATGTATCCATTGCAGCAACGTGACACTAAAGGATGTGTTTAAGAGCAGATTAGGCCAACAGAGGGCAGAAAAGTGATTAGTGGTGCAGCCTGAGTAATGGGTCAGAGCCCAAGGATTAGTGCTTACCCAAGATCTGTCAGTGGAGGCTTATCTCGACCTCGCTTGAAGCACAAGAATATCTGTGGACCCCTGAGGCTGGCTCCGTTGAGCTCTGCGGAGAGGCCTGAGGGAGTGGTTTCTATGCAGGTGAACCCCGGCGGAACCTCCTCGCCCAGAGATCTGATAATTACAGCTACATCAGTGATGGGGGCTTTGGGTTTCACGGACTTGGGAGCGGCTTCATCAAAGTGGAGCTCCTCTTCTAGAGGCTTGGAAGAGTCAGTGAGGCCTGCAACCACAAAGTAGTCGGCTACACGAGGGGCTTTATCCTCCATCATCTCCCATTCCCACTGTGGGCTGTAAAGAAGGAGACAGAGGTAAAATGAAGGGGTTTCATAATTCATGTTTGACCCAGGCAATCACTCCTGGAACACACGTTTCTCATTTTCTCTAAATGTAAATGAACATTACAAGCCAAGAGTTCATAAGCTAGAAAGTTACCTATATCACACATACATCCAACACTGATGTAATAACCAAATATATTGAGCACATCTGGAAACATTTAGGAAACATTCCGAGTTGTTAAAACACTATAATTCACACAGATTCACGGGACACCTTAAGACCGACGGGCCTCTAAGTTGACCTGCACGATTATGTAAAGTGAACCTCATGTCTCTGTGGAACAAAAGGTGAGACATGTACAAAGAAAAACACCAGAATGACAAGCGAGCCCCAGAACATAGAGGGAGGTTGGACTGTGGTTCATCTTTTAGCCAAGTTGGCTGTGTGGAAAACAGTGTTGTGAAAAGGCAAGAGGAAACAGAACGCCTGTGATTCTGCTCTATTACCAGACATGAGGCCCTGGACGTCGTCTCAGCGGCAGGTCGGCTCATACTTGAGTTGAAGAGCTTGTTTATCTCTCTCTGCAGTTTCTCCATGCTCAAAAGCAAACTGATAAACAGCCCTCTGTTAAGTCCCCAGTGGGACGTGATAGAGCTGGCATTAAGTTATTCCCTTTCACTCTGCAGGAACCGTGGCACACCAGGAGACTGTGACCACATCTATCCTATTAGTAAATGGTCTCAACTGAGATCTTGGATCTGAGCTCTGCTTTCAACCGTGTCAGTGTGTTGTGACAGAGAGCTGAGCACGTTCACACGGTCAACAGTCTCACACAAGAGAGACAAGAACAATGATGACGGCCCCAGAGCCAATCAATAGGAGTGAACAGGTTTCTATACTGTTGGAGCCGAGTCAGAGGTATACAGTAACAGCAGGAGGAGCTACTGTAATGTCTGAGTGTGGAATCTATTAAACCAACAAATACAAAGTACATTACATTTTGTTTTGTGTTACACTGACAGTAATACTGTATTTTAAAACCATGACTCACTACTAATGGTCTCACATTATTTCGACTGAGTGTTTTTGTTTGTAACTCTATGTGTCAGGTTATTTCCCATGTCTCAGTCTTGCATTTAAAATTACATCATCAGATTCTACAGATTAATTTTAAACTGTTGTAATTTGAATTTGAAGGTCAATTTATTCTACTTCTCTAGGTTACTTGTTTTGAACAATGATGCTTTGAAAACATTTTCACTCAGGGAATAACAACAGAAGAAAGTTAAATTATTACTCCACGTTTCTGCATGTTTCACTGGGAAACAAAATTCCTGCTCTCAGCAAGTAATGCCTCAGTGCGGCTAAATATACAACTGTCGGCATGGCAGATGTGTCACACTTTACTTGGATTAAATATAGATATAATCTCTACCTCCAACTACACTGACATTAGGAACAGCCTCCACCTCAACAGGAAACACGGGCCTAAAATCACATTTGTTCCTCACCATGGCAACAACATCTTAACTACATAAATTGTTGGTAAAACTGACCCACTGTTTCAGCCTGTCACTCATTTTCTTTTCACACACACACACGCACACACACACATATATACATATATATATATATATACACCTTTTTTAATATTGAATTTTAGAAAAAGAAAATAAATGCAGTCACTCAGCTGTAAAACTGAACCTACAGGAGAAGAACAGAACACAGAACAGAGTTCTGGCGCTTTAAAATTAATTAAGAATAGAGGTCTCTGGGGGAAAACAAGATAATTTCTCACTTGACTTAAAAGCTCAATAACCATCTTTTCCTGAGCAACCTAGAGACTCAATCACTGGTTTCAGATCTTATTCACGGGAGTATGACCACTTCTGAAAATATGATTCCAGTTAGAGGATAGATCAGAAAGGGAGCTGGGATATATGAGTAGACATCTTGAGTCACCAATGTCATCTGCTCCAGACATTCCAGCTAACAAATAATGCCACTTCTCGTGGTCTGTCCATATTACTGGACAGATCACTTATCATCAACACAAACAGAGATGGAGGTTTCAATGGTCAACAACGCAGTATACTTGTTTTATTTTAGTTTAAGACCCTCAGTCTGTTTTAGTAACTTGGAAACCTGTACAATTTGATGTCACTTCTCAGTAAACCTGCCTCACCTAGAAACTGCGAATTTTCATTCACCACAACTTTCTTCATAACTGCAGACAAATAAGGACAGGGCGGATTTCCTCTCAGCCAACTCACAGTCAAACTTCCCTTTTTACAGTTGCAGCAATTTGGTCAGCCAATTGTGCCACAGATTCTCTCCCACAGAGTCTTCTTCATGCTCTCCTTATTATGGAGCAGTACACAAACTTTGCTTTATCTGCTCACCTCAGTTTAACACACCATGGGATGATTTTTGTGGATTTTATAGGTGAATAATATCCCACATAGCAAGATCTCAAAGATGGAGGGCTTTATGGTTCAAATTCTTAATGTTTTTTTAAATGTTGGGATGTGATCCAAAAATTGTCTCTATTTGTGTATTGCTGCTAGGGATAATGTTTTCATCAAGACAAAGCAAGGCATACAGGGGCTCAGAGCAAAATGGTGCCTACAATTAATTAACTACTGGCTTCTTCTATTATTTAAATTTCACAAAAAACACACATTTGTTAAAAAAAGTTTCCAAGCTCAACAAAGAGAGACAAACCTATTTATCACCTCTTCAAGCAGCTATACATATTATATATAATTAGTTATAGCCAAGAATGAGTGAGGAGAACAGTGCATTCCTACCAAAAAGACAAAATCATAAAAAATGGGTTGGAATAACGAGCAGCATTATTTAATAATCAGTTGTTGTTTGAAACACTTATAATTTAATGCAGTTGTTCACAACACTGCAACATTTTAATGAATGTAGCGCCTCTGTGGCATGAAATAATGGCTGTTTTGATTTTGTACACTGAGGAGCCAGAGGCTGAAGGACAGTGGGGAGCAAGCTGTGCAGGGGTTATTGAGTTTTTGTGTTGACAGCAGGGGGCCTGGGAGGATGGGCGGTCTGACCACGGGCCGGGAACCACCAACATAACATTTCACTCAGCATCTGTTCCCTGTTAGACAACATTCACCCTCATCAGCCGTGTGCATTCCTTGCATTTGACAGGGGGGACCCTGTGTGTTTGATGAGGAAACCACACACACGCCCAAGGAAAACAGAACAGAAGGCAAGAAGATACAAAGAAAACAGAGCTGTGGCCAGAGTCGGTGCAGCAACGATGCAAGAGAGAGTGACTGAGTAGCAAATGCCCATTATACACAATACACAACTGACCACAACAAAACACGGTGGGTTTCTCCCCAGGGCACCTTAGTTGAGAGGCCATCTTAAGGAGCATCTACACAGGATGCAACCAAATAAGCCTCCACATGATTTCAATGGAACCAATGACAGCGCCGTAAATAATATCGACCACAACCAGACAGAGACACAAAAAAAATATTATTGAAAAAATGACCCCACATTCAATAAAACGAACAATTTAGAGAATTGCTTTCACTGATAAACTAACAATTAGCGATTGGTCAGCGATTTTTCGGTCACGCTTAGAGCAGCCGGACCTGCAAATATACGGTCTGAATTTAAATAAATAAAAAAATAAATAAATGAAGAAAGAAAGAAACCCACGAAAGGCAGGTTGCTAGCAGAAAATAAACGTTTGTGTATCTGTATGTGTCTATTTATTAATTATTTTTATAACCAGAATAATCTACTCACATTTCTCAATCACGACGCCTCAAAGATGAATCTAACGAACACGACGTCCAGTCCAATTAAAATCCAGACTACAAGTGAAGCAAATGTATTTTCCCTCGGCGCTTTTTATCTATTTTTCTAATTTAAAACACAAAACAAGAATAATCACAGTAGCGTGTATAGGCATCGGAACAGTCCCGTGTTTTCCAGAGCTGCGCGTAGATATCTAGGGCTCCGATGTTCACGTGACCGATTACAAGAGTCTCTTACGTCACTGATGACAGTCATCACAAAGGAACCGCGTCTGTGCCTGTGAGGCAACGTCTGTTACGACAAAACTTTACGCTTATAATTTTGAAGTAAGACTAGAATTACACTTATTACCATAACTACCATTTCCTTTGTCATGACATCACTTTGGAACAACCAGTCAGATGCTCTGTTTCTCTGTTTAGATGTTACGGTGTTTTTTGATAACTAAACTTGATGTTTTTTTATTATTTTTTTATTGCTTAAAGATATTAAATACATTTTAACAGTAAAGCAGCTAAAAATGTCGCTGATGTACTACTAGAAGACAATCTTTGAAGTACTCCATTAGCGCTCATCTTGCCCTCTACTGCCCCCGTGTGTTAAATAAAAAATCTACTTTTTTAAATCCAGAACTGTTAAAAACTTAAAAAATCGCTAAACGCTGAGGACACTGTATACAGCGACTTCTTGAATGTACTGTCTGTCAAGTGGATATTTTAAATGGTTTTTTTAACCAAAAAAACTCAAGTATTTCAGTTAGTAACTCAAATATTGATAAACCCTAAAATGCTGTCCGAGGTCACAGAGAACACAGGCGTTGATTGTGACCTTAATGTCTCCAAAAAAGTCTCAATACAGGTGCCTTACAAAATAACACAAAATGAGTAAATGAGAGGGGAAAAAAAAGAAGGTTCCACCGAGATTTGAACTCGGATCGCTGGATTCAGAGTCCAGAGTGCTAACCATTACACCATGGAACCCGCTGTGACGTAGGGTTCATACTATGATATTTAACTGTAACATAAAAGACAAACTCACCTGCTGGAAGTTTACGCCTTCATCATATTCAGACAACTTTTTCCCAATGTAACACATCTTAGCGGTACTAAGTGTACTCACATAACAATTTCCATGGAATCCACTTGGAATTTACGGTTTAAGTTTTTAAACTTAAACCGTAACTTTATCATAGACCAACGAGCGTTCAAACGATATGCACATGTCAGCGTTAGCTAGCTAGCTAAACATCTTAAGTAAAAGACGTAAAAAAAAAGGTAATATGTAAAAGCAAAAGACAGCTAGACAGGCAAACAACATAAATGGCTAAAAAGTGTGTTTGTCAGAGGTTTCCACTCTTGTAGATTCGGCAAAAGTGCGATTTTTATCGGGTTTCATCCTCACAGTCCATTCCATACATCCATCCTTCATCAACCGCTTATCTGGGGCACAGTCCATTCCTGTCTGACTTTTCCAGCATCGGTTTAGTTGCCTGTTAGGGTTTATTATAAATAATAATAATAAATAATAATACGATTATTCAACATTTAGTATAGGTATACCTTATGTACATTATTTTCAATTCTAATTAAGTCATTTTGCTTGTGATTTATAAATATGCGCACATATATGTTCTCACTGTCTTTCACTGACACTGTTTCAGACGACAAAAAAATCAATATGATTTTGGATTAATGGCTAGTGTCACCTTCAAGTGAAGACATCTTGTCACAAACGTTACCATTTTCCATATTAAACAGTGTCAGGCTTATGTTATAATCCATGAGAAGTACATTTGTGTTGCTGTTTCAGTCTTTATTTACGTTATAAATATATAAATATATATTATTGGCCTATTGATAGAATATGCAATAAGCTACTCCTTCCATTGAAAATTATGTAGGCAGCTTATGTGCAACATCATTTTTTTAATGCTTCTCTCTGCCTCCCTCCCCAAAACCCCCCTCTTAAAAGTACTTGCTTTTATTCGGTCCATTAACTCTTTGACTTAGTGGCTGCACTTCCTTTTAGTGGGGCATCACTCAGGGCTTGTTGGCAGTCAGCAGGACAGCATGTCCATCACAGTAACCACAGTCCCTCTGCTGTGGCAAACCTTTTTCTCAGCTCCTATAATCTGATCAATCTCAATATGACACCTTGTCCACCATAAATCCACAGCGCCTCTTTATGAATCAAAGATATGACACTCCAGACATTTTATTCTGACAGGGCAATATTTTCACTTTCAATGCTGCACATCTTCATAATTTTGATAGCTGTGGTTGAAATAATCAAACCCTTTTTGTGAGCATGCAGATATGTAACGATGAAATCAAATGTCTTTAACCACTGTTTGTTGCAGTAAGTTCCATGCATTCTCCCTGACATTGAGTACGCCTTTGTCAGATGTATCATTTTAATTCTTATGTAGTGTCAAAGTAATACATTTACATTTAAAACAGTAAAATGAGTAGAACGTGTTGCTATGGTACAGAAGGTTGTGTTTGGTGTGTGTGGAGTTTTTGGTTGATTAGGATTGATTAGGTCCAGTTAAGACAAAACATTTTATACACATAGATAGATAGATGGATGGATGGATGGATAGATAGATGCACTGTACTTTATTGATCCCCAGCTGGGAAATTAACTTAATCTAAAATAAGACAGGGCATCTGTCTTAGCCAAGGCAGGGAACGGTTACCATCTTGTGTGAGGTATCTAACCACCATTCTACCATACTATTAATGTCTGTTAGTGACATAATATAATCTTTAAAATGTACCCGAGTAAAAGTGCTTTTGATAAACCTAAAAATCTTTTGCACACCTAAAACACCTGGGGAAGCGGGGACGGGGGGATAGGTACTCTTCATTCATCACCAGAGGGCAATCATGTTCATTGAGATCACAATTTCTACCAATCACACCTGTGACACACTTTACATTAGGTCTTAATTCATTAACTCTGTGCCCCCCCCCACCCCCCGATGAATTAACCTGACTGAAACATGTTTGTGATGGCAGAGTGGGCTTTTAATTTAGAAGGTTTGTACCAAAACAACAAGAATAACACTGATATGATAGCATAAAACCTTTATCAGGGAAAAAGAAGTCACATAAATATGATGTACTGTCACCACACTGGTCAAAGATGGTGTATATAATAATGTCAAGCACTAATGAGTCGCTGCCTGGGCATCGATTGTCAAAATGTTATTGCTTCTACAGACGGTGAAATGAAATTCAGATAGTGAATTATTAAATAAGGTTCAATAAATAAGTAAGATAAATAGCCAAATACAAACATAAAATGCTTCATAATGGATTTTTTTTTACACATGGCTCCCTTTGTAGACACTGTATGTGTTTGTAGGTCTAAAATCAGGTCAGATGAAAGCTTATTTTAAGTGTACATTCTGACAGGGATAGAAACAAAAAACACGTTTTAGCTTCAAAAACAGTTCACAAGATGATACTGACCGTTTCACGACAATAACTGTGTGTTATCTACATCAGTGGGTATCCAATATCTCATCATGCTCAATTTTTTTAATGTGTTACATTGACCATCAGTTATATAAATTAATCAATAAACAATTAAAGTATAAAAAAACATCAAAGCAATCCTTTAGTTAGATTTGGTTTTCAAAAATGTAAACACAGATATCTGCATGAAAAATACTTCCACATTAAAAAAAATTATGCAAAATTAAAGTAAAGGATCCAAACTTTAGACCTACTGAATGTGTGTGACTTAGCAATGCAGTAAATGCGTGGACATTATGGGTCAGAATACAACGCCAACCGTAATGGGTCTAATTTTCACTGCAACCGTACAGAGCTCTGATCATTACAGGGCAAGAATGATTTAAAGACCACCACAATATGTCAATATCGACCATGCTTTATCAAAATCTGCTTACTCCCAGTTCTTCTCCTTGTACAACATTATATTTTATAACTATATATCTTAACATTTCTTTACTTTAGAGTATATGATCATAATCTCCTCAAGTCATCTTGGCAGGTGAGGAATCATAAACTCTGGTGTCTCTGTGCAATATACAGTATAACTGCCTACTTTGACATTGTCAAGGTTGGACTCCTTCTCTCGTGAGGAGGAGGATATCATAAATATTTGGCTGCCCTAGAATAGTAAACCTATACCGTGAGCTTAAATAACTTTCGTATAACTCCCTCTTTTGAATAATCTGTCCAAATCATCCGTGTGTTCCACCCTTGGCGCTGTTTGGCACTCCACTCCAGGAAGTCTGTAAAGTGGCTGGGCAACAGTCTGAGCCATCAGCTCTATAAGAAAGTAAAATGGACAAATGGTCGCTGGTGTGTGGAACACTTCCTTCCTTTCCTTCTTCAGCACCACAGTAAAATCACAGGAAGGGGAGCAATAGTTCAGATAAGCTCTGCCTGCCCCTCCATATCATCATCCCAATGTCTAAATCAAACACATACACAGAGAAAGAGGGAGGGCCGTTGGTTGACAGTTGGATGGATTTTGCCCAAAGCTGGCATGATGTTGGGGGCCAGGTGGGAGGTGAAGCCTCTAAAGCAGGGAGCTGGGGCTTTCTGGGGGTGGAGAGGGCGTGTGTGTCGGGCTGTGACGCATGGGCAATATGTCGTAGTGGCCTGAGATGTGGCTGCTGCGAGGAAGGTCGTAAGGGCTTTGGGAAAAGCCGGTGGCCATTCCATTAGGTCCCTGAAGGACACTCACAGTCGGCTCTGTGGTAGTTTTGGAGAGAGAACAATCAGAGAAGTGTGTTAGACTCAGTGTAGAGTTGTACAAACTGGCTAAGAAAAAGGAGGAGAAAAGGAGCAGAAAGGCAGTGCACAGGTTCATAAAGTCCACACAGACTCACAGCAGGGGCTTTTGACCAGAGGAGCCACAAAGTGTGGGACCCCGCTGAGCTCCAGACATCAGAGCAACAACACACTCACCGACATCATAGACATTCGTGCTTGCACTGCCCAGGAGGGTGGCAGTGCCTCCAAAGGGCACTTCTCGGTGGGAGGGGGACTTCATCTCCACATAGCTGCTCTCTGTGTGTTTGCAAGAAAGCCCTGGTGGGTCTCTGATGGTGGCATATGGGTTCTCACTGTTCAGGGAGCAGGAGCTGCTGTTGCACATGGAGCCCTTGATGTAATCTGCAGTTAGAGACAAGGATATGCTCAGCATCAGAAGAGATCATGAGAGTTTTAATGAACTGTCACAGTGGCATTTATTCGAGACACTGAAAAAAAAAATCATTAAACATTTACACAGACTGGTCATTAGAATGACAATAAAATGCTACAATGTTTTGAAAAAGTTTTACTTCCTCTGTTTCTGACAGGCTACAAATGATGGTGTGTACAAATCACAAAACAAAGGGGACAGAGAAGCAGGCTAATCTCATCCATAACTGTCTCATCAGCTTGATAAGAAGCCTCATTAGAGACCACAGCAGAGCTTCTTTAGGCCCCGGGGTCCCTCATATTCACCACCGGCTGCAGTTTGGGAGAAAAAAATGACGTATTGGGCACTGAGCCATGGAGAGCAATTACCCTTGGAACAAACCGTCAGCCCACCGCGCTCCGGTCCAGAGTGTATTGAGTTCTCCCATAAATCACAGAGAATATAAAGACATGGGATTTTGTGTCAGGGAAATAGCTGTTTAAGGGAGGAACAAGAACAAAACTGATACCTGGGAAATTGAACAAAAACCGATTTGTAACAGTGTTACATGTGGAGCTGAATACAATTCCCATGATATTACCTTTCCTTGAACCTCTCTGGGTCTGTGTCTCCCCCTGTTGGACATCTGTAACAAAGGGAAGAGGGTTTATCTCTTATATTTCCACATGAAGACAAACAGAAGATATCACATTAAAGGAATACATTACAAGATAAGTCCCACAGTTGCTCTGAAAATTATTGTTTATTACTGCAAATAATTTCTCTTTATTTGTTTTTGCTTTTGACAGGAAGAAAGTGTCTTCCACCAGGTGGCAGCAGACAGTTATAGAAACTGAGAAGAGAGAGAGACAGAGGTGTTGAAGAAGATCGCAGCATGTCTTCAAATCTTGTAACTACCGATATTTCCCTCTCATAATAAATAACTACCGATATCTCCCTCTCATTTTTGAGCTAAAATATGGAAACATGTCACAGTGTAACCACCCCAACAGGACACCCCCAACCTTTTTAGGATTAATTATGATTCATTTAGCACATTACAGGTTTATGTTCTTTAGTAAATGTGTACCTGTGGGTCAATTCAGTTTTAATTTCTCTAGTCTATATAGAACATTAATGAATCATTAGGACATTGATATCAGGACATTTAAAAACTGATGCGAGCTGGGACTAAAAAAGTGCTTTTTTAAATTGCGGTGTTCATTAATTCAGCCTCTATGTGAATTACCATCTACAACCCCTTTAACCTAAACAATGTTGTTTTACTGCTGATAAAATCTGAATGGTCGCTGGATCTTAAAATGCCATGTATTATTAAATAACTTCGGTGCCATAATGTTCTCTAATGTACAGACCAGGAGTGCCCTGTTTGACCCAGAGTTAGCCATCACAGGAAAAATGTGCAACTGGGGGAAGTGAGAGCAGACTAATGAGCTCCATCTGACCCGCTTTCACCCCTCCACCGATGATTTCTCTGTCCCAACTGCATATTTCATCAAAAATCAGAGCAAAGGTTAGATCTAACCAGGGACCCTCAGTTCATCTTCATTCACAGCAGGGTTGCTAAGCGCAGGCTGATGCCAATAAAAGCGCTGTAATAATGACATGAATTTTTGCCCTTGAAGTGACAGCGTGTTTGCAGTGTGATGTGATAAGATACACAGACTGACCCATGTCTTTGAGGTTGCAGTAGGCTCTCCAGTCTGCACCATTTCTGTTTTTCAGAGTGCTTGACTGGAAGAGAAAAGCACAGATGTTTTTTCTTTTACTGCAGTAACTCCATTTTTCATTTAAATAAACATTAGGAGTGATCATACTTTGAGGATCAAGGTGCCGTCCAGGCTGCCAGAAATGTTGGAGACCACATTACACTGGGCCACTGTGTGGTAACTGGGGTTGGAGAAGCACTGGCCGCTGCTGCCGTTGCCCTGGCTCTGGTTGACCTCTGCGGTGCTGGTCCTCATTGCTACAGTACTGCCGCACTCTGAGGGCGAACAATATGAAGTGTTTAATGTGCATCCATGAACACTGGGATATTTGTCGACAGTATTAAAACTGGTGACTTCAGACGTTTCCATTTCTTTAGTATATTATAGTACACATTTTTGTTGAAGCACTTAAACACATACTGTAAAAGCTATTCCAGTTACTGTTCCAGACAAAACAAAGTAATAATTACAAGTATTTTTCATTCTTCAGCAGAATGTAGCTTTTCTTTTTCTCAAAGTTCAGTCTATTCCTTCACCAGACTGTGGTTACATATTAGATAGATTCTAATTTTAGGACTCTAAGATTGCTTCTTAAATTTGACCTTTTCCACTCCGCAGCAGTCAGCTCTGGTCTTTCCTGTGTGGATCCCTTTAAACTGGGCAACATCATAACTTTCTCTCTGCTTTGAGATCAATGATTCTTTTTTTCTCTTGTCCTTTCTGTTTTTCCAATGATGCTTTGCAAGCAAAATTCAAACACAAAGAGATCCGCCTTAGTTTTAATTCTAAACCAGGGTTTGCACATATTTAATAAATGATGAGAAAATTCCTAATTGTCAATTTTGCTGTGTTTAAATGAATTGATTTGTGTAAAAGGAATTTCAAGAATCTTCCATTTCTTCCTTGACCTTAGCTTAGTCAACTCTACTGGGGAGTTAAAGCAGAAGCTTGTCTATTTACCAGACATGGAATAGTCAGTGTTGGAGATGTGCATGGCCTGTGTATAGGAGACACTTGGCTGGATCTCTTGGCCCTTTTCCCTCTGCCTCTGTCTGTACCAAACAAACAAACTGAGCATGGCCATGATGATGAGGAGCAGAAAGATGATGCCCATGACAGCTCCGGCTGACAGTCGGTCTGACCCCTTCGCTGGGCTTATCTTCGTGTATGGATTCAGCTCCTCCATCATCAGAGCTGCTAAAGAGAAAACACAGCGTTCGGGATGTTTTACCGCAGCATCAACATCTGCATCTGAGCGAGAGCTTCCATCATCTCCATCGCCTCTAACCTTGATCACATCGGATGCCTTTATATCCGGGGCTGCAGTAGCAGGTTCCAGTCACATAGTCACAGGTAGCATTGTTCAGGCACTCACACAGCTGCTGGCAGCCGTAGCCAAATGTACCAGCAGGACACTCTGCATTGAAAAGACGCGGTTTAGGGAATTCATCGAAATCAGTGCACTCAGAGGGTAACAACCGTTAGTGCTAAAATGTTCCAGGGCCTATTACTCAACTCTGCTCGCAGCTCGTCCCGATGAAGCCTGTTCGGCAGGCACACTGGCCAGTGACGTGGTCACAGTCTGCTCCATTCTGGCAGCGACAGACTTCAGAGCAGTCCCTGCCGTAGAAGCCTGAAGGACAGCCTGGGAGAGAGATGTATAAAATGATAGGAACAGTGATTAAGTTGAAAAGACGGGAAGACAATATAGAGAGTCAAGGTCATGTTGCGAGAGAACAGGGAAATCAATACCTTTCAATGTCTATGCAGTGTACTCAATAAAGGACGATGAGAATGAATGAAAATGAAGACATTTCCTGTTTCAGCAGAAAAAGCACTTATCCTTTTATCATAGAGGTGAAGACAAAGGGAAAAAAATGGCTAAAACTACAACAAATGATGTTCCCAAAGCCACAGGCAGGAACATTAGCCAACAGAAAAGCACAAACCCTCGAGGTGATAGATAATGGAATTCATATTAGAGGGGTAATTATGATTCGCTCTTTGCAAAACAGACCGGAATGTAGAATAGAAAAAAAAAATGAAGTGACCATTAGTTTTGTAGCGATGACTGCATAAATAGTGTAAATGAAAGTTTAATATCCTAAGCTGCCCAAATGTCTTTAGGTAAAAACAAATATTTTTTTCCAGCTGGCGTTTATTGTAGTACTAAAAGACTGCCAGTAGGTGACAGTGTTTTTCTATGAACTGTACGAGGGACACTCACGTTGAGTACAGTAGAGTCCAGTCCAGCCTGGGCTGCACCTGCACTCTCCATCATACGCACTGCACTGGGCTCCGTTGTGACAGTTGCATGAGTTGAGACAATCTGGGCCCCAGTGTCCGGAGGGACAGGCTGCGAACACAACAGAGGAATATTAGAAATATTTGTTGGGTTCCAAGCCATTATGAAAGAATTCATTTAGACCAAGGATCTTAAATTCAGATGAGCCAAAGGGCGTCGAATCTTGCACAACAACATCAGTGTTGAATTTTTAGCACAAAACTACAAGGAAAAGGAGTCTTCCTTAAATGACCTACTAATCCATTTTCATAATTGCGAACTTACAAATACAAAAATAATGCCCCAAGTGGAATAATAGATTGTTATTAACATCTATAGGCCAGGCTTCAAGGGGCATTAGGTGACCCCCAGGCCAAGGGTTTGAGAACCCTGATGTCGACTGAACCCTGGCTGTATTTTAAGCTGGTTTTGTGTTTCAATTTGTGTTTTGTGTTTATAATAAGCAAGCATTTCAATGGATTTGGGACAAATGTCTGTCTGTCTCGGTCTCTCTCTAACACACACACACATACAATCAATGGCTACACTGCCATAAATCAAAGAGCATAATGCATAATGACAACCATGTAGGCAAGCTGTGCTTTGAAAAGCTTGAGTACAACACTTGGGAGAGTGCGGGGTCATGAATGTGATTCATCTGTACAATGGCGTGTGAGTAAGTGAGAGAATTGAGAAGAGGGGGGGGGGCAATTATTATGAGGTGAGAGGAACTGGAAGAGAAGAGGGAAATTACGCAGAGGAGAAGGAAGGATAGCGCTACTGTACCATGAGAGCAGTCGTCTCCTATCCACCCAGGGAAGCACTGACAGGAGCCATCGATGGGGTTGCAGGTGCCATTGTTGGTGCAGAGACAGATCTCAGCACAGGCTCTGCCATATCTGCCACTTGGACATACTAGAATGGACGGAAACACAGACGTCATCTTCATACTGTGACTGAAATATGAAACAATAGTCATAATATAACCTGACACGACATGAACTCTCATACGTAAGCGCAGATGAAAGTTTCCCTCAGTGAATAACAGTGTGTTTGAATGGACCCTGTTTAGACAAACACTGCCTGCGGTGGCACGGCTGTTCCATTCACACTGATCGGAGTGGAATAAATGATGTGCAACTGGGCTGAAACAGATCATGTTTACAGGCAACAGAATGTATTGTATATAAAATTATTTTTTCAATAAAGTCCCTGGCACTTGTCAATAAAAGATATCACATTAAAAAAAGTACAGCGCCCGTGAGAGATCAAATCAATAGTAAGAAAACGTGCCCTCAATTTGCCAAATCCTGCTCTATCTTTACTAAATGGTGCACTCGTTTAAGTGGAGCGTGAGCTCCTTTTATCAAATCGTGCCCCAACTTATCTAAACTGTGCTCCTATTTTATTTTACATGAACAACAGACTTGCATTGGAGCAATAAAAAGCAAGTAAATAAATAAAAAGACCAGACATCCTATTTCATAATCTCACAAGTAGCTACACATTGTTTTTCTCTAAATGTTGTAATAATTGTGCATGGTTAGTTTCAGATTTATTCAGTTGAAAATGGAAATGTGAACTAAATGTTGGAAATGTGAAAATGGAAATGTGAAAATATGAATTTTTCCCGTGTACCACTAGTGAGCGCTCACGTACCACTGGTGGTACGATTACCACAGTTTGAGAACCACTGCCTTATATAAATCATGGCCACGTTTTAGCTAATTCAGGCACACAATTTGAATGAAATTATTTTTATTTTTTATTTTATTGAGTGTGGCCACACATTAGAAAATTGTGCTGAATAAAAGTGAGCAGGAAAATACCCCCCCTCCCAAAAAATCATGTTTCAATGTTTTTGGTTTTGGACTGTGGGACAAATTGAACCAAGGTGTGTATAATCATCTGCACCGAGGAGCACCGATGTCTTTTGTGAAGAAATACCAGATAAGGTGGTGGATTGTAAAAAAAAAAAATCTGGGTCTAACTCATTTTCATGTGGGATGATTTTAATGATTATACTTCCACTGGCTTCCCCCTCTTCTTGAGAGTTCTTTCAAGCTCCTTGAAGCAGGCTGTCATTAGGCCATGAGGTTGGCTCCCCCATACTGCTGCTTCTGGGGATTTAAGCCTCGACACACCAGGAGTGCTTCATTAGGCTGGGATTTGTGTGCTGGACAGAGGACAAGTGAGGATGCCAATGGGACTCAACAAAAGGAGAATGTAAGATTCTTTTTTGGCCACCTTAGTCCCTCGTGGCCACACGCCTGCTCACTAGTAATTACAGTCCAGACAAATTAGGCCTGATTTTTTTTCTCCTTTCCTTCAGCTAACCTATTAAACTTTTATTTGTAAGACACTGCTCAAAGCCATGAAAGAGAATTTAAAAATCCCCCCCATTGCCTTTGTGTAATTTATAAAAAGAAAAAAGAAAAAAAAAAAAAGAATTATTAGAGCGTAGGTGTCTTTACTTGCCACAAGGACGGAGAGCATTTTTTATCCTACATCGACTTGCATTTGAGCAAAACACTGAAAACACTAGCAAAACATATTAATTTTATCATTATTATTTGTAAAACATCCAAACAAAAATGTATTATTTAAACATTTGATATATCAAAATAAATAATTATACTGTCATCAGAAAGTCTTTAATCATTTAGTGCTATAGAATTTGAAATTTATAAATTAAAAATACACCATTAGATTTTTTTTATGCTTTGAATGAGCTGTTCTCGAATGGTTCTAAAACTATGGTATGCGGGGTAATTGTGGTACCTGGGCTCCCTCTTTTGGGGAAAGGTCTCTGTGCCTGTAGTTTAATTCATTTATAACCAAAGAATATTTATTATTTCAGATTTTTAAAAAGTATCTCATCTTGTTGAATTGTGAAAACACACGATAAAGTTAAATGTTGTCAATCTGTTCTGGCAGAAAACACAGTCGTACATCAAATTTATGGGAATGTCTTTCCACTCACACAAAGCCAAACGGTCCATGAGCCAGATGGCTGTGCTAACAAGTATCCAGGATTTACAGCAAACGTGCTACAGCATCGTGCTGCTGAAATACCTGCTAGCCTTTGAATATACATCCAAACACCATACACCGAACGATTCCATAAAAAAAATCACAAAAAAAATCACAAAAAATTCACAGCTTTGACTGAATTGTCATTATTTATTAAGATTTCAGATCTAACCTTTCATCTATGTTATTCCACCCCTGTTACTTTACTAGGAATTGTGTTCATAGTAAATTGTGTCCCCTGCGTATTCCTTGTCTGATAATATATTCAGGCTCCTGTTAAAGGCAGATCATTTCTGCCTGTGTTGTACTGATAACAGAACTAATTTAAAGTTTCACAGCCGAGGTGTCTGTAAGAAGGCAGCGGGTCGCCTGTTGATCTTTTTAAAGCCAGTAAGCAAAGCCAGGACTATACTGTAGCCTTTACCTGATAATTATCCACTTAGGAAAACACAGTATTATGGGATGATATAGATACTGGCACCTGATTTTAAAGACTTAAAGACATGAGAAGCAGTTAATAAACCCAAGAGTAGGGAAGTCCGATAACATCGGTTCGAAATTATGTAATATCTGTAACCATCGTTATCGGATTTTCCTCGATATTCAAAACCCAATAATGCGACGCCTGGGTTTCGCCGAATGATGTGTGAAAAATGAACAGACCAGCACTTGCCTTGGTTGCACAGAGAACCAGAGAAGCCAGACAGGCATTCGCAGTGGCCTGTGATATGATGGCAGGGCCCGGTGCTGTGGACACACTGTGGACAGGACTGGCTGCAGCGATGACCGTAGAAACCTGGAGAGCAGACTGCGGTCGGCAGTAGAGGCACAGCATAGAGGAAAGATACAAGAAAATGGATCAACATCCTGGGACTGAACAAGAAATGAACACTCTTCACACTGTTTAGTCTACAGTCAGTATTCTCTCCAGTAAAACCCTGTAGATGCTCGTGCACAAAATCCCAGTCAGTCAGCATAACCTGAACCAACACCAAAGACAACGCTACGTTCAAAGTCACTATAACAATTCTGCTTCTCCAGTCCCACAAACGGTTTGTACATCGGCAGTTTCCCTTCAAAATGGCTTTGTGCATTGAAGAGCCATGTGATTGACTGCCTACAAATTCAGATTAATGAGCCCTTGAACAGGTGTACCTAATCAAGTGGCGGGGGAATGAACAACGTTCAACACTGTGTAATGATGAAACAAGAAAAGGCAGCAGAGATCAAGAGAGCACGGTTACAAAAACAATGTAGAACGAAGCCACCCAGTACAGTGGCATCACCTTGAACAGCTGATCTCAGAGATATAAAAGAATCAATTGATTTAAAAAAAAAAAGTATATATATATATAGTTAAGAATCAAGACAACGAGAGTCTGAGGAGCAGAGTCAGGAAGGAAAATGGAATGAGAGTCTGAGCAGAAATACAATATAAAGGAGCAGAGTCAGGAAGGAAAATGGAAATATAAATTCCATTCTTTTTGTTATTACATTTATATGTCAAGATATGGAAAAGTAAAAGGTTGATGAGTCACTCCGTCGATCGGAAAGTAAGTAATTGTGCTTGGGTCATTTTCATTTTACATAAGAACACATGTAACATTAACATTATTAACATTATTTCGTCTTTTCAGATGTATACTACAGATAACTGCACCGACTTTATATGAAATGGCCGGCAGTTATCATTTAACCCTCATTTTAATTTCACCGCGGCTACATTCCTATTTTGGCTAATTGATTTGGGAAAATTCTTCATCCATTATCAATTAACCTTTATTTTACACTGCAGGGACATTATCAAAGATGAAAAATCTCCACATTTAAAAAACACAATTTAAATATGGTTACCATACTTTTCGAGGCTCGTCACGTGAGGACCACTTCACCCCTGGGTACTGGTGTTATTTTAGAGCAGCAGCAACTGCGCCGCAGCTGTACCAGCCGCAGGAGAAACTCATAATCTTTCAATTAGGGTTTCAACATCAAACCGACAGAGGTGATGCTTCCACTAAGGACGGAAGTACCTGTTGTGTAAATGTCAACACTGGACACACACAAACACACAGGTCTGGGTCTGTACATTTTTTACCCCCAATCAGTGAGCTCACCACTTGAGAGCAGCTTCAGACAGACCTCATTCAGAAACCAGGCCTGGGTGAAGACTGTGGATCTCCCACTGAGAGTCAGTTATTGGAAGTGAGTGTGTGTGTTCCTGTGTGCTTGTGGGTGTTGTGTCGTGGAAACCGTTATTAAGTGATAGCACTGATGAAGGGTTTACACTTGAGAAGTCAGGTCCAACAAACAGAGCTTCTCCTCTGATGGGACAACCTTCACAAAGTTCTTGGAAGATCAAATCAAGTCAAGGTCAGTTCCCTGTCTGGGTTTATTACTGTTCAACTCTCACTTTCATGTCACCACGCCCTACATCAGTGGTATGACATTAATTCATGAGACATGAACCTCTCTATGGTGAAGCAGATGCAAAGTAAAAACAGCGATGCCTTCACTGCTCTAGGAACAATCTGGATTTGGCCACCGACCGTTCTACAGCTGCTCCTCACCATTCATTCGACTGGTGAGGAGCACATTCCATTGTTTAGCAACGAGTATCGACTGTGTTTTTTTCCTCCTTCTGTCAGCTAGTGTGGCTCAGCTACGTCAGGAGTTTGGCAACATCATGAACACCGTGTGAATATTTATATATATATATATATTTTCCATTCAGCTAACGTGAGTTAATCTGAGAGGGAGGCACACTTCTTTTGCAGGAGGTCCCTCTGTATCCAGGTGCACACACACACGTGCCGTCTTCTGGAGAACAGGAGCCGCCATTTTGACAGGAGCAGGTGAATGAACAGTTGGATCCCCAGAAGCCTTGTGGGCACACGTTGTCACAATGGATTCCTGCAGACACATTGCAAAGATAATTATTCACTGAGGTCCACACAAAGACTGGAGTGTTGAAATATTTCTGAGGCGTGCTGTTTAACTATTCAAACAAAGACTGTACAGTATCCGATCACAGCAGCTCTGCAGAGGCTAACACGCTCAGCTGGGATACTCTCAGCATGTATCTTTGATTGACTTTAGCCCTGAATTCAGAATACGTGTAGCTGCGCACTCGTGTGTGAGTGTGTATGTGTGTGTGGCTTACACTTTTAGAATTCTGCTCCTTTTTCCCAACGCATTTTATTTTTGATCTGACTGGGGCTCCCTGCCAGTGCACCGTGTTGATTAACAGAGTTGCGTCTCCAGAGAGGCTAGCCTTGTCTCCTATTCTCTTTCAGCACAACCAGGGTAGTGTACAGAGCCGAAGGGAAGCGCCGAGGCTACCAGCACACAGTGTGCATGGATGTGTCACTCTGTGCTTGGCAGAGCTCCCTCCACACAACAAACACAAAATGCACTGCATCCAGGCAGAGCTCCCAGTCTGCACGTGGTTGCAATAGCACATGCATCAGACCAAGCCGTTCACTCTCCGTCACAGTTGCCTTCAAAAGACTCAAGGGGCAAATTACTTGTACCTACTGTACAGATGCAGGTTGACGGAAAAAATCTATCTCTGCAAACACACACACACAGACGCACACACAGTCACACACTGGCATACGGGTCCATAAGCAGCAACCTTTCAAGCATCCACCCTTAGTTCGAGCCTCATTTGAAATTTCCTTTGAATGAGAATATCTAATAATGGTGACGCCATTAAAGCAGCATCAGTGCGGTACCTTTGAATTATACCTGGACTTCACTCTGGGGACTAATTCTTATACAGTAACCAAAGTGGTTTTGGACTCAAAATGAAGGTGTGATTGAGCGATAATGTTGGCAGTGATGAGGAAGAGGAATGGTAGCAGTGTTTCTGTCAGAGAGTCTTCAAAAGGAGAGCAAAGCTTTAGCAACAGCGTTTGAGGATCTGCTAGGCCGGGCAGGAAAAAAAAAAAACAGTGTCGCTGTCTTAACTGTCAGTAAATGAATGCGGACAGAGCATCACACTTCTCAGTCTAATGGTGACAAACAGAGTGGCTTTGGACGCCTAGTGAGAAAGAAGAAGAAAGCGTGAGCGAAGGCAGAACTCGAGTCTCTTCAAAGAAGGCTTTTCACAGAGAAGTGCCAACGTCCCAGTTTTCCAGCTTGTACAGAGCAGGCAGAGCAAAGCAAACCTCTCTCTTCCTCTGCGCCTCACTCTGACTCATTGCATATTAACACACATACAGACACGTCACCTGCTCTACTGTATGTCACAGCTTTAACCACGTCAGTAAAAAAAAGTCCTTCTGAACATATAGACTGGTACAAAGCCTTCGCGAGCGATATTTATTCACAGCCCTGTTTTAATCTTCACGGGCTGATGTCAGACTTACGACAGAGCAGCAACCACTAAGTGGGACTCAGACGGTTATGACACTTTTCCCCCATGTGCTCCGAGAGTCGAGTTTCCCAACAGAAATAACGCAATAGAACAAAAGGCCAGTTGACAGCAAAGTAGTATGTCAGAGCAACGTTGGGCGGCCTGCGAGATCTGTGATGTTTACGGCAGAAAAGTAGACACAGCGGTTCTCTGAATAGTTCAATTCTTGTCCCGACTAAGTCCTGTGTCAAATCCCATGCTGCACGCTCTCCGGGCGCCACTTCTCTCTGAGTGCTGCGGAGGGCTGACTGACAAGCCTTGATGATTCAAATATGTATGTGTTTGTCAGGCCCACTGGACTGCACACTGCCCACAGCCCGGCACCCTGGTGACTCAATTAAGGCTGACAGATGGTCCCGACCTGTGCAGGATTCAGAGCATGAGAGCCCCGTTTTTCCAGAACTGTTCTTGCAGATAATAAAACCCACAATGTTTCCCAGAATAAATGCCCTAAGCTCAGGAGGCTGAATGAAAGGAGATCTCAGAGACTTGACCTTTCCCACTGAATCTATTTCTTTTCTGACTGCACCTCTCCACTCAGGCTCACAGACCAGATCCTTGCCTATCCCCCCGCTGCATTTGACATTCAGATGTATTGGAACATTTTAAAAGCACAATCGTATTTCTCAAACTTGCTGTGACGCTCACACCTCTGCAAAATGTAAGCAAATGTTTAGAATGAGGCAACGACTCTCATGGAACCTAATTTGAGAGCAGATGGGAGCAGAGTTCAAAAAGTGTATCTCATTGTAACTAAATATGCCAGTTGGTTCAATAAGATTTTGCAACAACAGCCAGAAAAAATTAAAAATTCATAGCTCATGTTTAAAACTCTTGAGTGGTTTGAGGGCCAATATTTTGATTTCGTCTCCCAATATTTATTTGGTAAATCATGTCAGATGCTGTGTATAACTAATAATGGATCTGCTGCACAAAAGCACACGGTGAATAAGCCAAGAATTCATTACCAGCTCAAGTCTCTCGTTCACAGACCCCATCAGCTCTGCTAGCTAAACAAAATCCATCTTTAATACAAAACACCAGCCAGACATTCTGTAAACATGCAGTAAGGGGGGCCACATTTTCTCCGTGGCTCTGTGAGGTGTACCTGACGAAAATGTTACGTCTTGATTTTCACAACTTTTGAGGCTGAAACACGGTTTTATTTTCTTTAAAATGTCATTTGTTCTCTGGCATTTTCTTTTTAACAAAGCGGCACTGACCTGTCCAGCCAGGGTAGCAATGACAGTAGCCGCTGACTGGGTCACAGCCGTCAGCATGAGTACAGTCACAGCGCTCACGGCACTCCAGCCCGTAGGTTCCATCCTGACAAAGGTAAAGTTTTCAACTGTGAAATCTGATGCTAGACACGTAAATGACAGAAGACAACATGCTAACAGATTCAAGGACGGACAAACTCACAGGGCAGGACTCGTCGCAGTGTTCTCCTCTCCAACCTGGAGAACACGTACAGATTCCATCCACGGGATCACAGGCTGCTCCGTTGCCACATAAGCACGTCTGATTACAGCTCAGACCCCACGTACCGCTGGGACAGAGGATGGAGCAGTCCACACCCTGCCATCCTGGGACCAGACAGAGCAGGAGACACATTTAACATTTGAGAGAAAATACCTTTTCAATCCAGCACACTGTTTCTCCCTTGTGTTGTTTTGGTGATTTTTAGACGACTTTCTGTGCTCTGTGGGAGCACACTGAATTTCTATTTTATTCTATGTTTACTTTCGTAACATCTGTTTGTACCAACAGAGTTTAAAAACAGGCCTGTAGATCAGTTAACAGCACAATTATGGAATTATGGATGTTTATATTCATTACCTTTGTTGCAGAGATAATGGTACATGACTGGGAATCTACCCAGATCATCAATACCCTAGACACATTTTCATTTTAAATCAAAAAGTACAGATTCAATGTATAAACATCCAGCTCTCTGCACCCTAACACCAAGGTAAGATTTGATGCAGAAGTCCTGTAAAACTGTGTTGTTGTCCTTTTTCTTAAAAGATGCTGTAAATGTCCCCAGACAGAAACTTCTCCTGAAAAACTCTAACCTCAGTGAGGCCTATAAAAAAAAAACATCTTCGGTTTTGTCAGAGGAAGACAGCCACTGAGCGAAGGCCACGACCAGCTGAGAGTCCTAAAGCAGACGTCGTCTCATTTAAAAAGTTACAAACCTGAAAAGTTTGTAACCACTCGACGCACGGATTTGCCCGTCGTGCTTTACCTTCTCTGCAGATGCAGGAGCCGTCGATGGGGGAGCAGGATGCATGATTATGGCAGGAGCACGTGGACATACAGCTGGGTCCGTATAGACCTGGAGGACACATGGTAGCACAGTCCTCCCCCTGTGGTATAAATAATGCAGTCATGAGGTTTAAATCAGCATGACAGTAAATGCTGGCTCTGCAGCAGACCTAAAACAGGAATAATAGAGTCAGAAAAAAGTGACAGGCACACTTCACTGCACTTCACTGTATCTAACTGGATTGTTTTTAGACCAGTCACATCTGTATACAGCAGGAAAGCAATTGTGACACTCAGTGGATGCATGACAGTAAATGTATTTCAAGAAGACAGATGTCTCCTGATCACCCCATCTCACCCCGGCTACCAATTATGCAGCCTATATAATCCAACAGCACATACTGGCTGCGATGCTTCACTTTGGGGAACTCAGTTTCATCCAATTCCTCTACTCCTCTTTCATTACCTCCTGCCCTTTCGTCCACTCTCTGTCTTTCACTTACTCTTACAGGTGGAGGTCTGACGTCCTTAGCGGAGAGACTGGTGAAAGTCTGAGCTCCGAGAAGTCACGAGTTTTACTTCAATACACTTTCTTGTTTTCAGAAACAACTCAAACGGCTCTGTTTTACTTCAATACACTTTCTTGTTTTCTCAACTTGAATTATATCCCATCAAAGTCAAAGACGCAGAGAGGAATCAACCAGTGATGAAACCGAATACATACAGTGGGTCAGAAAATGAATCTCAAAACTCATCTCACTGATTTTCTTCATAAATATCGTGGAACACAGCTCATGCTCAGGAAGCTCTAATCAGAGACCACTTACTGCGTGATTCACGCGGCAGGTGTGTGTGTGTGTGTGTGTAGTCTTCTGGCCTGCATGGAGCTTGTTGACCACTCATAGAGCTTCATTCACAGCAGTTCACCCATACAATTATTGTGCACATTCATGGTACTTGCATCACTATACATATTCATTCGATGTAAGCTCAGCTGGCAGAAGTAAATAAAATAATTTAGGCCTCATGGCTGAGAAAATCTGATCCATCCGCTGGTATTGAAAATAACAGCAACTATTAGGGATGTTTTCCAGTACCAGCACTGTGTTGATTCCAGTGTGTGGTCCTCACTGCTGGTAGGTCAAAGATGTCAACATTCTGGAGGTATTTTAACATTGGGGACAAAGACTTACTGTACGATTTGTACTGTTATGATACGAACAATTTAATAAAACACCTGAAGACACGTCTCAGCACTGAGTCTGCTAACACCACTTCACAGTGCATAGATGAGGCGTAAACACTTCACCAAGTCACATTTTTAGTCCCAATTTAATTTAAATTTTATGTAAACTTTTTCCTGCTTGGAGTCCTCAGTGTGATTTGCATTGAGCTCACACACACACACACACACACAGACACATTGCACTTCAACATACAGTATGAGTCATGGAGCTATGTCACCTATGTAACACTGTCTTCCAGTTCATTGTATACGATTTTGTAACCTAAAGAAATATTGGTGAAAGTACTCAGTTTTGGAAAGTACACAAATGCCCGACGACCACTACAGACTCCAACGACCCAGTAACAGGAGTGTGCTATTGGCTGAAGGACAAGGAGTACTAGTCTGTCCTCTGAAGTGTGGTATAATAAAGAATCTGCTTTAAAGGCTGAGCACAGACCACCATCACCAGGCCCCTCCCTCCCTCGCAAAAAAAAAAAAAAGAAAAAAAGAAAAAGACGTAGATCACAGTGACTCTAAAGATTTCCTCTTCCTCCTCTCTGAATCCTTTGTTGAGTGACAGGTGACACAATGATTTAAGGTTCCAATTAGCAGCCCAGAGGAGGCCGCAGTGGTCTACGCTTCATTCGCCAGAGCACTGGGAACTGTTGGCTGTTCACGGCTCTCATTATCATTTTGAACTCAGTTTAAACAGGAGACGTGAGGAGAAGTGGACGCGGACGCCAGGGGCAGAACACACATCTTAAAACGTCTTTCCTCCCTCGTACTTCACATGAAAGCGCCTGTCTGTGAAATGAAATTTTCATCAATCGGTTGCAATAACCTTTGTTCTGTTGAAAATGGCAGCTTCAAGATTGCTAACAATAGCAGTTCCGATGCAGTGAAGAGCGGAGGCACACATGACCGGCCGGCAGGGAGTAGAATGAGGGGTGGAGTTTGAGCCGAGCTTCAGAGCAGAGGTGATTTAGTGGAGAATGGACTCACGGAGGAAACGTCATGTGGCCACAGCTGACCACATGGATTTTCTTGCATCCCATGCTGCATCTAATTCCACATTGCTTATCCCCGGGACGCAGAGACCGGTGGTTGGTCTGCTGTCAAGTGTTGGTTGGTTGGTCTGCTGTCAAGTGAAGAAGGGGAGCTTTCTCATTAGCCGACTCATTCATATTCCTTCTGAGCTGTGAAGGATAGAAGTCTGAATGTGGGGAATCATTATTAATACAGGGGCTGTCAGTCCGTTGCACAAGAGCAGCAGGACCTTACGTAACCATAGAACCAAAGGAAGCAGCAACCAGACCTACGTATGATGCTGAGAGACGGCCCGGTTCATCTTGGCAAATAGCACCAAATTTCAAGAAAAGACTTGTGCTTTCCAGTGGTTGCTCAGGTTCTCACCTAGTGAGACCATGGAAACAGCACCACTAATTACCAATCAGTCTCACTCTGTAACACTGCATCTATCTACTGCATGAGAACCTACTATTTAGAATGCATGCTGCGAAACAGGAAAATTAACATGTGGAGCCACTCATGAGACTTGGGAACCCAGAGGAAAACATTGTGTTTTCACTACCTACAAATGCAGACTGGAATCAATTTCCTGCAGTATTGTAGCTTTAAGAGAACACACATCACCTTATAGACATAGGAGGGAAAAGTTACTGTGAGTACACGCCGCAAATTGCAGGGGACAACGCCTGAATAGGTAACATGTAATCACTTTGTCCCAGTCAAAAAGAGCATGTCCAATTACTAGAGCTAAATCAAGCGTGCAGGAGCTCAGTCTGCTGCAACACTTTGCTCGGTTTGCCCCCTGATGGGACAGCAGAACAAAGATGCAGTGGACAGGCTAAGTCCTATCAGCAGCCCCCCCTGGAGGTATGACTTCAGCATTAATAATAACCTCAACACCATCATCACACACTGAAATCCCACTGCATGATAAGGATAATGTTCCTCACAAGACCTGAGAAACTAACACTCTTATCAGAGCCACAGTCACACCTCAGTCCCCTAACAATGCTCATGTGTTGTTTGTAAAGCAGCTGCTGTTTAAAGAAATAATAGAAGAAAACCTGGAATGGTGGCGTTACCCTGACTCCCCCCCCCCCACACACACCCACACACTCACAAAAACCATCCATATGAGGTGTGTCTGTTCCCATTTGACTTCCTGCGTTTCTATCCAGCTCCTGCCCTCCAGGTCTGTTTAATGGGTCTGGCAGCCTTTTCAAGCAGCCGCCAAAGTGAACAGGTGGAGCAAATTAAGACACAGTCTGCGGCCCCGCTCTGTAGCTCAATTCACCACAGTGGTCCGCTGTAAGACACAGGCAATTTCCACTGAAATGTAATGTTGGCACAAATGTAGCCTTTTGGTCTGTGTTGCTCTGTAAATTCAGATTGCAAGATGAGAAAAACAACGGGGGGAACGGAGTGGAGCCACACAACTAATTTGACAGTGGTAAAAGGGACCGAGAAGCTGCCGCAAAACCACCAAAACACAAAGATACGAACAAGGATTAGTATTATTAGTACAGAGCTTAACATGTTCTCTGACTGTAGCACTGGTGCAATGAGAGCACATCAGGTATATTTGTAAAATAAAACAACAGAATAATAACTTGTTCGCAGAGTTGCACTGAAGATATAATCATTTAGAAGGGAATTTCTCCTGGTGCACCAGAGCACATCCATTATAAGAAAGTAATAAAAATATCTCACCTTGCCTCCGCTGGCCCGCCGATAAAAAGCTTCTAAAGGATTACTGGGACCACTTCCAGGACATTACGACCACAATAACACAAACATTTTACCAGGACTACAAATGACAAGATGTATAAATTACAAAACCTTTTAAGTAAAAACCTGTACAAAGACTAAGTGCTGGGTTGCATGTAGTGTGAATTATCAACTTTTTAATAAATAGATAGTGTAACAAAGGCGGTGAGAGGCAGGTTACACTGAGGACTGACTTATGTGTACTTTTTATTTTATTTTTCTAATATACATATACATTTTTTAATGAGATTAATACACCTTTAATCAAACGTCAGGTGCTGCTCCCTCCATAGAAAAGTCTCTGCTCCAGTTCAGACTCTACGTCGCCCCTCCCCACCCCCCGCTGTTAAGCCAAACACTTTCACCTCATCCTTTGCTAAGTCAATGATTTTCTTATACAACACCAGAGTTTCCCCTGTCAGAGAAAAATGTAAGCCTTTTCTAAATCCCACCTATCAGAAGCACATTACCTTCTCTTTGCCTTTCTACATGCGCTCATTTTCATGCATCGTCAGTCCCTTTCAGGATCGCAGGGGGAGCTAGAGTCTATCCCAGGAGTCACTGGGTGAGGGCGAGGTACATTAAGGAAGGTGCACAGTACTGCACAGAGACACAAGCAACCGTTTAAACTCACACTCAAAGTCGCAACTGTGGCCGCGCGCTCTTGTCTGTGGGAGGAAACCGTATTACAGGGAGGGAAACCTGACGAACACTGGAAGAACATACAAACTGTAAACATCAGTCACTGTAGGGATTCAAACCGTTGACCTTCTGCCGTACGGGCCCTGACTACACTGAGGTGGTTCAGCCTGTATGAGGACTCCGGGAAGTAAAAATTGAATCAGTCCCATTGCTGCTTGACAAGCGAACAATGTCCTTCGATATAATTTCAAACTCTCCCAATTACATTTGTGAATTGACACAAGTCACAACGATTTCCGTATCACCACAGAAACACTAACAACTCCAGTAACATTATGTTGTTGCTAGCCACCAACATCAACATCAACAGGTGAACGATCACTCACCATGAAGCCAGGGGCACAGACACAGGCACCTGTGACAGGATGACAGTCAGCACCGTTGGTGCAGCTGCATGACAGCAAACATCCCTCTCCATAGTATCCAGGCGGACATGTCTCATTACAGTAAAGGCCTGTCCAGCCTGTAGAGCAGGTGCATTCACCAGACAGTGGATGGCAGCTGTGGCATGAGGAGGAAAAGGAAGGATGAGTTTTTAGATCGAAAGAATTTCAACACTCTTTATTCCTGAGCAGTGTCAAAGTGCGAGGTCTGCGCCAACATCACTTCATCCATTTATGCGTCTACATATCATCAGATAAATGAAATGTCCCTTTTCTCCTTTCTGTAATGACTGCGATGCATCTGCAGTCAGAATCAGAGCATTAACATTGCATTAACTATGAATGGGGCTGAGAAATTATGGATGAGCCAAAGGTTGCCATTAAAATCGAACTGAACGGCAAGGTTAGGAGACGTCCAGACTCCGGAGTGGGAGCTGGCTCAGGGTGAGGTGAGATATAGTTGGGGACTTTTAAATGTATATGGCGCTCCAGAGGACTCAACTCAGAGAGTGGTTAATGCAGGGGTGTGTGTGTGTGCGTGTGGTCGTAACGTCTCACTTACCTGACTGTGTTGGTGGTGTTACAGGGGCAGTACTTGTCACAGATAAGACCGTAGAGGCCTGGGGGGCAGAATCTCTCCTGGCAGTTAGGGCCTTTGAAGCCTGTTTCACACAGACAGGCTCCGGTGATGTGATGACACTTGGCTCCATTCTGACACTCACACTTCTGGTTACACTGAGGACCAAAGGTTCCCACAGGACAGTCGTCCTGACACCTGTGGAGAAAAAGAACAAAGACCCCATCTGACTTTATGACTTTTGATTTATTAATGCCATCTTTTGTACCTACATTTTTAATTGTACTTAAAGTTTTTAATCAGAAAAACCAAAATTTTAAAAGTGTGACATAATGATAGATGTTATATAAAATATGTGTACTTGTACAGCAGCAAGAAAATATATATATATTTTTTTAAAAAAAAGCAATGCAGATGAGAAGAACAGGTAACAGCATAATTCTAGCTCAGTTTATTTTGTGTTTGACATCAGCCTCACTGTGTCCAGGAAACAAAGTAATGCAAAGGGAAATATTACACAGAAATCCACATAAACAGCAGGTAGTAACAGTTGATGTGATGTTGTTGAACTGTAGATTATTTTGTAATTTTCTATGTAGCCCCATGTAGAAGATGGAGAAAAATCGTAAAGTTGTGACATGAACTATTTTTATTACAAATGTGAGCCAGTCTAATCAGTATGTGTGTTGCTAATGGGTTACCATTAAATATTCAAATGAGCTCAGACTGCTTCAAAACTAAGGTCCACTGCCAGTCCTCCTGAAACTGTCCTGAAGAAATAAAGAGGAAGGTTTAAACTCCAGAACAAAGCAGGCTCCATCCCTCAGTCTGGCCTCTGTCTTTTATAATTCAAATGAAGACCAGCCCGTCATACCAAGGCACAGACCTGTTTCTTCCAGTGGAGATTTTTCTTCCTGGCTGTTATGAATTATTCACATGCGAACAATGAAGTTCACCTCTAAATACTCTGAAATTTCAGATGCATCAATGCACAATAGATGTTCAAAGGCCCGTTCCGTAACGTCCTAGTCGAAAGTTTGTCCCAATTAGGGGCCTGGAGCCTATGTCAGCTGCAGCCGACATGCTCCGCAGCAGCTAGATGGGGAAGGTTGCAGCTGACTGAGTGTCATAAGTTGTAAAAATGGGACAGTCGAGCCTACAGGATACGTTTTTGTCACCAGCTGCTCCTTCTGAATTCTCTGCCATTTGTTCAGGAAATTCAATTTCAGGTGTGTGAAGAATGCTGAGTTATAATGGGCGACATGTTATCCTTCTGAGCAACAGGGAAGCCTATAAAACCTTATGGTTTGATTCATTAGGAAAACAGCTGTTTCTAAAGTGAATCTAGAATTTAGATTAATGAGAAAAAGGGTTTAGTCAGTGATTCTTAGATGAGTTAAGACATTAATTAATCAGGTTAAATTAGCTTTATTCTACAAGTTTATTATCCATAAAGTTTAAGCACTGGACACTTGAAGATATACAGATATGTTAATTTCACATAAGGTCTATATCTGTGAACTAGAGTCTAAATGTGTGGTTCCCAACCCTTTTTATGACTTGTTTGGTCATTTTGACATCACCAATTTCAATTTTTTTTTCTGGAATTACTTTATGATCATTACACACATTAGTGCACATTTATTGTCTGTTTCCAGCTCAGATAGTTCTTTTGAACTTCATATTCATGATTATTCTTCAAAGTGAAATTCAAGTGAATTTTAAAAAGAGTAATAATTATTTGAAAACATATTTCTATCCATTTTTAACTAATTAATAGACATTTCAAGTGACCCCATTTGGATTCCCGACCCCAGGGTTGTAAAACACTGCTCTAAATTG
>NC_024312.1:12478013-12497912 GCF_000523025.1 Cynoglossus semilaevis
CATGGATTTAACTGTGTGCAAACACGTTGTGCAATTGTTTACTTTTTATTGCCACAGAACCCAGAGAAGTGTGTCTTGTTATTGGTTCACTTGTCGTGGCTCGTACTGCAAGCAAGTCATTACAATCAAGGGCTATAGTGGCCGAATGAGAAGCAATAGAGTAAGTATTTGAAGGGGCTGCAGGTGAGAGCAGCTGGAGGACAGAACAAGGGTTTCTCCTTCTCTGTGAGTGACAGCACGGGCAGCTTCTCAACCTCTGAGAGTCAAGGGTTGTAGGATTCAGGCAACAGTCCGACGGCAACTCCTCTGTCAATAACTCACTTCCTACGAGCCACGGACAAGACGTGGGTTCAACAGGATATTCAGGAGCCTGTGCTGTAAGTCAGATCCCCAGCCACTGGGCACAAAATGACCCAACGTCACTTAACTGGGCTGACAATTATTATTTATTTATTTCATCAAGGTTTTCTTTGCTCGTCAAGGGATGAAAGTCAGAACAATTTTTTCAATGAATTAATGTGCTTTAGTTAGTCATTTGAATAATAAAATATAACATCAAATGACGTAATATAACGTACATGAGTGTAATTCGATCATCGGACACAGAGCTCTTCAACAGGAAGGACAAAACACTGTGGTTCATAAACTGATCTTGCATATTAAAAAAAAACCCCTAATTTTACTCACACTGTGTTTATCATACCTTGGACTTTAACACGCTAAGAGCCACTAGTCCACAGGCTTCAACACGGAACTGAACTGAACACTAAACTTTTGGACTGGGACTAATATCCTGTGAAACTAGACTAGAATTATTATTTACTAAAATATAACGAGGAGTAGAGAGAATAAAATGTCTCCTATAAATGATTTGCAAGGTGGAAGATGTTTGGGAAAATGAAATATTTGTGATTAAAACTCCCCAAACGTCAGTGCATACACAGTGAAAAAGGAACACTGAAACCTGAGCTCTTTTTTGTTGTATCATCATGTAAACAATCTTAAAATTAGCCTGTAATATTTAAATGTTATTGCCATGACATATATTGCAATGTAAAGTTAAGGATTATAAATTAGTTTATTTAGATATAAAAGCTTAAAGCATCTACTTACTCTACTTACTGCAGAGTAAAAACATTTTATTATTAACAGTGTTTTTTTTTCATTTAATCCTGATCATTTATATTTGATTTAAAACTATTTCCCACAAACCAAATCCTGACACGGTCAAATTTGACAGGGCGGGATGTGAGTTTCCCTCAGGGACCACATATTACTTTGAATCCACACTTCAAATACCTAAGAAATTAGTACTACTCAGGACTATCTCCTAGTAGATCAAATATTGATTTTTTTTTTCTCCACCACATAAATATACTGACTAAACTTTACCACCGAGGCGGGGGATCCATCCCCCTGGTCTATTACAAAGAGCTCAATTACAATAGTGGTCAAGTTATGTTTCAGCGCTTTAATGAGCCCAGCTTTAGATCCGTCATGGGACATCTGTATTATTACACAAGACAGCGGAAAGGCGGAGGCTAACACAATCTGAGATTATTCCTGGCAGGTTAATTCACCTGACACTGACAAAACGAATGAAGGCAATTTTGCAAAAATAATAAAGTAAAAGTAAAGGCCTGGTCGAAGAAGTGTTTTACTCCTTAAGACAATTGCTTTCATTGCACTAATAAAGCTTCACGGCTGTGGGCCGCTCTGGTGGCCACTAGGAGTGGAAGGGATCAGTGGATTTCGCTGAGACCTAAATATGAGCCCATTACCTATAATTAATGAGCGGATTCCAAACAGCATGTAGTTCATGGGGAGATCAATGAGAAGGCTGGGAGTGGAGAGCGATGGCAGCTGCAGACATGAAACCTCGCTCGTTGGCATGAATTAAGAGATGAATTAAACATAAACATCCTTATTAAGAGTTTCCTCGACACCTTCAAATGGACTAATGAGCATTTAGCTGCAAAAAGGTACTTAGGTTGAGCCACGAGATTGCTCAAGCATATATCCCTGCTTCAGCAGACATCGTTTTTCCCGGTGTGAAAAACAAACAGAAACGGCCAACAAGCAACTGCATTTGAATCTCCACTTAAAGTTAATGAGAATATGTGTGCTGGTAAAACTTTTTACTTTTTAACAACTGAGCTTGCCAGGTTCTCCGTGACCTACCTGCGACCACTGAAGCCGGCGGGGCACTGGCACTGGCCGGTGATGTGGTGACACACCCCACCGTTGCGGCAGGAACAGTCTTTGCTACAGTTGATGCCGTACTTGCCAACAGAGCAGGGTTGAGCACAGACTGAACCCTGAAAAAAAAAAAAAACAACCAACAAAAAAAACAATCAATCAAAATGACAGCGTTCCTGCTCTGAAGTGCTCCGGGCTGAACTCTCACACTTTTCCTGTTGTACCAAACACACATCCACTGCTGAAGACACAAGTCCATAACTCCAGTTCAAACAAAAGGAGAGCTTTCCTTCAAGTGCTTTTACCAAAGGATGACGCTACAGTCAGGGTTTATTTTTCCAGCTGTAGATGGTAAGGCTCAGTCGACATTACTTTACTGAGTGCGGCAGTTTTTAAACACAGTGGTCACCAAGTTGTCTATCACACTCCTATTTATCGGACCTGTCCTTGTTTCCGTTCATGCTCTGTGCATCATAATGGCCTCGGAAAGATCCTGACAAGTGTACTGCGTCCTTACAAAAATCAATGTTTGTACAGGCAGCCATGTACCTATGTTTTTTGTTTTCAGTAACCACAACACCAGTCCTAGCCGTCATCCAAACCAGCTGTCCCTCAGGACTGCGGCATTAAGGGACTCACTAAATACCACTATGTCCTGTTTGTCCTGCAGCTCTGGTCGCAACAATCGGAGAATTTCAATTTATGTCTAATAGGGAGTCTTTGAAGAAGTTCCTTCAACTTTATCACTACATCAAAGCGGTGGGATCAGAGCCACGCTGCTTTGACCACAACAGTGGTGTCTGATTGGAGCAGATTAGATCCAGGGTAAACACACACACACACACACACACCTGTTTCTTTATTGCTCTTTTAAAAACACACACAGGATAAATGAGTATCGGTTCCTTTTATGTCACACAGTGCTTGGTGGTATGATACTGGGGACATTAAAAAATGTAGAATATGGACTCACCTTCCTTCAACCAGGGTCCAGTCGTAATTGACTCTTTTTTTTTTTTCGAGTTTTAGTCGCATTGCTCGAAAAAGAAATACAAATAGTATACACAAAAGCCAAATCCAAGAATGAACGTTAAATCCGGGAAGTGCATACTGCAGTAACGTAACAACAAGTTCCTGATTCCACATCACTGAATCCATTCATCATCAGTGTCACTTCTAAACAGCTCCTTCAGCTCCAGAGGACAGCTGGCCTGTGGTCAGACTCACCATTAGCATCAGTTCCAGTTAATCAGTTTCTGTTCTGCTGCTTCTTTACTGATTATGGCTGCAAACTTCAAACTCTTTAACTTCTACACCATAGATTTTTCTCTCTGCTCCCATTGTAATGGTGTCCTTAATGGTAGTTGAGTTGTCACTGGTTTAGACGCTGCCCCTTTGTGGCCATAGGTGATATTTTTGATGTTTCTTTGTAACATTAGTCGCAGGACCTGCCACGCTACTGCAAAAACATTTGTTTTGTTTCTGAACACTTTTTTTAAAACATACCGTCCATCCAGCAGGGCAGGAACAGTCCCCGGTTATATGGTGACACGTTCCTCCGTTCTGACACGGGCACCGCTTCTCACACTGAGGCCCATGACTGCCGGAAGGACAGCGTTCTCCACAGCTGTTAGAGAGAAGGGTGAAGTACTTCAGACATATTCCCTGTACGAACAGACGGAGTAAATGGTTGGACATTTTGCTGCCGTTACTCACAATGCTCCCGTGTACCCCGGTGCACAGATGCACTCTCCCGTCTCGTGGATGCAGGTGGCACCGTTGAGGCACTGGCACTGCAGCTGGCACGCTTTCCCATAATAACCTTGCTCACAGGGGTCTTCACAACGCCATCCCTGGTAACCATCAGTGCAGACACAGGCCCCAGTGATGGGGTTACACTTGGCTCCGTTATGGCACTGGCAGCGGTTACTGCAGTGAGGTCCCCAGTAGTCACTCTCACAACCTGAAGAGGGCAGTGGCGTCAGACTCATGAGGGCCACCAACTAAAGTCACCCATCAGACGTATGTGAAGAATGTGCTCATGTACTCAGAAAGGCTGTTAGGTGGCTGCTGTGGACCTGGGCTCTCCTACTCAGTACTTCACTGTGTGACCCTGGTCAGGCTGATATGGAAGTCTTCAGTCACCACCAGTATATTCAACACTATAACACAGAGTGTTCAGCTAAGCACAAAAACACTTCATCTTAACTGGATAATTAGGCCTTTTTATTCACCGCAGCCAAATTGTAGAATAAGTATCGTAACAACTTGTAACTAAATTTAATTGTGAAAACACACACCCACACATCACTGAGACACACACACACACACAAACAGAGGAAGCGAGGATATATCAGCAGTATTAATATTCACCCCTCTTTTCCGGCTTCGTTTTTTTTTTAATAAATGGAGCTGCAGCTTTAGTGTTTTTCGATTTCTACTTTTTATTGACCTCCACTACTTTGCCAAATCATTTTAAGAAAATCAGATTCCTTTGCATACCACTGGAGGGAGCCCAAGTACCATCAGTGGTACGGGTACCGTAGTTTGAGAACCACTCTCCTGGAACAGACAAGTAATTTTGTAATTTTGAAATATTTTTATGTATTTATATATATATATATATATATATAAACCAAAGGACACAAGTTTAGTCACTGTGCGTGTGTGTGTGTGTGTTTTTTAAGCTACTCTGTCTTCCTCCCACTGTCTGAAACCACCAAGGTTAGGTTAATTATGCATTCTAACTGACCATGTTTACAAGTGAGTTTGTAAACAGTTGTTTGTCTCTTTATATGCCTCTGTTGGTGAACTGTCCAGGGTGTAGCCTGATGAATACAGGGGTTGACTCCTCTGTTGTAGAAAATGGATGAATGAACTTAATTTAATTGGAATTTTCCTAAGTTTTAATGGTGACTAAATGTGGCCCACACCATATGTGTAGTTCCAACCCACGGCCCTGACATGCTGAAATCATCCGCAGAGACTCTTTACTGTCACATAAATCTCATGGACGCAGTTTATTTATAGGTAAGTTATGGACATTATACTAAACTGCGATTCTGTGGTTTAATTATTAGCCATAAACATTTTATTTAGTCTTTTAAAAAATTAAAGCAGCCCTCTTCGGGAGAAAATGATACCCCATTGGGAGCCAGACTCAATAAAACATTTATTTCACGAGGTTTTGAAAGAGTAGTAGATTGTTAACGTTCAGGTTTTTACACGAGGAATTCCTTCATCCTGGTCCTAAACAGTTGGTAAGCGAAGGAAGACGATGAACGTGAGCCAGGAGAAGAAGTCGGAGTTTCACCCCTCACTGGGTTCCATTCATCACCAAGCTAAACAATAACTATCAGTCACACAAAGAGATAACATGTAAAGTCTGCACAGAAAAGACCAGGGCAGGAATCAAAATACACACAAACACTCCTCAGGTGTGTGTGTGTGCAACGCTTCTCAGAGACAAATACCAAGGTGGCAACACTGGAAAAGAAAATTCACATCTCCTGCCAATATGAGCTTTCATCAACATCAATCAAGCTGTAACTCCAGCTGCAGGTAGAAGGCAGAGAACGCTCCTGCTCACTGAAAAGTACATGTTTGGACGGTGAAGATTGGCTTCTGTATTTTCTTTTTAAAGAAATATTACATAATTCTCATCTTTCTGACAGACTGACAATGTTAAGAGAATAATTAATTGGCTGCAGCCCTGATTTCTTTGGCTGCTATTAAAGCCTATTTGACTATGACCAGTGGGGGAGAAGAGGTTATCAAAGTTATCCCTGACAGATTATCCTGACTATATTCTGCTTCAAAGACGTGCTGCAATAGCACATCGTCTTCATAATCATCACTTTACCACTTGTAATCTTCAACAAACTACTTTTGTTTGCCACAGGGGGCGCATTGTTAGGACCTGAGCAGTGACGCACACGACAGAAGGGAACAGCAATCAGTATCAGCACTCTATTATTGTGAGCACGGAATAGTTCTTACAGTTATTTTCCTCTGTCAAAACTAAAAACATTTCGGGCTTGACCAAAATCCAGAGAAGATTGGAGTTTCAAAAGTGAGGGACTGGCCCCTTTAAGGGCCCTTTACAGGTTGTTTTCTTTCTGTCAGTTAATATTTTCTTTAACTGTGCCACCGCGGGGAGATGGAAGACTCATCACAGCAGCAGCCACAAATATATTTGAATGTTGTTTGTATGAAGTGTGACCACGACATGGACCAGTGACCTGTCAGAATTGTTCCCTGCCCTTTTTCCGTGTCCTCTTGGTTGGTGATCCTTGCAGGGATTAGGCAGCAGAATATGGATGAATATAAAGTAAGGATGTTCTCTAAAAGAATGTTTCGAATTTGAATCAAAGTTGGACTAACATTTTACATTTCCTCAACTGTTTTTGCCCTTCACCATTTTTTTAATCAGGTCACACGAGCTAAAAACTCCTTGAACCAAAAACAAAGACCGGCTATTTTGAATGAGCGCCATTTCTGTTGATGCTCTTCCCGTACTGTCGACATTTTCCCACTGGAGATTTACGACAGTGACTTTCAAATATGACTTAAAGTTATTCTAAGACCAAAATATAAACAAAGGTTTGGAAACAGTTTTAGGCTTTCTGGCCTAATTCAACCCAATGCTACTGCTGTATATCCTACGCATGCGTTCAATTTGACATCCTTCTATCTATGATATACATTAATATACAAAACATATACATATAACACACACATACATACACCTATATATACATATACACACACATATATATATAGGCCCTGTGTTTACCTCCCAATCGGATCAGAGCAGATTATAAAATCACTCACGCCTGTTATGTAATGTTATCTTTCTCAAATGTTTTACAGCGCCTAGTAACTTGGAAAATATTTGGCTTTCAAAGTACCAAAAAATATGACCAACATTAAAATGCAGCAGTGCAGGCCTACCCTGTTCAGCTATGCACAGGTTACTGGAAATGTATTCCTAATAAGATTGTTCGACTATTTATCAGCCGAAGCCAGACGGTACAATGAAGTAGCATCACAACTGACGCTTAAATTAAACTCACACACACACACACATACATAAAGGTACACATATAGACTTGGTTGTGTGCTGCTCGGTTCAGCTGATTGGCTTTTGCCCACTCTGCTCTCTGCAGGGCTGTTTGTAACGTTAACATTTTCCCCTTGATTCTCACTTCTCTCTTTGATGGTTCCAGTTTAGAGCCACGGCTGCAGTGTTTTTGAGCCCTTCATTTTATGTACCTCCACTTTTGAGCCAATGCAGTAAAAAAAGAAAAGAAAAAAGAGGTCTCTGCAAAGAGCCACTAGAAGTCGTGTGAGAAGCATCAGTGGTATGTGCACCACAGTTTGAGAAACACTGAACACTTTTTTTTTACCTCACATCCTGTAATGGCTTTTGAATTACATTATAATTATCATTAATAATAGTTGATGATATACAATTTAAAGCACTCTGATCTCATTTTTATTATTATTTTTTATATAATCAATGGTTAAAATCTGTATCGGTTTGAGTAAAGTGGATAATGTGTCTAAAATGAATATAATTATACTTTTTCAGACCAAGGTGCTCGTCATTCCTGCAGCCTTTTGTTCCAAATGCCATGTTTAAATTGATCTTTTTCCAAGAACTACTCTTCATAAGTAAAGCTATTATTTTAAAAGACTTTGACTTAGTTCTGTGTAAATTACTGAAAAAAAAACCCACCTGTACGTGAATGCGCAGTAATGTTAAGCTGCAGGAGTTCTTTTTGTCATATCTATTGTATAATTGGCATTGGCAAGAACATTAGGTTATATAAGCTAGCTGCTTTACATGGGTTTAAATAAATGGCTGGGTGGTATGACTGAGTAGTACCTCAGGGAGCGATGTAAAATGAGCAATTTCCACATTCCTCATGGGACGGTTTTGTTTGGAAAAACTCGATATGCCCATAAACGGCAAGCACAAAGCTAATCCTCAAGGTTAAATGAACAACCATCTCTTTAATGTGAGGAAGAGGCGGCAGTGATCTGGGCTCAGGGCTGTCTCCCCTCTCACTGGGGTCCAGTTGGTGTGAGGATCTAGTGGTGATTTAAGTGATTGGTAAGGCCTCGTGTCTCTCCATCAGTGGCAGCCGCAGCAGTAGCTGTATCACATAAAAGACCAGCTTGAGACCAGCACAGCACAACAACTCAGACAGAGAATATTCTCATATTGATTTTCACATCATCACAGACTGAGTTGTAAATGTGAAAACGTTAACGCCTCCTACTTGTATGCCCGCTTTGTCAGAGCTTTCATCAGGCCGAGTAGGAGTTTAATGAAGCCTGTTTCAGGCTCGGCACTGACGTCTGTTTTTCCGTGTTCACAGCAGGAAGATGATCAGCCTTTCCTTGATACAGACAGGTTTGTCCTGAGGGGGGGTCCAGCAACACCGCGCTAGAGCAGTATTACCTCCACGGTTTGACAGACTATAGGCCATATTACAGGGCTCATGTTGAATTGATCTAATCTGCCGCTGGCTGCCAGCCTGCCATGAACCAGTTCCCTAAAGGTTGAGTTGCCGCCACGCAAACAACCCAGGAACATTAAATCTGAGGTGTGTGCTGGCGGCCAGGGTAATGGATGAGCAGTTTAGCTGCCAGTTGGTTTAGCAGTCTATAAGTACTCATCAGAGCTGCCTCAGCACAGCAGAAAAACAAGCAGTTCACTAAGACGCCGCAGCTCTCAGCTTCACGCAGGCGTCGCCAGAGACAAACTCACGTTTTAGTGAATTTATTAACAATTATTTCAGATATTTCTGCATAGCTTAGTTAAAGACTTAAAAACCATAGAGAAGACTCACAGCGGCAGGAGTGGCCGTTAGCCTCCACAGTCGTACTTCTGTGATTACAAACGCTCAGGTGGTGGTAATGAAGCTAATTCTACCTCTGCAGGGACACTGCTGCGTTTGTATATAGATTCATTATTTTCACCATCGCTCCCTGTCTTTAGAGTCATCATGTTTCCAGTTTAAATAGATTTGATCATGTATTTACCACAGAGACACCGGGAGACCTCTGTAACACCCCATGTTTTTCCACATCCTGAAACGACTGCAACAAATCTGACAGAGAGGAGTCCTTCAATACAAATGTTAAAGTGTGTTCTGATAAAGATTTCAAAAAAAGTTTTGTTTTTGACAGATAGGATGAAAGTATAAATGTGCAGTATAAGTACGAAGAAAAACTCATTTGCAGTTTTGTGGAACTTGTAACCTCGGCAAATGTCGCATTTTCAAGTTTGGAACCGTGTGTAGGTTGCACTCGGAGGCCTCAGCGCGGTGAGAGCAAAAGCCCATTATCTCTGTGTCTCTCGCCAACACAGAGGTTCTCCAACCTTAGCCGGCAGACTCCCCCTCCCCAGCAGAACTTTGGCAGAATTTAACTGTGATTAAGAAGTCAAAGATCATGATGAGCTGCAGGCACAGAAACTACAGGGGAAAGTCGCCTGCAGCACGATGGCGTCGGCTTCTTCAGCACGGCTAAATTGTCTGAGGCGATGAAGAAGCCCTTTGGGATGTGGTCTGGTGCTGGAGAACCTGGGGTCCAGCTCATTAACTGCCAGGGTCAGTGAGCCTAATCAGTGGACACATGCAACAACAAGCCGGCAGTCCCAGAGCTCATAATACATAACAGTTAGAATGTGCATAACCTCACACACAAGAAAAGGTCCAATCTCCTGGTGCAAATCCCCCCGGCTGGAACAAAAGCGCTCACACTGAGGTTTACCAGCAGATGGTAAACTTCTGAAGGTGATGTCTAAATCTGGGCTGAGAGAGTCATCGTGGCGGCGATGAGCTTTGAAGTGTGCTCAGAAGTGTGCACGATCCGAGGCTGACTGCAACTGGATTAAGAGCAAACAGCTTTCAGCAGCTGGCTGCGTTCAGAAGTTCTGCCCAACTTCAGCAAAATGTCTGCGGCTGCTGCGTTTGAGTGGAGGAATGTGCCACAGAAAGCCGCCATAAGCCTCTCAAAATTAAATTCAAAATGAGGGCCCGAGTCAAGCTCTTTAAACAGAGCGCGTACGTACGCCACGGCTCCTCAGATTGCGTCCAGCTTTTCTTCTTCGTTTATTGAGCCGGACGCAGGTCAGAGGCAAACTTCAATTACAATCAGCCCTGCGCTGTACGAATGCTGACCACAGACACTTGCCTCCTGCTCTGCCAGCTCCCGACTGGGAGAGCCACATTATTGTGACTGAAATATTTGGCTCTTAGCCTGACTTCACTCCCCGCTGCCCCGACCACTCACTGTCACATAACTTTTATGAACACACTTGAGGGATAACTTAAGTCACAGAACACATTAAAAGACAAATGGCTCTGGCTGCTGAGAGCTGTTCACTGCTTGTTTACTTTCATGGTTGACGCTTGCGACAAAGGAAAACTCTTCCGCAATGACTCACAAGAAAAGCGCCGTCTGATTCACAGGAACGCACTCTCTATCTTTTGTTTTTGATTCCGCGACAGATCTGAATTATTCAAGCCAGCGTGCCACGTGCGGAATTGTACCAGCAACTCACCGCTGGAACAAATGGCACCAGGACGCAGGTTTATTTTTGGTCAAGCTTCCTAATGTCAGCTGATCATTTTCCAAACAGCAACAGGATATTTCTACCTTCAATTTAGCCGACGTGGGAATGTGTTCTACAGTCAGTTGTTATCCAGAGTGTTTATTAGCGGAACACTGAGCCATCCATCACAGCTCTCTGAATCAATGATGCAGACTAATAGAGTGAGAGGTAGACATGTCTTGTCCCAGCTTCTAAAGGGGAAGTGATGATTGGTGTGCAAAATGGGAGGAGCTGTATTTGCATCGAGTGACAAATGTCTCGCAGTGTTGGTAAAGTGGCAGCAGTAAAAACTGCCTACACACCAGCAGACCTCAGCCTCCACTGTCCCTCCCTCATTCTGCTGACATCGATCAAAGAGTTATTTATCAGTAGTCAGTCAAACAGAGACAGTTGGTGTGATACTTCCCCGTGAGCCTGACACATTTTAAAATAAAAGGCAAAGAAAAAGTGTCCATAGATGGGTGGGCAGTGCCGAAGTAAAACAACAGTGAGCTGCAGATTCTGCTGGTGGGCGTGTCCTATGTCCTGCCCTAATTCATCTTGGCTCAACCCTATGTGTGTTCACACATCCCCCCCCACCCCAACCCCCCGGCCTTGTTGTTGTGGACCAAACAAGAGTTTTCTTCTCAAAGTTTCAACTGAGTAAAATGCACCATATGCTCTCCCTCCGACCACTGAACAACTACATAACACAATCTGACCGCGCTGATTTGGAACCAAGAAACTAATGAGTGAATAACTTGATTCTCTTAAGTCTACGTTACTGATTAAAAAGCCCGACCTGGTTGTTTATCCTGAGGGGTTGGATCTGATCATTTGTCTGAGTTCTCTTCTGAATGTAACCCTGGATCAATAGGACCCTGCAGGTGCCAGACTGCAGTCTGCTCTGCAGGGTCAGCAGAGCCAGTGGTGGATCACCAAGACGGACAGAGGCGGGCTCATTTGACTTTCACTTTAATTCTAGTACTAAAGTGACACGCGTCCCCCCCCCGCCCCCCGCCCCCATGCTTTGTAAATGTGGTAAACAGTTTGTCAAATGAGCACTTATTTATATTATTGAGGACAACGGCTTCACTGAAGTTTGAAGTTTTTAAAGCATTCTCCATGAATCCACCAGGATGTACAGAAAAAAATAAAAAATAAATTTGAGATTACATATATACAGTTGTCGAACGCCTCCCTTTTCGAACAATTCGGTTCACAAACAACATTTTTAAGAAAAAATTGTCCCGGTTTAAAAACCGAGGTTCCACTGCGTAAATATGTTTACATTTTTAAATAATATATAAATAATTCCATCATCATATATTTACTCCTATTAATTTCTCTGTTCCAGCAAATTACAGAAACTTTTTTTTAAAATTTTAATGAATATCATTCATCAAACTTAATTACAGTCACGATTAATCTGTTAATCAAGGTAAACATGGTTCTGTCTACACTTTAATTTCTCTAACATTTTAATCTCCTTTCATATGAAAGTGAGACCAGTGCTGCCTAAAAAATAAAACCAAATAAAAAATAATAATAATAATAATAACCCGACGGCACACAGTTTAAAGGAGCTTCCTCAAATTTTTGGTAACAAACAAACTTTTTAATAAAGCTGATATGAGCCGTACAAGCTAAATGTGAGAGATGTTTTTGCCTCAGCGCAATAAACCTCTCACTTGTTCAAGTGAACCTGACACGACTCAAGCAAATTGTTACACAGCCCGTTGCTCAATCCAATTAATAATTTATCCATCGCCCTGTCCTGCAGCAAACAAACCATTTGCTCTCATGCCACAGGACAACGACAAAAAAGCAATCGCTGCAAAATAAGCCTTTTACCAAAACCAAGTGACTGGTGTACAAAGTAAAGGCCACGGTGCACGGCATCACACCTATGACGCACAACGGCATCAGATCCATCATGAGCACTGATGTGGACGCTCAAAAGAAAAACAATGTCAAACCAATACAACCAACTGTTACGACACCTAATTTGCACACATTGATTACCTATTTTCAATTATTAATTCTAATTAGGATGAAGCACCATGGGGCCACAGGGCAGAGTTTGTCGATGTGACAGGGCGCGGTCACAGAGTGGAGACTGATGGACATTTGTATAAAGTTAATAGGGCATCCTCGTTAGCATCTGGGCAAAGTCAAAGATCCTCTGCTTAATTATTTACGACTTATCTCTGCGTGCACAAACAAACAAACACGCTGGAGTAATAACAGAAGGTTAAAAAACATTCATGTTGTTTTCCAGATTGTTTTTCATGTTTTTGCCCTAAAATGTGTTTGTCACTTTACTTTTCACTATTATTGTAAAAACTGAAAAAAAATGAAACAATCAATTGTACTACTATTATTGAACATACTCTTTATATAATTCATCTATTAAACATACTATTACAACTATGTGACATCTGCAGGAGGCATTCACAGTACAGGATTCTCTCTGACACTGCTGAGAAAAAGATGTTATTTAGTTGTTTACTTTATTGATTAAAATGTGTTATTTGCCTTTGAAAGACCATTCCACAAATGGAAAGATTATATTGAACTTTTGCAATGTGTTATTTATTATATTATTTAAACAATATCTCTATTAAACGCAATAATACAACTTTATGTGACATCCATGAGAGTAATATCCATATTTATATAGATATTATATATATACATACACATATACACATTTATATACATATACAGATATATGTATACAAATAAACACACACATATATACAGTACACATATATGTATACGTATATATATATACATAGATATATATGTGTTTTTGGTCAATAAAACAGCTGCCTTGTATGATAATAACTAATCTAACATGAGTCGAATGTGAACTGAGGACTGGACAAACACACTGTACTGTATCTTGGTGTTGTGGCAATCCATCTAACAGACTCTGCTTCCCCTTTCATTTGCAGTGCGGAGCTGCAGTGTGTGGGTCTGTTGTCTCATTAGAGGCATTGCGGCTGATTTTATTTGCATCGGTGGTCTTTACAAATGAGGCACTAAACCAGAGAAAGCTGTTGAATTTGTACACATGATTCTAGTTAGTGCACCTTCATGTGTACTATACAGCTGCACTCCTGCACCACACAGTCAATTACAGATCCTGACTTGCTGAGAATAAAACTGCATGAGCAGGGGTCCGTTTGATGCTGGGGTGACCCTTTTGTTTCTTTGTTTTCTGCAGTCATGGTTAAATTTAGGCCTCATCCTATTAGGGGGGATGCAAGCTTGAAATTTAGCTTCAACAGTTTGCTTCACCTTCTACGCAGTGACATCAATTACCAGCCTACGCAGGAGGGTTGTAGTCTTTTAAAGCAGGTTTGTTTGTGCATCATCAAGAACTGCAACAACAACAAAAAAAAAAAAAAAAAAAATCAGCCCCATCACAGCATGTCACACAGTCCAGACCAAACAACAGCCTGCAGCTGATGACAAGTCAACTCAGAGCTGCACACCGTGTGTTACGGCAGTATTACAAAATCAGACAAGAACCTTCTCAGCATGTGTCCAGCAGAGGTGACCAGAGCAAACTGGAACAAAGCAAAGAAGCACATAGAAAAGCCAACACAAACTGAAATGTTGGAAGTTCACATAAAGATTTGAATGAGTATGTAGCTAGCTAGCCATCTCATGACCGCAGGCAGCTGCGGGGATTCACTCGCAAACAGTCGCTAATTGTTCTATCGCTAGTTCTTGTAGAGAATAAGTGAAAGGAAACAATAATGATTAAAACGTTTTAAGTAAAAAATTGCTTTTTACTCTATATAATATTTATCTCAAGAACCAAGCTTAACAATATAACAACAACAAAGAGCGAGAGAATGTCTGTATGGGCGGCTCCGTTTTAGCATTTTCTTTTCTAGACAATGGTTTCACAAATTATTAATCAATGGTTTTCTTGTTTTCATAAATGTATTGTGAGCAGGTTGGGACCATTGGTCCTGCTTGGGACTAGAGACTATTGTTCAAAACGCTTGCAACACACGAACCTTCAGTAAAATATTCAATAATAACACAATGCATTACAATTCATTTCACCTTAACAATGTAGCTGTTTCACAAAAAGTGGATGTCCCTGTCAGATTGTCTCAAAGGTTGTCGGTTGGTATGTGTTACACCTTCCCTTTTCCTTGATTGACGGATGGATGGATGGGTAGATAGATGGTGTAAAGTACCATAATCACCCTCCATTTGGCATCCTGTGATATGTCAGACTGGCAGCTGTTCATTTTGGATGTTCTCCAGTGCTGGCTGACAGCCAGGAAGATTTCCTGTGTTTGCACCAGAACCGGTCCAGATGTGATAAAGGAAGTGGCAGCAGTGTACTGTATGTGGAGCCGACCCGGGCTCAGGAACAGCACCTAAATCAAGCCCTTGTAGGGTGGACTTAATTGCTTCTGTCTCACTTTTAATTTCAAGGCCATTAAAAGACAGAATGATCGAAATTGTGGTCAGTACTGAAAGTGCCACCAGAACACCCAGAGAAAGTCAAATAAGGCCTGAACTTAAAAAAAAAAGACTAAAGATTAAGTTGTGTCAAGACATCAGAGGCAGGGGGCAGCACCAGCTCTGCCTCGTACAAAGAGCCTGGATCAGGACTGAGGGATTTCACAAACATGGAATGGAATTAAAATATGGCATAATAAATACAAGAATAAAAATAATATTTAAGCCGATGTTTTTTTAAAAAAAGGTGAATGAAAACACTAATCACATTTTATTTCTAACAATAAATATCAGATCTTATAATAAAACACAGTGTATTTCCAAACTGTTGGGCCTAACCTTTCATTTTGAGGTTGTAAAAATTTAACCACCCGTGTATTTGATTAGAGTTACTTCAGCCTGAACGTACAGTACTGCTCCCATAAAATACTTATTCCAAATGTGTTGTGAATGGTTCTCTTTGTCTTTGGGTTTCTACCGTCATTTGTCTTCATCCTCTGACATATGGACGGTGTTCACTGTGTCAGATCTGTCACTGTGTGCACATCTGATTCGACTACAGACAGACAATCGGACAACTTTACGAGTACCAGTTAATTACAACATGGAACCACACACAAACACACGCTCTCGCGCACACACATTACAAAGATAATTGCTTTTTAATGATCTCATATTTTGCAGATTCTCATTACAGTGGCTGTAAATTGCGGCGAGTTTGTACCTGCTCGACCACACTGAGTTAAGTTGAGGTAAGTCGAGGTCTGTGTGATTACAAACCACTGTTTAAATTACATTTATTAGAATAACATTATCCAAAACTGGAGCTTTGAGAAAAAAATATTTTGGAGCACTATTCTGCCGGGTGTTTAATAGCCTACTGAGATTGTACTGAATCTTGTGAAATATTCAAATATCTGGAATACAAGCAGAAAGTATGGAGCTGTGTGTTCGGTTCAGTTAGGCATTTAGCAGCACAGCATGGACGGAGAGCTGCTACAATGTAAAAAAGGGCAGGAGCAGGAAAACATCCAGCCTTTGATTGCCACAGAACAGCTGTAGATTAAGACTTTTCCTTTCATAGCAGCATCTCTCCAGGATAATGCAGACACTTTGGAGAATTCTCACCCAACAAAAAAGGAAATCCCAGAGTTCATTTTAAATGAACCGCCGGCTCTGAAAGCAGCGTTGTTCTCTCAGTCTCTGAAATTCACTCGGCCCATGAATTATTCTTCCCGACTCTCAAAGTCAAAGTGAAGTGAAAAGTATACAAGAGCAACTTGGGGAGTATTGAGTGAGCGAGCATGTTAGAGAGATGGAGGCAGGCGGAAAAGAAAGAAATGAGAGAAAGCAGACAGAGAAAGATAGGGAGAGACAGGAGAGGGAGTAAGAAGGGGAGGCAGGGGAGGGAGAACGAGAGAGGGAAATAGAGAGGAACTGTTGTTTAATTAAATGGGAAGATTAAAAATGAATGGTGTCGTCTGTAAAGGACAGAAGGTCGTAGCCCCTGTCACAGTCGGGCGTCTATTGTCGGGCGTCTACTGTGATTCCATTAGCTCCATGTTTAGGATTGTCAAGGGATTCCAGGTGACAACATATTAGCTCCATGTTTAGGATTGTCAAGGAAAAATATTTTACAAACCAATACAAGATTATTTACTTGTGTACTTGCCCTAACCTAGTACTTTTCCCGATACTTCTTTAGATTGGGTTTAAATAAATGTGAAATGAAGTGAGCGGAGCTTTAACATCCTTAGCACATTTACATTGATGTGTCATCAATGGCAGAGGAGTGTTTTCATGGTTCAACATCAAAAACTGAATCACCTGTTAAAGCACCTCTGAGTATGAGTATTTTAATGAAGTATCTGGTATATACTGATACCAGTATCAGTATTGACGGATCCCTAAAAGGACCAGATGTGTGAAACATGCAGAGGACGTCTGAATGGACCTTACATGTACATTTAAAGGGCAAAAAAGAAAATAACAGAAATCTCCCAGCCTGGACCTCATTTCAGAGTCAAAGCACTGATCACTGTTACTGATCCGTAGTAGTTGTTCCTCTTCTCGTTCAGTGATTTTGTCATTCATCCTACAGAATGTCCTTTGCCTTAAAAAAGAGATGTCAAATATTTGATATAAGCATCTTCCAAAGGTGGACGTTAAAAAGGAAAAAAAAGTCGCACTGCGATTCTTTGCAAACTTAATTTCTCACCACCTCACCAGGATATGAACACCTGCATCAGTACGTCAGCGTTTCCAGCTTCATTCGTCTAAACTCAACTGGACTAACGTAATGATGTGCACTCAAGAGTTTCTACGTGCAGGTCTGCTTTTTCCATCCAAAACACTCTTCTGTGTTCTCCCGGCTTCGCATCGCATTTTTGATTTGTTTCTACACAGCACAGATTCAATCTGCATGTCTGGCCATGATTACGTTTCCTCTAAATTTCCCTTTGATCCTAATCACTCAGATGCCCTTTTCGTCGACGTTTGGATCCCACACTAAATCTCTTTGTTCTACTCAGTGGGCCCCAGCTATGCGATAGCGTCTTTACACATTTTTTCCTTTTCCTTTTTTCCCTCTGTGGCAAAAGCTACCAATTTAATTGAATTTCTGGGCTTTTAATGTCTGCATTACTCTAATCAGACATGAGGGGAGCCAAGTTGTTTATCTCGACCTTGGTGGAATTAGCAGAGGGTATTTGTGGAGATGTTAATGCTTTGGAAAAAAAGGAGAAAACTAAACTATTCTGCAAGATCGCAACCTAAGCTTTTATCGATCAACTAGTCAAAGGCGCTTATAGATATTCAAGACACTGACCTGTGCTCAGGCGTCGGGGAGAAAGCACAGTCTGGCGACAAAATGCAATAAACTCACCAAAGACACAGTAATGGGAGTTTATTTCACAGGTCAGATCACTGTGTTTACTATAAAACAATGCCACTTGGAGCAAATAAATGTTTTACGAGATGACCCTTTTTTCCAAGGCCTTTTTAAATTCTGCTTCGCGGAGATATGATATTATGACACCAGGGACGGACAGTTTAACAGTGGAGGGGAAGCTTCTTGGCCACTCTGATATCCCACACAAACAACATGCAATATAACCTTCTGAGAGGGTGGCACGGCTGCAGGCGGGGGAGAACACAGTGGAATGCAAAATACAACCCCAAATACCCTGGGGCTCAGAGGCAAATTTGATTAAAAGTTTGTTTTTCTTCACTCTCAACAAACGGAGGAGCTCGTCGATGCGGCACTGACAGTTAATTGGACTTGGCAGGGCCACGAGTTCATTCGTCAGCATTGTGTGGGGCTTGCCTAGGAGGAGCAGGACAATCGATGTCCCTCAGGACGGCCTGTAATCACTGCAACACTCCAATGAAGTCCAGGGTTAAACATCAGGAGATTGCAGGTGCACCACAGGATCTGAGAAGGACTGCTAATATGTTGCCATTCCCAAAACAGGCCAAGGACACTGGCACCGAAAATATTCTAATGACTCCAAAGAGGAACCTGCCAAATCTTAAACACTTCTGACTAAGGCGACCCATTAGAGTACCGCCGCCGTTTAAGAAACTGTTTTGGTAAATGTTTATTATATCACGATGGCTGTGAGTTGAACCTCCTCTGGAGTTTAACTGAAGGCCTGGCTTCATGTTTCAGATACAGTTTCCAAAACAACAACAACAACAACAACAAAAAATTCGACTTTGAAACTCTGGAGAAAAACCAAACTGTGTGGACTTGTGCGGCGTTTCAACACCATGAAAAGACTGAATTAGATGTGTGAAATTTTATCAGCCACATAGTGAACTGCAAAGAGGTCGTCAAAGGCAACGTTGAGTAGAAAAAGCAATTGAAGCTTTGATTACAAACTCCATGAACACTGAAATGACCCACAAAATCAAGTATGTTCTATAGACTGTGAAAGGAGCCTGAAGAGGTTCGTCCTGTATTAGTATTCAGAAGCTACCTTATCTTTCCAAACTGTTATCATAGCATTTGAGCTATTTTAGACATGGTGACCTTCTCTTGAGGACAGGAGATAAGGTTTTTTTAATGTCCTTATTAAATCAGACCATCTATGGAGACTCAGTGTTGGCTCCGAACTCCCGCTCTTACTGACTTATGACAAACACCGCGGTGATAATGACCAGTGGGATGGAATGTTGTATTGTACTAAACATCATCATGACACACAATGGTAGTCATCAGCTTCTGGTGCTGGGGCGATGTGGCAGGAATGAAAATGAAATGCAAATGTCCCCCTCTCTCTTTGTCTGACCCTTATAGTCACAATACCCAGATGTACAACACATCTCTAGGAACTGACAATGTGCAAAATTAAACAAAACCTTGACTTTAAGTATAACCCGCACTTAAACAAATATCACTGTACGTCGTGAGTCTAAAAAATGAAGCCATAACTCAGAAACAAAGTTCGCCTTCACTACGACCAGATTTCACTGACAGGAGGAGGGACGGGGGCGGCCGGGGTGGTGGAGGGGGTGTTACTGGTCCTGAATATTTATAACATAAAAGATCCAACGGAAGCAACTATTTATATACACATGCCCCCCCCCCCACACAC
>NC_024312.1:12499750-12501815 GCF_000523025.1 Cynoglossus semilaevis
TTTATACCCCGGCCCCCCCCCCCCCCCCACACACACATACGCCCACGCACTCTGGGGCATTATCCTGAATGTATTGGAGCAGCGAGCCCTGGGGGACGATAAATCTTGCTTAATGGGACGGTACAAAAAATCTTCAGTCAAGCAAAGTCAATCTGCAGACTGGGCCAATGACAGTCGCAGGAACTGATACAGATGTGTGCATTTGTTTGAGTGTGTGCACGCGCGCGTGTGTGTGTGTGTGTGTACAACCAGCGTATGCGTGAGACCAATGCAAAACAATTTCCAAAGAGCGAGTCAGTGGCTTTGGGTGAGAATACTGTTGGTGTGTTTGAGAGAGAGTGTGTCTGCGTGTGTGTATGCGTGCACCAGCCAAAAGAAGGATCTGTGTATGTGTGTGTGCATTGGTGCCACAGTCGATGTGATGGATTCACCATCTGTCAGTCAGCTGAAGTCTCGGAACAGTGATTTACACAAGACATAAGTCACAGGAGTCACTGAGAGACGTACAGGCAACAATGTGTGTGAGCGACATCTGGTGTCATCTCTGTCAAAGCCTCGGCTGTGACGTCTACATTCACACGGTTCAGTCAGTCATCGGCCAACACCAACACCAACACCTGTTTCTACTCCACCATGATGGCAACAGTCACTCTCACAGACCTGGCATCAAGGCCGGGATTTGTCAAAGGTACAGTCGATAAATTGCTCCTGAAACGCTCACATTAGTTAAAATGCTTTTTATGTCCTGACAGTGAGTTGGATCCATAAGATGAGAAAAACAATGTCGTCCCCACTGCCCTCACTGCATTAAAGGTAACACTACCAGTCACTGTCAATTCAGAGGTTTGGTTCAGAGGTGCACAAGAGGCCACCAGGGGGTGCAAGAGATGAAAAAAGTGATGGTGTTTTTGGGTTGAGATACAGAAATATATAAAAAACATTCGTTTCTTATTCTTCCCATAATGAGGAAATTCCCAGTGTGAGTCTTTGCAACACACAGGCTACCACAGGAGGCGCCATTAAAAATGTGGTTCCTCTGGGGCTTTGACCCAGGACCTTTTTAGACGTGATAACCCCTACAGTGTGGGGTTCTTTTGTTAACGCTTTTGTTATTTAGTTACAGGAAACCTGGTTACAATGACCATGTAGTGTGATGGTAGTTAGCCTGATACTGGCCTGATACTGGTCTGATACTGGTCTGACACTGGTCTGATACTGGTCAGGCTGCAGGAAGGAGGGTATGGATTATCTATGTTCTCCCCATGTGCATCATGGATCCTCCTCAGACACCCTGGTGACCTTCTCCATTCCAAGGCACAGAGTTGGTCAATGGGTTAATAGTGACACTAAATTATACTTGAGTGTGCATCAATGTGAGGGTGAATGTTGTTTGGTCTCTGTGATGGCATAAAAACCTACAGAAAAAGTTGTTAAAATAATAACCTAGTTTTTTTTATAACTTTTTTCCATCTTGATTGTCTCTTTCTCTGCCTGCTACACAAAAGGGAATAGGAAACAGAAGATGAATAAATGAATTATTTAATCAACAGAGAGGGGCTGCTTCCACTAACCCTAGATTTTAAGTAAAAAAAAAAAAAAACTAACAAAAAAAACCCCCTACTCTCTTAATTAGCAAACTCAGATTTTAGAGCAGGAATAACAATGTCACATGTTTAGCAGTAAATAAACTGGCTGCGGAGCTCCCCAGGAGTCCAGTGTAGAACAGAAAAACGAGGCTGTGTAAACGCAGGAGCGCTCCATAGACACACAGACAGGAGAGCAAAGAGGGAAAAAAAGACAGAGAGTAACAGACGCTATTAAATGTGATCCGTGAGCTGCTGCGGATCAAGCCAACTTGTATCCCCTGGAGATATATCGTTTCCTGGGAGCTTTGATCCGTCATAAGGCATGAGGCAGCCTGTGTCGACTGTTCCAGGCAGTAAGTAAGGAAACTCCTCAGAATAATACAGTTAGAATATTTATGGTTCTCCAAAAATGGCTCCCCTTTCACACTTGCATAATGAGGAACTCAATTGATTCAGACTCGTGTTTAAAAAAGCTGTTC
>NC_024312.1:12501852-12540548 GCF_000523025.1 Cynoglossus semilaevis
AGGCACCGGAGGTAAATGACCTGTTCAACAGTTTATTAGAGTGCCTTTCAGGCTGAGACAGAACGGAGACGTTCAGACACACCTCTTGTGTGTCGTGCGTCTTTGTGAGCATCTCTGTCTTGGTCGGTGTAATTCACAGTCTCTTGGTTTTTGACAGCAGCACATGTCAATGTCCTGCTGCTTTGGTGTTGAAGAGGAACCATCTGGCTGCGACGCACGGCTGACGATAATATGTAGGTACTGTCACCGGGCACCGGAGGGATTCCTCGCAATTTTTTTAATTTTTTTTTTTATAAAACCAACATCAAGTTAATCTGCATGGGTCCAGTCAGGAGACTCTCCTACATTAACAGCTTTTCTTAAGAGCCCATAAAGGGGAGCGAGCTAATGAAGCTACGGAGAAACAAACTCCTTCCATATCTGTTGGGCCAGGGCCAAAGTTCTCTTGTACAGTCATTTGGAAATGCTAATATATCCAATCGGTGATGTAGAACTTTAATAATGAATAATGTTATTGTGTTGTTTAACAATTAGCATAAAATAAGTGGAATGTAGCCCCCTTGTCTATAGCGCAGTACACCATAAACAAGTGTTCACAGGCCACATTCATCAATTTAGCATGTGTACAGCACCCAGAGCAGTGGCTGCCTTCCCATCTGAATACATTAGGGAGGAATATGTTACATCGCGGACCACGGCTGACCAACCGCATTAGATCTGGCTATTAAGTGTGATAGATTTCTGCTTGGAACACAAAGGATGCTTTGTGGTTAACAAAGCTAAACTACTCCTTAGACGTTTCAGATATGCACATTGGTATCATTGATTCGTGGAGTCTCTATAGAAGCGGGCGAGCATTTCCACCACGGCGGAGAAGAACAACTTTGAGCAGAGGCAGTGAAGAAAAGAAAAAAAAACCCCAAATCAAAGGTACGCATTTATGCCCCAGGAGCACGAGGGACGTGTCATTATCCAAGTGAGGCGTAAGAAATCAATGATAGTGCCTCAGTGCGCATAATATTTAAGGACTCACGTCTGTCTACAACTAAGTATACCCTGTACATTAAACATCTGTCTTTATCATTTTCTTCATTTGAAACGCTGTTATTACTGTGACACGGAGTGACCCAGAGCCGCTCACTCACCAGGAGGAATCACATTTTTTTAAACGCGGTAAAAGAAGTACATGCAGACGGAGGGCGGAGGTGCGGGGCACATTTTAAACTCCTTTTCGAAGGATTGTGTTCTCTAAGTGCCAAACAAAGAAAAAAAAAATCATATTACTTTAATTTAATAGTGGAAAAAAATCATATTACTTTAATTTAATAAAGTGATAATATTCTAGTTTCTTTATATAAATATATATATATATATCACTGACTTCTCTTCATTTTGCAGTATCTTACACCCGAAACAATAATATCACAGTGTTGGCACAACACAGAAGTAGGTTTGGAACAGATGGAACTCAGCTTAAATGTCTGTGGATCGAATTTCGTCATGTTGTCCCAGTGATATCCCTAATATTCTGCTGCCTTTATCATATAGAAAGCAATAGCTTTTAGGCTTTGTTTTTTGTTTTTTGTTTTTTTGTCTGTATAAAAAAAAGTGTTTGTTCAAATAAAAAACTAGCAAACCAAAATATGTACAATAAAACAAAAGAGCCAGACAGGGAATGAAGTGAAGAGAGAGCAGAATGAAATAAAACAGACAGATAATTAAAACATTAAACAGCTGATGTCAACACACATTCTCAATGTCCTGAGTTTTTACTGGGACGTTTCTAATGAAAAGATGAGATATTGTCATCACGTACCACACAACACAAATAACACACAGGCCAAAAGAGCAATCACACTAAAGCAACAGCATTAATGAATCATTTCTCTCTCTTCAGGGAGGAGTGCTCCAAATCCACTCGTGATAGATGTAGAACAAAGCAAACAACAGGCAGTCGCAAACAACCCTCTTTGCCATTTCCCATTCACCAGTGTGGTCATGAGATGAGTCCTGAACACCTCAGGACTCCAGACGGGTCACAGGGCAGGACTGGTCTCAGTGGGACAGTTGCCTCAGGCTCAGCAAGAGGATGGAATATTTTCTTGATACAGCAGGAGGACGCCAGCGGGTGGAAACCAGGCAATATCCGTGGACCAACATTCCCAACACAACTCACTGAATCCCTCCCACCTCGTCCTCTTCATTTCTCTGGCCACAAACAGTCAGACGCTTTATTTTCACCACCTGACCCATATACAAAACCGCTTCCTGGGGACTGCTGCTCCAGAAACATTGTCCAGGTCTTTGATCTGACTCCAGACCGCTGACTGAAAGTCACTACAGCTTCAGCGTCTCACAGAGGCTTTTCATCTCCTGAGCCTGAGCAACACTTCCCATATCTTTTGTCATTCCAACACAAGTGTGTTAAAACACACACACACACACACAAATAGGCCATGACGCTGATTGACCCGTGACTAAAATGGTCTCAGTGTTTGCTTATCAGCACATGTGAAAAACACCGGGTCGCTGACAGGAGGCTCACAACACCTGTCTGTGCTGAGTAAAAGCGGAATTTACAGTGGAAGACAAAAAAAACAAAAAACATGCTGAACCATTTACACGGAGGGAAAAGAGTGCAGATTTAATTTAAAAATTGGCACGCATTCCTCATTTCTACAGATGAAAGCTCGTAAATGAAAAGCCTGGAATCTTGCCTGGTATGGAAATCTCAAGTTATGAATAATGCCTCTGTCTCAATCATCAAGTCTGTTTTAATAAAGTGAATTAGCTCTGCACCTGAAGATGGAAACACACACACGGCTGCACCTTTAACCAACCAGAGGAGGGTCTCAGGGGTCCTGAACCTCACATTCCTTTGCCCCCGTTGGAGTTCACGGAGATGGAGCAGCCACAGCCAACTCAGGCTTGTCATCTATGCCCATGAATCCACCTTCAATGGAGCGGCACCGCCGCGAGAGCAGCTGATTTACACACAGTTGCTAATCAGCTGAATTGCTCTCTTGCTAATGAAAACTCATAGATCTATACAACAACAACACTACTGATATGATTTTAGCCTCTATTACTCAGACTGCGAGTCTGCGACGGGCAACACGAGGATGAACGCTACCAGGGGTTGTTAGCAGGAGAGTTTGGCGTCAGATGTTTCCGATGAATCTAGGTTACTGCTATCTCTGTCCTGGCCTAAGAATTAGAGCATGCTATTTACACGATCAGTATTTCTCTGTAGACATACAGTAAATATCAAAGGTATAAAACGTCCTTCCCTCTCGTCCGGCTCCAGTGACGGTTTAGCCTTTAGCTGATCACAGAGAGCCGTGAAGTGACCGGGAAACATTAAGGCCACCACAGGGTCGGGCTGTTCCAGATCAGCAGAGGTTCATTTCTCCTCTGTGCAAATCCGATAGGCAGCGGACTAATCATGTGTAGGGCCATGACACAGAACTGTGTGGACACAGTGGGAGGCGAGCATCCATCCATTCACTGTACTCATCCAGCAAATCACTTGCACTTCCAGCAAATGAGAATGAATTCATTGTGACTTACCTGTCCCGTTGGCTGTGTTTGCTAAGAAGAGAGGACACAAAGCTGAGCAGCTTTGAGATGGACCGACATTGATGTCATTGTAGTCTTATGGACTACCTGGCTGTGAATGTCTCTTTGGAATAGACTGACTGATTGGCTGTTTATGAGGAAGTGAACTCACCACTGGAGCAGTCCAGGCCTCCCCATCCAGGCTCACACTGGCATGTGTCGGGGGACACACAGCGTCCATGGACACACTCCTCTGTGCACAAAGCTGCAACACAGAGATATTCCCACATCAGTGCAGTTCATAACGAAGTTGTTGACGGAGACTAACGAGGCTTAAAACGACATTAAAACCTCAACAGGCAGCGCCATGAAAGATAACAATTTACAGAAAATATGCACAAGATTCAGGGCTTAAATCAATGCTATGGCACCTTATCATTAACATCAGTTCTAACGCCTTGACAAGTGACTATCATCATTGGTTTATCGCAAAGATTTATTTCCCGCGATGAGCAGCTTTCAGCAGAGCGAGCCAGAAGGAAACAGGCTGTAAATCCCCTTTAATTTGATCAGCCTGCGCTTTGTCATGTAGTGACGCTCTAATGTAGCAGGCCCAGGCCGCACACTGTTTACTAACTCTGCACTTTTCCTGATCGTTCGCATCGAGCAACACAGCAGCCCATTGATTGGACGTGCATTACTATTCTCCGGAGCATGTTCGCAAGAGCTGGAAGTTTGGTTCATCTGCGAAATGAAATGACCTACAAAGAGTTGTTTATTTTTACACTGCCAATTTTCTGCATAAAGGCAAAATACCACAAAAGTATCTGAGTATGAATAAATCTGCAGCCAGGGCGTCAGGCCAGCAGATTGGAGACATGGAGGCTCTTATCGCAGGAGGGAGACAGCCAGGCAAATACAATGAATCAGAAACTGGGCCCAGTGGAAACGGGCGGTACACATGGGCTGAAGATGGATGGTGCAAAAACCCAAGGCCATCCAAGAGTCCATCGTCTTAACTGATGAGACTTCATCCAACACTTCAGACGAGTCGGCCATCTTCTGGCATCAAAATTCACAAAAGGCCTTGTATACAGTTTTTTTAACAAAAGTCCTGGGCTGATTTTACAGCTCTGTGCACCACGCTGTGGTGTTCAGTCTGAAAGCATATAGAGGTCAGCAGGAGCTGGCAGCAGGCCTGAATACTGCTGCTATAGATTATCACTCAATCAGACTTCGATTAGAATCTACTGACAGAAGAAAGGTGTAGCAGGAGGGGAGAAGCCGGGGTGAATCCCAAACACCCAGGAGCTGGTGTGAATCGTACAAATGCTTCCAGTGTGAAAACAGCAAGACTGGAGATTGAAAGATTATTCATGGAAGATTTCCTGGGCATGGGCTGTTTCCTTTTAGTAAGCCGGCAAAAAAACAAGAAAGAGAACTAGCTCCAACATTTGTGCTGACAAAGGGGGCGACAGCGACTTCATGTTATCAATGCGTCCACAGTATGTAGAGCAATCTCAATGAGAAAAGGAGGCGAATTCAATGTCACCGTGATGACATGATTTCGTCTGGATTCAATCTGCAAATTTGGATCAGCAAGAACAGGGAAATGCAAATGCTGTCGCATCCTTCAGAAAAGAGGAATATGGAAATGAAGTTTTGAATATGGGAGAGAGGATAAAGCACTTCCTTCTCCTGAGATCTGAACCAGTGTACTGAGGGATGGCATAATAAAGTAGGAGGTAGGTCTTTCATTTTAATTGAAATTCATTCACTCGGCTCTGAAGAATCTGTTGGAAAATGGAGTCTTTCATCTAGATAAAAAGCTAATCTAACTCATTATGCAGAGGTGTTATCAGAACAGGGAACAATGGGGGCTAATTGGTGATTGTCATGCGGTGTTAATAAATGTAATATCCTTGGCCAGTCAGACGATAATCTCTTTTAATGTCAGATGAAACAGATAATTAAATTAAAAAAAATAATAATGTTGCTTCTTCGGATTTGTTTGTTTGTAGGTTTTGAAACCGTCGAATGTTTTCGCCGAACAGAGTGTGGTGATAAACACAGAGCACTGCGAGGATGCTCGTGGCTAAATGAGTGTACCAGAGGTGCTTTCAGAGCATATCGCACATCTCTCTTAGAAACTTCCTCCACATGCCTCTCATCTATCAACATGATTTATTTTAAGACTGCATCTTTGAAGCATTAAAAAATGCAACAAAGCCCAAATGAAAAAGAAATCAAAAGCACATATTCCCTTTCTGGAGAAAAATCTCATCATCTTTCCAATCAGGCACACCCAGACATTGGATGCGTTTGCGTACTGCGGCCTGAAATGTTATCAGCGCCCAACTAATTTTGCTCCCAAAGTCATTTCAGAATTAAAGTTGCGGCGCAGGACAAGACAAAAGTCATGTCGAAGTCATCGAGTCTAAATGTCCTGCATGAAAAGAGCTTGTTCATAACCTGTGAGCCTCTGCAGATATTACAAGCTTCTGCCATTAGAGCGTCTCTCTCTTCCTAATGTCCAGCTGTAATAATCACACTTATTAGGAGGGAAATGACTCGGTGGCTACTCTGCTACTCTGGGAGTGAAGTAATAACTTAGCCAAGATCAAAAGTATCTTCACTGATAATTGACCAACCGTGGAAAACAAGAAATGGGCGGAATTCAGGTTTAGACTGTTATTAAAAGTCCTCATTAAAAATGTCCTGCTCTTTTGCTGCTATCTTTGACTGTACATCACGTCCACGATTCCTTCACAGACGTTTCATATAGGAATAATCGCTGGCTGTAATTTTCTTTGTGTTGCCACACAATTTAAATATCAAATGAAAGGCGAGCACTCCTTTAATGTCCCTGGCAGCGTACCAAATTTGGTAAGCGTTAATGGATGGCGCTACACTAAATTTGTCGGACAGTTTCCATTCAGAAATTAACACAGTTTCCAGAAATAGATCAGTCCAGGAAATTTTGAATACATTTACAAAATGGCCAGCGTGCTGGCACCACACGTAGATCAGCTTGGCAAGAGCGAACCTTTAAAGCCAACAGCGGCCAGAGTGCTGGGATTAAATTAAACTGTATACAGTATATACAGTACATATGTATATATATATATATATATAAATATATATAAAGCCTTAGAGCCTAAAGATAAGTGGTATACAGTACATAATGTTTGTCTAAAAATGTCAAAACATTTTTTGGATAGAAAGTGTCCATGCCTTGAAGTTTATTGACATGACCTAAATTAGTTCAAAAGTAAAGTCCAGATCAAATTAAGAACCTCTGGTGCAGTTATACTTTCCTCAATTTCTGATTTGCATACTTGGAAGTTAGAGCCATATTAAAAAATTAAAAACAGCACAGTGTAAAAATAATAATAAATTAAATTCATCTCGGCCCAGTCTAAGTACGAATACTAATCTATAGAATATGCACAGCAGAGAGAGTGTCCTTGGCCCGAAGAAGTTGAAGACCACAGTCTGAGACAACTGATGATTTAGTGCATCTTAACTTACTGTCCGGCTGAGATATTACATTAAAGAGATTGAATTCATCGAGTGGGATAGGTCAGTGGAGTCAGACATCTCCAAGGTTCTCATATTCAGCTGGTTGACGTCCTGAAAAGACTGGTAGGACACCAATACTTCCATTGTCAGCAGAAGGGTTAATGAATACGTTATTGATTTATCTGCTCCTCCCTCCTCCTCTTAAACACCTCCAGATAATCACAGTGACTCCTCCAGGCTGGCTGGTTTCCCAGTGCTCTGCTGCCCTCAAGCTGGTAAAGTCTAGACAAGGGCAAACGTCGCCCTGGTCAAAGAGCACAAGCCTGAAGGTCAGGCGTCAGGAGAATCAGTCACTCTTACTATTCAGATCTCCACGTTCTTAAAATAGACATAATTATCTGACTACATTCTCATTCTAAAAGGGAATTGGAAATGAACCGTGGCGTGCGTCCTGTGTAATGTGTCCAACATACAAAATATTCTGTTTGATGTGTGTGTGTGTCTGTGTGTGTGTGTGTAAAGAGAGCACCGGTGACATTAGACTGAAGCTCAGAAATGACAGGGATGGATTTTAATCAGCGTAGTGGTTGAGGCTAACTTTAATGACTTTTGCTTCTCGTGTGAAGCAAACGTGGTTTTTACAGCAGGTGCTGTAACGCTTCACACGTGGTTTTTACAGCAGGTGCTGTAACTGCACAGTCTGTAACCAGGGCTCCGTTGGCTTGTTAATTCTCGCCAATGTTATATAACTTCAATTAAACGACTCTATAAGGAAGAGTAAAGCTGGGGGCAGGTTTAGGTGTATACTGCTCCTCCTCCACAGATAAACTCACTCAGCGGTGTAGAAGCTGACTCCAGTCACGGGGCGTCCAAAGAACCAAGCACCAGCTCTACTGTACTGTATGTGTTGTTAGAAGCTACGGTAATAATCTCCGTGTGTTCAACAATCAGTGAGGTCGAGGTGAAAGGTTCGTACTTACGAACACACAAGTCTCCGCTCTCAAAGTAACCGGGGCAGCACTGTGAGCGACGGCGATACATGGTCCTGACTCCTCGTCTGTAAGCTGTCTTATAGCTGATCCTGCAGAAACAGCCACATCCAGACAGGAAAGTGATGTGAGCAGTGACTTGACCTATTTTAAAGGCAGGATAATGTACATGGGCTAAATATAACTACTGTCATAATATTTTGGTTCTAAAGCCAGGGCCCAGTTGGCATTTGCTTAGTTATATTTTGTTCGGGCAAACTTTTTACCGCATTTTTTTTCCCCTCTGGGCTACTTTTGCCAAACATCATTACTGAAACCATGGTACATTTACTAAGAAGTAACAAAAATCAGCGGTTGTTGTAGATGGTCGGTTTTTGTCTGAACTTTGGGAACATTCATTTTATTATTACACTATCTAAATCAGTGTTTCCCAAACTTTTTTTCTGGGGACCCATATTTTAAAATTTTTAAAAATAATTTTATATATAATTATTCATAGACATGAAACATGATGCGAGACGATCCAAAAAACCCCCCCAAAAAACTCTTGCGACCCACCTGAGGGCCGCGACCCAGTCTTTGGGAAACAATGATCTAAATCATGTATTTTATGAATGTGGGCCAGTTCTGGTCTGTGAGCTATATGTTTGACATCCCTGCCCAATGTCTTATTTGACTGGTATGCAAAAGATTCTTTTAAATGTCTTTAAAAAAAACACTAAACAAACCAGTAACAAAAGCCTGATTGTTTTTTTTTTCTATTAAGATAAAAGTTAACAGTCCACCGTACAGAGGAACTCTGAGAGTCTGTATCATGAGAATTTCAGGGGCATTTCTTGTTCAAGGGCATTTTGCCCAGAGCCTTGCTTATATCTGACAACGGTGTTTTGAAATGACAAGGTGTAGAAGAACGACTGAACAAAATGCTTAAGTAAAAAGTAAAACGTCTGGCATTAAAGTAAACTTAAGTAAAAAGTAAAACGTCTGGCATTTCGTGAAAACGACCCTCGCCTAAAGTCCCTGGACTCTCAACGTTTACTGTAATTGTATTTCAGGCAAATAACACGTCTGATTTAACAACAAATGAACTCAAAAGGTTTACTGTGACCTCGACAGAAGGACACGAGTCTAGAGTCTGCTTTAGGGGCGAAGAAGACGACGAGGGTCGTGTCCAGTGATGTGATAAATACGGACAAGCCTCCCGTAAACATACCTGTGTCTCGTGCATTTGAACCAGTTGAGGATGTCTGTGCAGCGGGTGTAATAGATCTGGTCGAATGGGTGAGCGTAGGATTCCTGCACAGTCACAGCGTAGCTGAAAGAAAAGGAGTTGAACAGTAAAGGTTTCCTCAATGAGATTCGGCTGCTTTTTTTTTTTTCTCTTCCTCTTATATTTGACACACGTCACGCTTGAGGACGACGACATGGCTCTCCAGGTTAACACACAATTCTGTCCTGCACAGTGGCTCTGGTCAGGGGTGGGGAAAATATCGATACAGATATTAGTATTCTGTCCTGTGCAGTTCAATTATAATTAATCTGGAAACACTGATCTATATTTTCATCTAAATGTCAATAACTCCACAGCATCACTACATGAGGACTCACTCATTACTGATGAGAGGGTAAACAACAATTTGATCTATTTTAGTTATTCCCTGCATCTATAGGACGTGTTTAATCCTACAGCAGGGTATGATCACTAAATCTATATAATATAAATATATATCAATATATATATATTCATCATTTTACACATCGCTCCCTTTCTTCGGAGTGGAATGTAACAACGCAAAATCCACTAAAGGCAAACGAGCAAAGATACTGTGATGAACGAGCAGCTGAAACAAATGATTAGCTCATACAAAATTATACGTTTCTCACATTTAAGACGAAAATTCCAGGCTGGAAAAAATATAGACTTAGCTCATGAAAAATGTAATCATCTATGAATATGTAGAGCCGTCCACTTTCCTGATCATTAATCTGCATTTACCCTTTAAAATGTTGGCCTTCCTGGAATATATATATATATATATATATATATATATATATTTATCTGGTGAAGAGAAACTGTTTTTAATGTTTTTAAATGCTTGTCCTGCCACTGTTTCTGCTCAAACTGGAGTAGGGCCTTCATTTCAATATGCAAATGAGCGTGTTGAAAGCAGCTAAGGTGATTGGTGTTAATGATATATGCTGCCAGCAGCAGACTGAGGACCTTAAAGCCACGAGCACAACCCACTTAGGGAATACGTTTTGATGTCGGCACAGTGGAGCCACGGTCCCCAGTACTCTCACCTTGGCCAGGCAATAATCTGGATGATATATCTTCCCGGCTTTCTTTCCTCCCCTTTGCATCGAGGACGGAAATTATTCCTCCTTATTTCTCAAATGTGACACCATCCAGCACAACTAATAATTATTCAGGCTCTGTGGCTGTCATGATTGATCGGAACGAGAGTACACTGATCAATTTGCCTGCGCATTTCATTTGAAGCTGCAACTCCTACAATCTCTTGGCACCTTAAGCCGTGCCAGATCAATACTGCTGTTCGGACTTTGAGAATAGATCTGGAACTTTGGTTAAGACGTCTCCGAGCAGATGTACTGCTAAAGTTCCAGGATCAACAGTATCCGTCAGATTCCGGTCCCGATGTGAAATTCCGCTCACGCTCGTAAAAACGCAGCCGGCTACGTCCTCACCTCTCCCAGTGGCTGCAGACGTTGGGGTCATCAGGGTTCAGACTCCACACACCACACGGAAAGACCAGGCTGAGCAGCAGGAGAGGCAGGGCAGAGGACGAGCCCATCCTTCACTCTGAGGGAATGCAGGAAATAAGGATAAGTGCTTCACAGAGGAACGGAGCCACTTTTTATTGGCTGCTCTACTGTCCTTGTCCGTCCTTGGGAGAAAGACACAGGCGTTAATTCACAGATGCATTTGATGACTTTAGAAAAGGCCTTTTGTTTTTGTCTTTATAGAGAGATTTTAATGGGGAGCTTGAATCTGTTGACATGTTTGTAGAGGAGAAAACCAACCTGGAGTCAGCATTTTTCACTAAAACCCACTCTGATAAAATGCAAAACAGGAGCAGTGAGCATGAATTTTAATTTCAAGGACAACCATGTTTTTACCCAAAATACAACCCGGGTGAAAATTTAAGAACTCCCAGACGAAATAATCCGTATATTCTTACAGTCGGTAAACAAGAAGCCAATTCTTTTTCTAGCAGCAAGAACGCATTTTGACATTGGAAGTGAAGGATTCATTTACTGTATTTTTTTTTTCTAGTTGTTATCATTTTCCATGCCAACACCAGTCTTTTCAATTTGGTTGTTTTTATCCCCACCTCCTGTCTGAACGACCCCAAACTCGTGAGGATCTCGGAGCTCAGGCTCAGTTTGGCTCCACCCTCAGTCGTCTCCTCAGTAGTTCAGTGTACATAGCTAAAAATGTCCAGAAAGATAAAACTAAGATGTAATAATTCAAACAATTAAAATCATGGATTAATCATGACTAATCAAGATAAATCAGCCTTACTCAATATAGCAAAATATATGTGTATACGTGTACTGTGCTGGGACAGAAAGGCAGATGACAGCAGGAAGATCTGGAGTTTTATGAATAAACCCAATGATAGAATTATTAAGAATCTTTTTCTTCCAGGGTTGGAACCTCCACAAACACATACCGTACTCACTGAGATGATGTTTCAAGCCTGAGGCGCTTTAGTGACCAGAACACTTTTCCCTTCAGTCACAACAATCGATGGATTGTATAATCCATCAACAATAAGATGATGGACGGTGGACTACAGTGTCATTCTGTCTATCCGTTTGAATGAATTTCAAATTTTCTTCTGGTTGATGTCACAAGCGAAATAACAAGATAAATGCATTCACTTTACAGGACCAGTAATAATGTAATCATTTATAGTAAAAAAAGAAGCTCTAGTGAAAATAACTAGCTTTTCCAGGGTAGAAGGTTGTCAGACGGATGTGCTCTTAGTCCACTTTCTGACCCTGGAATTACATTTATGTGTTGAAAGAAGGTGTAAAATAGCAGCTGGGCTGGTTTTCTCCCGTGTTTCCAAATGTCCTTTTACGGCAGGTTTGACTGTAATTATGGGATGTCACACGTGAAAAAGATCAGTGAAAAGAAAATGACAGCTCCTTGGTGGTCCAACACTGCACTGTAAGAGGAAATATACGTCGTCTGATACGAGTGCTTTTAACTTCCTGCAGCATATGGCCAAAAAAAAGAGAAAAAGTTGCTTCCATTTAGTTTGTAGAGTCTATATACGAGGCCTCTAAATGTGTCCACAGCTGTTACTGGCAGCCTGACGGCAATTCTTTATTTGTTTTTAAGTAGATTTGGTTTTTTATTGTTCCTGAATATTCTATTTTGAAAATAAGATTGTAAAATCAGCAATCTGCATTTTTAAAGAAATGCAATACGTGATAAAAGGGATGTGATGTAGGTTTATTGCCAGTTTAGTCGCATTAATATATCACGGTACATAAGACCTGCTGCTGCTGCTGCCTTCACTCTTCTTTTTCGTCGTCTAACCAAAGATGGTTTCTGTAAACTTGCCCTTTTGTCACACTCCTGTGTCTTCTGTCCACGCGTCCTCAGAGACGTGCGTGTGTGGAAAGTCCATACAGAACGACTGGGGATCAAACCAGTTAACCTGTGATTTCCTTGTTGTTAGACAACAGCACGTACAGTTTCCCCCCCCCGCCCCCCCACCCCCCGATTGGTCTTCTAATTTTGTGTTTTATTTGACTTTTTCATTTACTTCAAACTTGATTGATGATAATGTTAGTAGTGGGTTTTTTTTCCTGTTTTTACACCACTTCCCCATGATTAAGATGAATGTGTGTCTAGGTGTTTCTAATCATTGAATCATTGTGAGCGTCGTCAAATGTTTGTAATGAATTGCTCTGAAATGAATTTGACAAATGCTGCCCATCAAACTAGAGCAAAAAAAGTTGTCGTCCAGATATTTTTCACTGTATTCCAGAACACAAATGTCAATTTGACCCTTAAAGGACACTGCAATGACAGCTGTGGCCTCGGGCCAATTTGAGTTTGAGACCATTGTTGTAAAAAAATAATGGTGCAGCTGCCTGTCAGACGGAAGGTAAACAACAAAATTCACACATTTCAACCTGTGCCCTGCTTTTTTTTTTTTTTCAAAATGTAGAATTATTTTTGGTGACCAATAATTCAATATACTTTTCCTCTTTCAACAGAAAAGAAAAATGGACGCATGAACATGTTGGGCTCCTGTGCTTATTACCAACTGCTGTCCTGCCAACGCCATGACCTACATTTCAAACTACTGTATCTACACAATATAAAATATAAAAAATAATAAAACCTCAATTGATTTATTAATATCTGGAAAAAAAACCCACACGTATTAAAACAGGGTTGATTAGCTTCACTTAAAACTTGAAAAAAACCCACACGTATTAAAACGCTCCAGGGTTGATAAAAAAAACACGTATTAAAACGCTCCAGGGTTGATTAGCTTCACTTAAAACTTCACTGTAAACTGATGCCCTGTCAAATGCTGTTGACAACACAGTGGCATATGAAAGTAAAGTCTAACATCAAACTCTGCGATTTACCATCAACGTGCACTGATCAACACCACGGCCTGCGGACGCCTCGCCTCTTGTTCTCGACTTTACTTATTAAAGCACATCTACGCGCTGAACCTTTCCTCCGGTGTCTCCTTCAATGAGACCTTCAAAAGCCACATGTGGCCTCTCGGTGAGTGACTGCAGAGATGAATCCTCCGTGTGGCAGTGACAGAGATGCTGATTTGCTCAGAGCTGCGGGTTGTTTCATTAATGTCGCAGCATCGGAGGAGCACGTACGATGATGGATTCTCCATGAGCTCAGGTCACATCCTGGAGAATTGCTCGTGCGGATGAAGATGTGTGAATGACGGACGTACGGCGTATCTCGTCGCCTATATCTGGGTGACACAACTGCGATTGATTTGCAGTCGTCCGTCTCTAGACACTGAACACACCACGGATTTAATAAAGGGGAATCTCACCTGGTGTTTATAATAAACAGGGATTGCGTGAATATGAAAACGATGAATCCAAACCGCCGTACATCTGATTACGGCTCAATGCCTGTATGACAGTGTGACGGGTCGTTTGCATGTACACACGGGCCCCGGGGTGTGACAGTGAACATGTTCAATATTTCTGAGTGACTGTATCCAATAACACAGGCGTTCACATGTAGGCCTAATCTTCTGCATTGATAGTGGCATGTAGTTCACTCACAAGTGAAAGAAAATCAATCAGACCTCCACTTCCTCTAAGTAGCAGTTCACCTGCACAGGCGGGGGTTAAAGTCACGTTCATTTCCTTAACAGGATGATTAATCATGCCACATATGTCTAACAGTCCACAGCTGCTTTCATATTCAGGCCCATCTTTAATAGAACGGGCCAAATCCTGCAGGGACCCTGCCTGATTGACTGGAACTGTTTTATTGCTAATGCGATAGCATCCACGCCCTTAGTCGTTCCTTCTAATGGACGCAGACAAGTGTAATACCTCAGCACTCCACGTTATGTCACACAAGTTTATGCCAAAGTACAAGAGATTAAAATGAGTCTTACGGAGAATGTGTGGTGGGCTGAGGAGATTAGAGAGATTTAGGCTGCGTGCTATTAGGAGCGGCCGTTGTTGTAAGTAAAGAAAGAAAGCAGAGAGGCCGCAGAGAGAGACACGGTGATGGATCTCACAGCCACAGGCACTTGGCCTTAAACTCACCTAACTTCCAGACCTGTGGTACCTGGGTGTTTTATGGAGTCTGAGGAGGCCTCTGTGGGCACAGAGTGACAGAACTGCTGCGGCGCTCAGACGCAGACTTACTGGGGGAGGTGATGACAGGTTGGAGATCTATAGGAGAGGAGAAAAATAATGAGCTTATGATCGCATACAAGACACGTTTCACTCCTCCTTCGCGCACACACACACATGCACGCACGTAAGCCCCATAAATTTCTTAGGGGATCAAGAGTCTCAACAGGGGTGCAGTTCACAGAAGCTTTCTTTTGAAAGGCCAATTTGCTGTGCACGGGCTGCACATCCGACCACACAGTTTTTTCCCTCCGTTTTCCATTGTCCCTCCTACCTTGCTTTCATGGACACACTGAAGTTACTCATAGAAATAATCGCCTACATTAAATCAAGAGCGGCCCATAAAATGAACTCTGCTCACACTTGAAACAGCAGAAGTGGCTCGTCCACAGCGTGACAAGATCCTGTTATCTGTGCTCATTAGCTGTGCCTACACGGGGGCTTGGTGCACTGATAATGTGTGAGTGTGAGCAGAACAATGACATGTGTATCTTTTTCCTTCACTGCAATCCTCATAATGGTTCCTCTGGAAGGTCAGGGGGCGGTCAGACTTTCTTCTGCCTGTGACTCGCCCTGAACGCAGAATTAACATGTGAAGACGACACGACAAAACAACGCGCCTGTTGTTTTGTTCTTGTCTCCATAAATTATTCAACATTTTTTGTTTAACAGAAAACTTGTTGCTAAGCACAAGATAAGATGGTAATGAGTGAGGCATACAGTGCAGCTAATGTGGGCAGACACACGTCTGTGAGTGGTGTTCATCAACCAACCTCAGAGAGTGAGTTAAAAAAAAAATGCTGTTAAAATACTACAAACTGTTCTTTAAAAGATCATCAGATTTGCGTAAATGTATTTGTTTATAATATTATTTATTAATAATAATAATAATAATAATACTATCCTTCAAATATATACCTATTCAAATGCTGATTAAATTAGGTAAACACCTTGCTCTTAATTTCTTCTTTCACACAGAGATTTAACGCCAGGTTCAGTTCACTGTTTAACTTAATGAGTTGTTTTTTTTTTTTTTGCAGAACAAAGTCCTCTGTTCTAACCCATGTTGTGGATTTAAAAGGTACACCTAAACGTAACAACGTCTTCTTCTTCTTCTTATTTCTGCATACAACATAAACAACCTCCAGCAGTGCAGTACACGTGTCCAACCAGTGGGACACGCTCCACCCCAGACTCTGCGTACATCTACAAACTGCCTTTGCTGACAGAGGAAAAAAAGGTGTTGTGTTTCAAGTGAAACATTTTTACTTTAAAAAAATAAAAAAAACTAAACTCCAGGGACGCAGAGTCTTCAACCACAAATGAAATTACTGTATCTCCTGTTCTTTCTGTTACTGGGACGACGAACCCCTCAATATCTCTGCTTCTGCTGATTCTGCTGACAAACTGCAAACATCACTGGTTTTTTATTTTAATCTTATACATCCAAGGTGAGGAGCCAGTGTTACAGTACTGTATCAGAATGATCTAGCTACGGAGACGGTCCCAGAGTGAGTTATAAGACATAAGCTCCTTATTTATTTCTAGTTTTTTAAACACAAATTTACATTATTCATTAAATGAGATGTGCAAGAAATATTTGACCTTTTTTTTTTTCGTTAAGGGAATACTGCGTATGAATGTTTACAAACCACATTTGACTGCATGTTTGTTCATATCATACTGAGGTGGATGGGAACAACACTTTGAATACATTTCTTACATTGTGCGATGAATCGTGATTAATTGTATAATAATTTAACTCTAATAAATACTAATAAAAACTCTAATAATGTTTTTAGGCTGGAATAAAACTGGACAAAAGTGGAAGCTGTTTCTGAGACGTTATTTAAAATATGTCACTAATTCAGTGTTGGAGCCTTGGGCGGGGAGATTCAGTGCTGGAGGCGTCGGACCACCACAGACCCAGTCACATGTAGCCAAGTGATGCAAAGACTCAGACCTGAGGAAAACTGAGCCAAAGATTAAATTTACTAAAATGTAATTATGAAAATATTTGTCAGAACGCAGAAAATTACATCACGTATTGTGTATGTCAGTGGTTCTCAAACTGTGGTACGCATACCACCGGTGGCGGGTAAAATTCGTATTTTCACATCAACATTTTCAATTGACTAAATCTGAAACATACCATGCACAATTAATACAACATTTAAACATAAACATCTTTCTAAACATGTCTCCTGTGGTGGAAGCGAACAGGGAAGGCCTGTGCTGCTAATGTTGGTCATCATGGTGGTACTCAGAGAGCTCCATGTTTTCTCAGGTGGTACAGAGTAGAAACAGTTGGAGAACCACTGGTGTATGTGATAGTTTTACAAATGGTACAACGACTGTGTCCGCTTTAAAGAAAAACTTTAAAGAATCTGCACATGAGTATGACTCTCTGACTGACTCTGAACATGAGCCCAACACGGTGAACGACACAGCAGACCATTGATGCTGATGAGACGGGGCCACCTCGGCCTTCTGTGCTGTCTGTCATCAGAGACATCTGCATGATTGAGGCCAACAGCCTGTAGTGTGTGACTTATTAAAGTGCAGCACAATTAAGCAGCCTGTCCCCTGGCTGACCATGAATGATGCTCAGCAGGCTCCACTGACTGACAAAAGTCAGAGGCTAAACTCTCTCTGACACATCACAGCTGCCTTTAATGCTCATCTCACCGCTGCGTGTGCACATTCATCAAGCTCCGCAGCCTTTCGTCTTGCTGGTGTTAATATACATCTGCATAATGGAAACCAGTCGACGGAAACATCGCCGACTCTCGCAATCTTGTCAGGAGCAGCAGAGAGAATTCCTGATAAGTCGTGGGTTTCTGTGTGTAACGTGTCTTTGCACAATCAGCCCATTATCCCCTTTTCTAAATTCAAGCTGAGGGCTTATATACAATTTTTATGAGAAGTCTCCAGGCCACTCAATCTATTTTGTAATCAGTGCTGAAGGATTCCTTGGGCCAGCTCATTTAGGGTGATCTAAAGGTTGCAGGTGTGAGCGTGCAGCGGTGCAGCACAGAGCGCCACTGAGATAAGTCCCCCACACTGACCGTCCCTGTATGCTGCCCAGGGCATTAAGAGTCAGGCCTCATTAGAGAGGTCATGATGTGGAGCATCGTAGACACTGACTCCCCTCACTGAAGCCACATGGCTGATGTGTTTGAGGCCACGCTGGGAAGCCAATGACGTGACAGGACACAGGCGGCTTTCACCTAAACTGCTCTTTGCAGTTTTGTCTTTTTTTTCCTCCCAATGAGTTGCAAATAGTGTAAAGTACAGCAGGAAGTAAGTGGCTGAAGTATAACCATGATTTACTGTACATACCTACAGTCAAGGACATGGACCACTGGAACTTATTCCCTCCTTGGAAACAAGATAATAAATAAATGAGACATCATTTTTTATTCGTTATGTGGGTATAAGGCAGTGATTCTTAACCATAGGGCTGTGGGCACAGCTTGGACCATCAGCGCCACACAGAGGGTCGCAAAAAAGTTTCAGTTTTGCACCTGTGGGCTTCATGGACCAGGAGACTGGAGGTTATAAACTGACGACACCAAAGATATGGTATCCACGAGAAGCTCAGTTACAATGCAGCGTTCAACCACATGGTGGCAGTAAGGCATCAGTCAGTTCTTTAGCAAGCTCCCATATACAGAGAAGAAGACTGTCTTCAAAAAATATGGAGATGTTTTTAAAATGAAAAAATAAGAAAGGTTATGTGGATCTCCCAAGCCCCAAAGACTTTTTTTTTTTTTAATTAAGCTTCACGGTCAGAAAGGTTAAGAACCCTTAGTATAAGGGATATCTTATTCTGATTTCTATTACATTCTTTATTATCTTCAAGTCATATTCACAGCTGCTGGGTTTTACAGCTTCAGTGTAACTGCCTTGTAAACGACAGTGTAGAAGGCTATCGTTTTATTTAAGATTAAATCAAATATAAACATGTACTTTCTGGACTGTTCCAGAATCATCACAGTAAGGTTCAGTGACAGTCTTTTCTGCTTGTTTCCACCATCTATCCCACTCACTATTGTCACAACACACCATTTTTACAAAGAACAGATCCTATTATAAGAGAAATAATGAAGACGTGGCAGCAGACGGTGAGGTTTTTAAACGGCAGTTTTCAAAATATGGAATACTGTTTGTTTTCTTTGGCTGCAGATGTTTCTCTGAGGCGAAGCATCGTCATGATTCATAATCCCTACGACGCCACTCTACATGTATTTGCTGAAGGATTTTATCGCAAGGACGTTGTGTGCGTCACACTTCATGGCTCTTAACCCGTTCTGAAGTAGGGTTTATTGTGACATCACTTTGGGCAGAAAAATGAAATGAAGTTTCCAGTTTTGTTTTGAGTGTTATTGAACTTTGGTCCAGATTGAACAAGGTTATTCCCTGGAATCTGTTAATAACATTATTGTTGGGTCATAATTGCTTCTTCTTTTTTTTACTGGGCTTTTCTTTTCTTTTTCTTTTACAATCATGAGTAATAATTTGTTCTGCCATGTTGGGGTCTCTTTAAAATGCATTTTGAATTTGTTTTATAACTCTTTGACGTACATGTTTCATACAGATCGTTCTTTGAAACTATTTTGGTGTTTTGCTGTAACATTTTGAATTTTATTTTTTAAATATTTCTGTCTGTGCACTTTTAGTCATCATTTTTTTCACTGCTGATCTGGTCTTTGTTTGTGTTTTATCTTCTACTTCTAGCCCTCGCTTTGTACACTAACACTTGAGTTAGCATCAAGTCTGTAGAAGTCATAAAGACTGAGAGCTGTTTGTGGCTGTGTTTATGGGAATTTCAGTGATGCTGACAGCAGGAAGTGCAGCCACGGCGGCAAATGTCTCACGCGTTATCTCGGTATAAAATGTATTTTTTCAAGGGACATTTACTGCAGTCACATGTTTTAAACCATTTTTTTTTATCACGCTTCAGTGAAGAACGTTACACCGACTCCTTCAGACTTCAGTTTTGGGATCTCGGTCCTTTACACAGACTTCAGTTTTGGGATCTCGGTCCTAACATAGACGTTCCATAGTCAGTTATTTCACAGAGGTTATGCTCATAAACATTAGGTTTTTACCTCATAAAGACAGAATGTTCTGGATTCAGATTATTTCAGGGGAAAAAATCCTCCTGCTTTAGCCCTGGGCTTTTTTATTTGCATATCATTTCTGGAGAAGAGAGTGAAGACTGACAGGGAGAAACAGAGACAGACGTGAAATATTCATGTTATCGTCATGCACAAAATTCATATTGAAGTTGGTGACTTTCCACGGGCGTATTCTGACCACTACTACTGCTGCTGCTGCTGCTGCTCACTGCAGAGATGTCAAAGATGGTTGTGTCTCTGATGATAAATTACCAAAAAAATTAACTTGAAATTACATTATAATCTTTGGTTTATTTATTTGACTACTCCTATTCAGATCAAAGTGATTTATGAATTCACTGTCTGAGGTCAGTTTGTGCCAAGAAGAGACACTGACAGAGTTTTACACATTAGGCATGAAAAGGGAAAAAAATATATATATCAAAGAGTCAAAAAATAGATGGATCGAAAATGGATGGAAGAATAGATTGATGGCCGAACAATGATGGATGGATGAATGGATGGATGGACAGATGGATGAATGGATGGATAGAGACCTTTTTGTCAGCCCTTATTAAAAGGACTTTTCAAACAAAACTAAATTAATATTTTTTTGTGATGCACCATTAGTGAGAGATTTTTGGCAGTGGAAGGTAATATTAAATAATTGTAACTGTTCTTTCTGAGGACAAACTCGCATAAAAGCCTGGAGTGCTCTTTCTTATTTTCAAGGATTAGCACATCCAGTGTTTTCATCAGGAGAGCTCTTTGCAAAGATGTTCGATCAACATCGATTTCTATACACTGGAAAACAGAATAAAACTGTGTTTTTTGAGGTGAAGATATTCCCTTGAATGTTTCTATGTGTTGTTCTACATCTTAAAACTAGTAGAAGTTTGAACGTTTCAACCTCATTTCTTACCTTTACCTTTAGATCCTGCTAAACTCACCACTGCGTTCCTTTAAATCACAGAAAAAAGTGAACCTTTAAACTCCAACCTTTCCTGCCTTCATCTGGATGCACAGCACCTCTGTGTTGGTATTCCCAGTCTAGCATTATCAAAAACAAATGTCATAACTTGACAAGTGGTGGCTGCACAGTGGCTGCACTGGGACCATCAAGAACCAGTACTGTTTGGGCTCCAACACAACGGCGACTATTACAATGATTTCCACACGGAGACGGAGGCACCTGGGAAAATGTTGTGCGTCGCTTAACAGGAGCTTAATTCTGGCCACATGGTTTATTCATGTGGCGACCACTGATATCATGGCTCTCATAAATCACGCAGTGCGGCATGCTGGACGTCCACACGCTCGGGCAGGGCTCACTAATCTCAACACCATCTTTCATCTGAATAACCTTGCTTTACCGCAGGGCAGGCCAACACCAGACACAGGCCAGTGGAGGGAGGCTCCGCCGTACTTTTTTATTTCCTTCATTCTGTTCCACAAAGACTCTGTGCAGCCAGTCAGGGCAGACAAACGCCGTCCTCTGTGCTTCCTGGCAGCGGTCTGCCCACGCTCCATCCACGGTCAATAATGAGAAAAATGCTTCGTGAACATGGGAAGAACTAATCTAGTCTTACATTAGTTTTATGAATGTAGAACGAGACACAAGCGGGAGGAGAGCGGCTGAGCCGGTCCAGCCATCTGTTCAGAAGTGTTTGAAAAAAAACAAAAAAACAACTGACATTTTATGGTAATTTAATACACTAAAGTAGAGGATATTCGTATTTGTTCTTCATTTTCTAATAAAATATACAAAACAACAGTCCCCATCTTCAGGGACAAATATTCAACAAGAAAACTAATTAGTAAGAAAAGACACTTATTGGACCTAAAGAACAACGTGTCGGCGCTGCCTGCTGTTGAGAACAGTCACTACATACCACCCCATGCATTCCAAATAACCTCAGGCATCATATTGACAGCCAAATGCGTTGCGGTGCCCTCTGCGCTACGTCTGTCCTCTCCGGCCCCCCCGCTGGCAGCAATCTGAAGCAGCGGTCAGGCTCCTCCTCACGTCACTGAGTATCGCCTTCCCTACGCAGACAATTAGCCGCCCAGTGACTGAGCGCGAGTAATGAGGGCTGCCGGAGAACAGTTGGACATCTCAGAACAAATGAACGTGTGAACATTGGCCTGTTGAACATTCTGCTGTTTCCCACCAGGATCGTTTGAGCGGAGGGCAAACTTATCTATGACTCCGCTCCGTCTGCAGCTCCGTGGTCAAGGACACGTGCTCGCACATTCATGCATACTAAACAGGCCGGACGGTCAACGCTGTATTTCATGAAGTTATGGCTTCTTCAGAGGTGTGGCCCGACCGGTCTTAGAGTCAGAGCAGGCGGAACAACAAATGTAGAAGGTGAAAGGAAGAGAGCACCGAAAAGGCAAGTAGGAACACTTTAGCTGAGCAGCTTGCTCTGAAATGCTGAAACAACAGCTCCACTGCCAGGGCAATTTTACACCCCAATAATTTCACACCTCAGCCACCAACCCTTCCAACTCAGAACCTTGTGTCTTCTTTGTGTCTTAATTTATTTTGTGTCAATGTCCAAGATGTGAGAAGCCAAGCAGTGAGAAACCCGTCTCAAATGTCGCAGAGTAAGCGGTGTGTGAAGCCGACACGAGGCGGGCGAAGACGTGGAAAGCCCTCTGCGCCTGGATACACCTCACTTTGAAGACACAAAAGTCTCTACGTCCACTGGTGGTTAGTCATTTTCAGATTTACCCCCACATAAGCAACAGGACACATCTGACTGCCACGTGTCAGAAAGAGGTTTTCCCGTGTTGAACTACATTATTTAGTTAGAGAAGAAACTCCTCCAAAATAATTCTGTTGCATTAACATTTGCTCCTGACGGCTGACGACGGAATTCTCCTCTGATCTAGACTTCATGAGCAAAGCTGACTGGTTGATTCCACTGATTTTCAAACCTTTCATGTTCAAACAATGACTTTGTAAAACTTTCCAAATCTTGACAAATTTAATGCGAGAAGAAAATAAAACATCGCTTCACATTTTCTCCTGCTTTTCAAAAGCTGATACTCATTGCGCTACAAATCTGTGGAAAGAAAAAGTCTATTAGCGCAGACAAACAATAACGTTCTATTATTTGTCTGCACTAATAGACTTTTCCAAGATTTGTCAGCACCAAAATGTACAAAAATACAACACTTGTACAGGATGTGAAACAATTATTCTTGATCAATCAATTTGAGTGATTCTTTTATTGTTATTATTATTTTCACACAAAGAAATCAGTATAAACCAGAATGATTGGAAATATATAACTTAACCAATGATATGTATCTAATTCTAGTTAGAGACAAAATGTAAGAATAAATATAAGGTAACGTAGATGATTCCATTTCACAAAAACAAGCCTTTTTTTAAATACGACATCTGAGGTTGGAACATCTCCAGCGCATTAACCTTTTGGATCGGTCGTCACTGACTGACAGCAGAATGATGTACCATCACCATCATTAAATCTGAACGTCCGCTCCTGCTGCACGACCAGCCTGACCAACCAGGTCATCCCAGTTTGGTGAAATGAAACCCCCATCAACCAGAGTTCCATTAAAGATGTATGCCCCGTATTTGCCACCGCGACCTTTCAAACGTCCTTGAATCCACTCGTGCCAAATCCTGCATGACTACTTAGTGTGAATGCATTAAAAACTGAACCAAAGAGCGCAGTGTGAGTGGCTCTTTCCAGCCAGCCCGATATAAACTGTCTTTTTTCACTTTCATCACCGATGTGACAGACTGGATCTACCGCCGGTGGAAGTCATTAGGAAATTGTTTGTACAGTCATTAGGACGCAGAATTTATCCACTGGGCTGAGCAAACAATGCACTGATGTTTCATCTTTATAAATCATCTGCTTCATTAGAGGACATTGTGGAAACCCACTGTAAATCTCTATTTTCCTGTTGTTCGTAATACGAGCATTTAATTGTGTCATATATCACGCTGGTGTAAATTTCATAACGCAATCCGGCATGAGAAAAAACATCAAATATGCACTTGTCCTGGAGCATAATCATAATCGCACAGGCTGAATGAAGGAGAAATAAACAAAGACTGCAAACATTCACACTTTACAGCAGCTTTTTCAGACAAACCACAAAACTCTTGATGCAGATTTCTCTGATTATCTACCAGCCTAACGAAAGGTCGGGGGATATGACGACGACATGGCTGATTTACTACTGTACAACGATAGTAAAACTGAAAAACAAGAGAAAATAGTATACTTAAAAAAAGGGCTAGAATGTAACGCTAAAATTTAAAGGTGCATTTCTCTCACTGTTTATATATATAAATATACATATAAAAATGATTATATATATACAGTGTATGTCTATATATACACATATATACATACATATACATATAGACTCAACAAGAGTTTTCGTCTTCAACTCATCGAAGGACAAATATGATTTTTTTTTTACATTATGAATCTCGTGGTTTCTCATATATCCAGTTTTTGTGATGGCAGTATTGAGTCTTAAAATAAAAAGTGAGAGAGCAGGTGAGAACCCTGACATCTGCATGCTGAGGCCACGTTACCAACCAGGATCTCAGGAGCTCACATCTGTAAACGTGACAGTTTTTCACTTCGTCTTTGCAGCATCTATTCCACAGAGGTGCTCTGTAGAACTAACAGTTCCTGACACTGACTGCAAATGAAATGCCTCTGGAGTTCCAACAACATAGAACTTCATGATGGATCGACTGATGATTACTCATGAGACACCAACAATAACTGAGGTTTTGTTCGACACCTGACGCTCAGACGTGGTTAAATCTTTGACCAATAATCACGAGCAAAACAATCGAGCGCCGAAACGGCACACGCAGGCTGACGACGTCATGGCACACAGATCAATCAGCAGATACGGAAAAGTCCAGGGTTGTTGGCTGGAACTTATTGGACGCGTTGACAGGAGACGAACAGCAGGAGCACAGAGTGTGACTGAGATGCTGCGGAGACGTGTCATGTATCAGGGACACATGCAAAACAGCGCTGGAGGTTGGTGTGCAGAAGTGACTATTTCTGCATATAAACTTTCATTCCAGGGAAGACGACTGTACTGTGATTATATCTACACTGTCTGATAAACATGTGACCAACACACACACACACACATACACACAAATACACACAGTGAAAACAACTATGATGAGGTCTCTCTCTGAAAGGTGCCAGGGGCAAGGTACCACACTAACAGGCATCACACTATTAATAGTCTCGTCACTTTTTTTTTTAATCCAAAATCCAAATCTCTGTTCAAACTACTGTGAAAAAAAAGTTAATGTCATCGGTTTAAACTTTAAAAAAAACCCCTCACTCCTCATCATCAGACAGCCTGTAATACAGATGTTGTCATTCAGAGGGGCTTTAAGACGGAGGGGCTTCAGCTTGATCAATATTTATTGGCCTTCATCAATCAACAGATGCTGAAAGGTTATGTGACAATGAGAGAAACCAGGAAGTGGATAGTGGACAGTCCTCTAAAGCTGGGGTTCCCAAACCTTTCCAAGCCGAGGACCCCCCCAAAACTGCATTAGCTTCTGGACCAGGACCCCACAGACAATGTTACGAAAACTGTAAAGAGACAACTTTTATAATGCATTTCATTACTTTTACTAATTATTCAGTAATTATCACATGATTTAGCATGAGATTATTAACGCGCATGTTTTCGGTCATGTCAAAAAATCTGTCCATTTTGCTCTAGCTAGCTATACGCTAGCAGCTTGATGACAGGTGCAAATGGCCAGGTCTGAACTGATGCTGAAGTTGCAGCTGTCACGCGAGGTGTGTTCAGGTTCCATTGGAAGTCTGAGAATTTAACTATTATGGCAGTTTTTGTACGGTTCAGGACAAATGGTTACAAAAAATTATATAATTAGTTTCTTTTTTTTTTTCCAAATATCTGTGGCCCTTCTAACACCCCCTGGCAGCCCTCAGGGGGCAGCGACCCTTACTTTGAAAACTTCTCGAAAGCATCTGATGAGGAAAGTTCTAAATCATTCTATTGGTGTTACTGCCTATAGGCATCACCTGCAGAAACACAGGAACACACACCGCTGACACACTCCTGCAGGAGGAGAGGAGACAGACAGGAAATGGAAAGTGTCTGAAACAGAGGTGTCCACACTTTTTTGGCCCAGGAGCTACTATTCAAATGACCGAGCTAAAGTGATCGGGACATTCTTTAAATGTTAACTATAGATTTACTGGAGTGGAGCCTGTGCTCTTTCACAGTTGTTTTAACCAAATGTATTTACAGTCTGTGGCATAAATGAATAAAGTGTGAAACAGTAACATCTCCATAACGTCGGCTTTTGATTTAAGAGGTAGAGTGTGAAACAGTATCTCCATAACGTCGGCTTTTGATTTAAAATGAAACATCAACACGCTACAGCAGGACGGGTTTGGCAACAAGTCAGATGAAGCAGAAAAAGCTTGTCAGGTTATTTTGTTCACACCTTCGTGGTTTTCAAATTGTTTACGGAAAAACTGATTTTTGTTCACTTTTATCATTGACGGAAATAAACATGCATAAACACGGCCATGTTCGCCTCCTGACGGCATCCGTCACTCTGATGATTATTCATTATTCAAACTGCCATAATGAGATGTAAGTGATATTTGCCCTGTCAGCCATGTCTGACGTGCAACTATCGCACACCTACAGTGCGTTACAGTCCTGAGACGGCAAGAACAATTATGCTGAGGTCAGCGTTTTAACTAATTACCTGTTCTTTTATGGATCAATGTGAACTTTTACTAATTTGCCTTTTAAAGTTCACACCATATGTCTTTCTGGGATTATAAATTATTTGATAGTGAGGAATCCATTTCTTATGGCAGGAGCCAGCAACGCCCTGAGATGAAATATTTGAGTTTAATATCGGTCTTGAAAAAAGAAAAGGAGAAAAATACATTAAAAAAAAGGGGTTAGTTACGAATTTCTCAAGTAATAAAACTTTGTCTTGTTATGGAACTAAAAAAGAATACATTTTTAACATGGTCTTGCTCCACAGAATCCCTTCTTCGTGAAGACTGTGTAAAGCAGCTGACGTCCTTAATATCTTTAGTTTTGATAAAGTCTGAATAAGTGGATGGACTTCGCCGTGATAAACCCCAGATGGACTCATTTGCAAATGGCAGGGAGTTAAATATGTGTACAAGGCATATACTGCACCTGAGATGAAGAGTGGCTTTTTGCTGTCTCAGGCAGGATGATAAGTAATTGCCTTATCAACAAAGCACACAGCATCCCAACACATGGACATCTTATCACTGGCTTTCCCTTCATCTAGTCTATTTTTTTTCTGTATCTCTGGTGGAAAATGTCTCGTGTGTGCGCCTGCTCTGTAACTCACAATCTCCTCATGTCAAAAGACGGGCGTTATGGCAGCAGTCAGACAAGACGGGGAAAGGGAGGGGGGGGAAGTGTCAGGTGAAAGCAGATGCATCAGCAGTATTTGGAAAAAGTCACCAGATTCCCACAAGGGACATGCTTGTCATTAAAACAAACAAGAAAAGAACTGATGTGTGCATTAATCAGAACATGGCAGAACATCAGTGGTGAGCTGCCCTGTGGCGTTTCTCCCCCAGGAGTGAATACACCTGTGGGGGGCAGAGAGGGGGGATTATCTCAGCTCCATGCTGGAGCTCCTCTATCTGAAATCTGCCTGAGCTCATCGTTTCTGTTCTCCACTAAAAGGCTGTGGCTGGATATCAGGCTCAGGCGATCTATTCCCCTGCAGACTGCTGGCTGACCAACATCAATGCTGCACATCGTCAAATTATTAATTAAAGGCTTGCATGCATAATCAGGTGCACACAGTTTAAGAATCTGAATCTAAATTGCAGATCCCGCCTTCATTGTCGATGGCCGCCACACAGTCTTGCGGCCTTAGAATTTTTGAGCATCGCTTTGCATTTGTTGAACATTGTTGTGATGTTAAAAAAAAAAAGAAAAGAAAAAGAAGTCCATACGGACACGACACACAGTATAGACGGCACTAAGAACTTAACTGCGCCTGTATATAATGTATATAAGGTCCAACATTTTAGTAAAGACTGAGTCACACGTACATACAGTAATTGTGCGGCATGTTCCGTTATATTACTGGAGTTCTCCTCTGCAGCTGTGTGAAATGTAAATGCCACAGCTTTCAAAAGTAAAGAAAAGTCCAGGGCCTGCCTCCATGTGTTTCATTAAATTCTGTTAATATAGTTGCTGTGGCTGCAGGGGATTTGCTCAATGCCGAATGCACTTTGCTGAAATAATAAGATCTATCAGTCAGAGCCCAGCAGAAACAGCTTCATTTGCAGAATAAAGGTCATTGCAACCGATGCTTTAGTGGGACCAAACAAACAAAAAAAAAAAACAGTTCCAAACAACTAAGTCTGAACAACTCGGCTCTAAAACATTACACTCTGCTGGAGAGCTCACATGTAGTTTTCCAAATTGGAGTCAAGTCCATAATGCTCAGCTGACTATTAGGATTTGCCCTCGTGAACTGGACTCATTATTGTACAGAGTGTGTGTGCATACGGCACGGTACCGAGGTGCTGCGAGGGGCTACTGGGGGCAACGGTGATCTGTGCAAGTAGCTTTTCAGCTTGCGTGCTGAGCGGCGATTTCAGAAGGTTTTTCGTTCTCCCGTCGTTCAAAACCCACGGAGCCAACATGAGTGGAAACTAAAGGGTTAATGTCTTTATTGAATAATTAAAGAATAAATTAGAGGGCCCTCTAAATCAAAGGGAATTGTAGATTGCTGTAACCACTCTTATCTCATATATTCCATCATTAGCTCTAATTTACACTGTGAATGGCTATGTAAAACCAACCTGCGACCACGGAAAGCAATTTCTCCCCGGTTGCCAATAGAAGGTATCCTCGTGAAGTGAGTAAGCGCTCAGCCTTCCACGGCCACACACTTCCATTAATCAGCACTAATTAAATGTATTGATTGAGCCAAACGCTGGGAATTCCAGTTGAAAGGGTTTACTAGACTGTAAAGTGCACAAAGAAAATACGGGGGCCACTTAAGTGTCCTTGAGAAAGATGTCGCATGGAAAGAGCGGCGAAGGCCTGCTGTGGATGTGTCTGCATGCTCACTGCTCATTAACAAGCGTCTCAGTTCACCGTTCCTCAATGGTTTTTCATCTTTGGCTTCACTGGAGCTGCAGTGGACACAGGTTTGTTTTCTGGTAACATGACCTTTCAAAAAGAAAACATACAAAACTTCTCCAGGCGTCTCCTGCCTATAGATCACCATATAATGAAGAGCCTCTTGATTACAGACGGGACGGAAGTTTGAAGCCCAGCGGTTATGTTAAAGCAAAATTCAAGAGCATCATTTATCCCAACAGACTGGAGCTACTCTGGGTACAAGTTTACCAGTAAAAAAAAAACAAATTGTCAGAATTAGAATTAGGGATTTGTTTGTCACGGTTATTACATGTTCACAAAGGGATGAAATTAGCAGCGACTGACAACAATTATTCAAAAACTACTTTTACATCTACTCATATGAAGTAGGTTGAAATAAAGTTGTATATTATGTAGTTGTTCCTCTCTGTTTATTTCCTTCTTAGTATGTGAAAAAAGGTATTGTAGTATTTCTTCATAATTTTACCATAATGAAAGTCAACGATGGACAAATTGCTACCGAACTACATCAGATCATTTTGAACATATCAAAAACAATAGTTAGGACAAAAGTTCTTTTAAATATATATGTACATATATTTAAAATGTGTGTGTGTGTTATAGATGTAAATGTCCAGTGTCATAGCTGGTTGTTATTCTTAGCCACAGTTTAAGGTTTTAGGTTATCAAAAAACAAAACTAACAAAAAAAAAAGCAAAACCTCTGCACCGCTGTCATCTCACAGTGGAACAATATCTAAGACTCAAATGCACTGCTTGAACGCAGGAACTGATTTCCAATTGATTTCTAAAGTTTAGCTCTAACAGCACAAACAATAGCCCTCAGATTGTGGGTTTATTTTCAAATGGGAGTGTGTGTGTGTGTGTGTGTATGAGCCAGTGATTTGATAAAAAGTCATTGATTTTACCAACGAGCCTCCTGCTCTGTTTATTATTCCACAAAGGTAATCAACAGCAGTAACGATTTCATTATCAAACCATGGTGCACGTTCTCCTGGTGACTAATAGACTGGTGCAAGTTAAATCAGCTGCTTATGCTTGCACTCTGTTGTCATCTAGTGGTGTGCAAACGGCATAACATCTTACCATGATAATGGACTATGGTATTTTTCTCACTGCTGCTGCTGCTGCTAGATTAACACACAATTCTGTGGGTAAAAAAGTTTGGTGGTATGGTTAAAAAAAGAGTCAACGTTATTTTTTGATGAATTTAACTCGTGCATAAAATTCAAGTAGAAGTACACATTTACAGGTTTCGTATCAAATACCCATGTCTACTAATGCAGTTCACTTGAGCCCTCGGTATCTAATAACGTGCACATCAACGCACACCCGTGCTGCTATTTCCTATTGACTTCCATTCATTTTTTACATTCCAAACACATCCATAGCATTTGCCTTGACCAGTATGTGTTACCTAGAACCCCAGAACCGTGGTTCTCCCCCATTAAGGTCAGGTTCTGGTCCCCGGGGACCAAGTCTCCTGGTCTTTGAAAAGATCTGTAACAGTGACTGGAGCGGTCCTGGATGGATAACAAAAACAAGAGCGCGCACACACACACACATACACACAAAGACGGGTTGCAGTGGACAGTGTATTGACTGCTGTTCATTAGGACAGTCTGACCAAAGCCTTATCAATAAGCAATTACTGTCTTTCACTAACCTAAACTTAAACACAATTCACATCATAAACCCAGACTGAAACACAGTCCAGTCCTCACTGGACCAGACTCTGGTTCTCAGGTGGACTGGACCGGCTAATGCTGAAAAAGTCCGATTTAATACCACAAACAAGAGAAACACACACGCTGTCTGCCCCTGCTCTCTCAGCAGCAGTAGAGGACCAAACTCTGGGGGATGATAGAGCCCTTTTTCTTTGGCACAGCCCGCCACATTTCCATGGGATAGACTCGCCAATAGCCTAATTAAATAGAAAGCGTAATTTGTCACATCCAGCAGAGAACAGCAGCTTCACTGTGGCCAAAATACAGAGCAGCTGCAACTCAGCGCGGAGCCCCCGCTGTAACACAACCCCACACAACACAACACAACACACCGACACAAATAAACACAACCTTTGAACAGACATCTTCACATCTAAGTTACATGAGCAGCCATGACACAGACTGACTGACAGAAGTGGTGGCATGTCCGCTGCACCACCACCACCACCACCACCACCACCCTCAGCATCCTCAGCATCAGCATCACTGCCCTCTGTCCGTTCACACAAACCCCGAGGTTTTAGATGTTCGGTAATAAAAACCGAACTCACCCGTGCGGAGATGGACGATATAAAGTTATTGTGCAGGAATCAGCAGCTCCACGTGTTTATTCAGGGCGAAAGACGCAGCTACAGGAGGCGACAGTAGTTTACAGGAGTTTGAAGCAGCATCTTTAAAGAGACGGCGGTTCGTACAAGTGAGGAGCTGATGGAAGGGGAGAACAGAGAAGAATCTGCTCCCTCTCTCCTCTCCCTCTCTCTCCCTCTCTCTCTCTCCCACCCTCTCGCTCTTTTTCACGGGCTCAAGCCGGAGGACCACTTCAAACTCTGATGACGTCATAAAAGTAAACCGTTCCCATCCATAAATAACAATAATTATCATTATTATCACCATAATGATCATAATAATAATGAAATGTTTATATACCAGACATATATATGTACTGTGTGTATGCATATACATATATGTGTGTATACGTATATATAGATAGAACGTACATATTCTGATATTAGTATATTAGATGTGTGCAGTCATCAGATTGGTTTGTTTTTACATCAGTATCCTTGATATCATTTACTATTATTTTACTTTCATTTGTATTTATAGCGTCTTGTTGCTGGTTTTGTCCTTCTCTTAAACCATACTGCCGTGACATCGATTTCCCCACTCTTGTAGCCAATAAAATCCATCCATCCCCACATACTGTACACCCACAGTGCTATTCAGCCGCTGTCAAGACTAGGACAGCATTCAGCAAACTTCATGACATCATCACAGCACCTCTGCTGACCCTGTGGGGGTCCCCGACCCCATGTTGAATATCTGTGCTTCAGGATAGAAAGATAATAATTTAATGTGTCAGAAAACAAAACAAAGGAGGGGCAATAAAAATAAAAGGTGGAGACAGACTTTGCTAAACCATAATCTGAGGAAACTTTAATTAAATTCTATCACCAAATGCTTGGAATGTGTGAGTTCCGCACTGGTGCAGTATGGGTAAGTTTTATCAGTGCATTATTTATAAGAAATAAAGATAGACAAACTATTTTCACATTTTCATGAAGAGATTATCCGTCTGCATTAAACGTACCTGCAGTTTCACCAGGAGCAGACTGTTTGTGTGAACACAGCCTCAGGAACAGGCAGCATTTACTCTGGTGGTTTTAGATTGTGATTTCTCCTGTTACTGTCTCCACTTTAGGCAGGCAAAATATAGTCTGATATGATAGAACCAAGAGCTCCCGTGTATTCAGGTGATTTTTTTAAAAAAAAAATCTACTTGTGCTAACATTTACCCATCCTTCTGTGGGAGAGATTGCAGCTCCATTACAGGGAGGAAGTTGACTGATAGCAGAGGTTTTTTAATGTGTGAACCTTTAGCAGGGATTCTAATCTTGGCATGGCAAGAAAAATACCCTGCATTCTGTTGTTTTCATGGACAGAAAAGATTTACCTTTTGATTTTCCACATGGAGGATTCAGGACCTCGCAGAGTTTCAGTGACATTTAACGCAGTTTGTTTCTCAGTGGGGGTTGGGGGGTGTCGAGAACAGACCTTTTCAGCTAAATGTTTCTTTTTTGTTGACTGACTTTTACCTGAGAAGCACATTTTAACATCTGTTCGTCCTCATTTCTCTCTCCTTTGGAACAAATCCAGTACAAAAGGTCAAGAAAGACAAACTGATTTTACACTTGTCTGTTTTTCACTTTATTTATCGTCTCACTCAAACGACCAATTAAATAGTCATCAGCCGTTTGTACCCCAGGATGTATTTATTTGTTGCCTTGGTCTGTTCTTCTCTCTTTGAGCAGCATGACTCACTTTTATATGGTGATTGTTTTATTTGATATAATTTTTTTTACTTCAGTTTGTTTCAGTGTTTCAGTTCATGGACCTACATCTAAGAGTGTGTTTTGTTTATTCCTAAAACGTCCATTAACCTTGTGAAATAAAGACATGTATCGACACAGTGGGGGAGCCAATGAGCAGCCTTGTTTCTAGTTTTGTGCTCAGTGAGTGTTTTCTCTGGTTGCATTCTTCAACATCTGCTATCATTAAAATTAACAGAGGGTCGTGTTGAGTTCATCCCACCTACACAGTCATACTGCAGCGAAAACACACTTGTACGGAAATGGTAGATTAATCAACTAACTCGAATGATTGCCTGGCTGTTTTAGCAAAAAAAAAGAAAGGTTTCAAAAAGATTAAAGACGAAAACGTTTGAGTTCCTCACCAAAAGCAAGGCATTGGACCAAGATGTTAAATATTTTCTAAAAAAAAAAAGGCAATTTGATTCTGGTGGTGATGTAGGATGTAAATGCTGAAAATGTAAATGATGTAAAAACAATTTTGTTTATACATTTTAGAAGACTTTTAAATTTAGATTTACAATTTTAAATTTAGAGCCCAATTTAAAATACCAAAATAACTGTAAAAGTTCTAAGACAGATGTTATCATTTGAAAAAATGTCTGATTTTCATCACCAAACCACATTAAGACACTTGTCTCAGGTGTCTCCAGCAGCTTTGACACATTCTATTATTATCATCTCTTTGTCAAGCATTGAGCTGAGTCACATTCTATTGAATCAGGTTTTCCAACCCTTAAATATGAACAATTCTATAATCAATAAATACAACTTGTAAACGTAGTACTCGATACAGGACAGGTAGAAGTGCCTTCTTTTTTTAATCGTCTTAGAACTCCTAAACCAACTGTGGTATACAGTATGTGTATGCTCTCCCATGTAGCAGCTCTTTTTATATGAGAGAAACAACATTTGTTACACATTCCAAGATTTTTTTTGAGGTTCAAACTGAGATGGACACGCAGACTCTAATTGGCCATCGTTGCCTGTGGCTGTCAGTGTTGAAGGGCTAAAGACGGCTGAACAGGTATTTAATGGAGACAAGGCTGCAGTGGCTCTGTGACAGGGCCTGCATTATATACCAACAGCACAGCCAGACATAAATAACCGAGTCATGATAAGGTTTACGTGCTGTGAGAAGAGCTCAGGTGGCAGCCGTGCGTCTTACTTGTTTACATGTCCTCAGCTAATTACTGATGGATCAATTTTGGAGAAATATTTGACCCTTTGTTGACGCCAAAGACATTTTACTTTTGGAAAACCCAAAATCAAAAATAGATAATATATAATAATAATATATTTACATTTTTTATTATATAGGTTAGTTTTATTAGATATCAGAAACGGAGTTGAGGGCATTTTTTTTATCTTTATAAAACAAAAAAATATACTTTTTAAAATGGTCCTTTAGTTTATGTATTAAGTTATTGAAGAAATCATGTTATTTATAAGGTTATTTCCGCATCTCAATTGAGATCATTGAGATACCACAACAAAACATAAATAAAATAATAACTATAATATAAACTCAGATGATCAAAAGCAAAACAAAAATGATATGTAGTAATTTAAAATCAATCCAAATAAACCTGATATCAAAGCAGGAATAGCCTGAAGTAAGACAACGTTAGAGAATTGGACAAAGCTAGTCAATAATATCAGTATATTCAACAGACTTTATGTTTAGCTCCACAACTTCTCTCTCAGTAGATGCCCCTGTGGCCCGCGGTAATAATTACTTTCAAATTCCAGATAACTCACAGAAGTACACCAGGTCAGAAAGTTTCACCATCAGAGGAGCAGTAACACCTCGACTGGGTTCCCGGTGCTGCTGCTCACTCTCCAGCCGTTTGATCCATTCATATTTCATCTGCAGCCTCTGAGTGGGGCTGCAGGTTCTGGCCTTTGTGATGTTGATCCCGTCTGATCTTTTGTATTAACGACCAAAACATTTCTGTGTCTGTTAGTTTTCATCTCCAATTAAGCCAAATGATTTTTTTCTTCTTTGTGAAACTAAAGTATCAGCTCATATATGCACTTAAACAAATCGTGAATAAAACAAGGAATTTTAAACAAAAAAAAAAGCCTCAGGAAAATAATTCTTATTTTTCTCAACATGAATTGAGCCTGTTAAGCCTGTTATGGATTTTGGTCCAAAAATAACATATTTGAAAAATACAGCGAATGTTATCTCAGTGAGATATTCTGTTATTTTTGTGAGAGAATTAACCAATACTGCTGTATAAAAATTCTTACAAAGGTAAGACATTTGTACTTGTTTTAAGAATTCTCATCTAAATAATCTTCGCTTCCCTGGCCTATTTGCAGATTGTTTATTTGATTTATTTTTCTTTTAAATAAAGATTTGTTAATTAAATTAATTAAATAATATTCTTGATCTTGTATGGCTGGTTTGGCCTTGAAAGTCTTTTTTTCTGTGTTTTTTTTAACAGATCCTGGCATTGCAGTTGCACTAAAAAGACCTACTAATTTGATTTACTTTGCAACTACTTTCTATAAAAAAGGCAGTATATTTGGTAACCACTGGTAATATTCTCCCAAATGAAACAAATTGTATGAATTATTAATCCAGTGTTTCACTCTATGTCTACCTTCAGTTCAACCCATCACTCCAAATGAAACAAATTATGTCTACCTTCAGTTCAACCCATCACCACAAATAAATCCTTCCGTTTTAAAACTGAGCCAACAGACCTTGATTACATTAAACTACCAAAACCATAAGCACAGATTTCCTTTCAGGACAACACAAGGGGTTAAACCTTTATCGTTGAAACATGTCTGAGAAGACGAGTCAAAGCTGAGGAACACGCATCTGAACTGTAGAGGACAAATCTGACCTCAGATTCAGGACTGATGATTCTTTTGATCTTGAAGAGGTCAACGAAATGTGAGGGGGGAAAAAGACGTTTTTTGAACAGAAAAGTTCAGAACTGTGTTCTTGGACAAAAGAGTTTTTTGAACCTTCAGTTCAGAACTGTGTTCTTGGACAAAAGCCAGAACCTCTGTGACCTGGTTCATAACCGAGCTACAACACAATGACTGCCTGATGAGCTTCATCTCTACAGAGGGTGAGTTACACTGAGGAGTCTCCCGGGAAGAGGGGAAGGGTGGCTAGAAGCCAAGAGGAGAATAAGGAGAGGAAATACTAGCTGCTGCTCACACCAGGGAGCTGAGCACAGACTCTGCTCCAAACTTCCTCCAGCTCTGGGTCTGTCTTGTTCACTAGCAGGCCTGCAGAGCAGCTGAGCTGAAGGAAAGATAGATAAACATAGACTAGAGGATAATGACTTCCATGAGGAGTTCTAAAATTGCCCTCCATCCATCTTTTTTGAATATTTTCCCCACTGGTGTTTTTCAGGAACATAAAAATGAGCTTTTCCTAAAGATGGCTAAACCTTACCTATATCAACATGTCAGGTGTTGTTTTGCGCCAGAAAAAGTGCAATTACATCCCTTAAAGAATATATAATATAATATAATATAATATAATATAATATAATATAATATAATATAATGGAAGACTATATCTTCACAAAGAGATGTGTCCATGGAAATGCTAACATTTTCTCACGAGGTCTGCTACTTTTCTTGTTAGCCAGTGATTGTCTGTGATTAAGTGGTTTAGATTTAAGGGACGGTTTTATATCCTTTTCTGACCAAAACGGTTGTTTGACTGTTGTTTTTTTTTTACAGGCATTTTCACTGCCAGTAATTCTCTGTTTCCTGCATCTCTATTTCACTCTACAGGAAAATAGTGAAACGATAACAAAGCAGATGGAGTTCATTTGTTAGCACAATCTCTCCATCACTGCTTTTCCACCAAGGATGGAGCTGTTTAAACTGAACAACAACAAAAGATGAGGAGAACGACTCCATCAGGGCTGGTATTGAACGAAAAACATCCTTGAATTTGAATGATTGTGTTGTTGAATCATGTATGTGGTGCAACATCACCAGAGCAGCTTAGTTTAAAGCTCCTGTGACTGTTTATTTCATATTTCTATTCATGAAGCCGTCAATCTCCCTCTCCATATCTTTGTGGTTTCTTTGTGATTGTTTAGTTAATCAGGGCAGTTGGTTTTTTTATGGTTATGTCCTTTAGTCGGAGGAAATCAACGGAGTAGAGTCTAGTACTTTTAGGTATCAACAAAAGATGTCTGGGCGTTCCCTAAGGGGAATAAGAGGAGCAGATAATGCTGACAGATAGTTCCTCTTTAATATTTTAGTACCTCTCCATGGCCTCCTGTTCTGTTATAAGAGTTTATACAAACAGCTCAATGGCTGAAGGGCCCACAGCAAGAAGTTAATAGTGCAATCACAAGGTTTGTGTTTTGGGGGTGAAGATTGTGTCTGGTCTTTACAGAGGCTGCACTTTAAAGTTACTCGCTACTCTGTTTAAAAAACACAAACCAAATAATGTAAAGAAAGCCTCAGCAATTAGGGAAAAAAAACTCTTTCTGATATGCACTACAGGGTCAGATCAAAATCACTTGCATTGAATGAGGCAATAAAATTAAAAAAAAAAAAACTCACCAGGGTCATTGATCAAAAGAAATATGCAGTTGTTATATTTTGTACAGTGAAAAAGGCTTTTGACAAAATTGACCCGATGATTACTTTAGTGAATTGGAACAGTATGGAATCAAAAGGGGTCAGATAGGGTCAAATGTTTTTACTGGGACACAGCAGTGCATGAAGCTGAGGGAGTTTTTATCTTCATGTTTGTACACTGCTTGTGGTGTACCACAGGGGTCAGTATTTAGCCCTACATTTTTCACATAGTATTTAAATTAGTGACGTAATGTCTCACCATCCCTCTGTTTTGTATCGTGTACAAAAATGTACAAAGTACAAGTATTGTTAGCCAGAAACACACACATACATTTATATGAGACAAGATTAGTTTTTTAAAAACAAGTTTCCATCCCTTACAATCAAACTATTAAAATCATTGCACATCTTCAAATCAATAAAAGGAACTGACGTTGAGAGAGTCCATGAAATAAAACTTCAAGTTGAAACAAGGACCGAACGACTCTGTTCAAAATGAAATACAAATATTTGATTTTAGACACACCACAGTCCCACAAGGAGTTTTCATTATTTGAGATGTTTTCATTTGATTTTTTCCCCCCTCTTGAATAAAAAGTATGCACTTTTCAAAATACATTGCTTTAAAAATAGAAAGAAAAACAGAGAGTAAGCTTAACAATTATAATGATGCTGAAGAAGGAGTGGGAGTAAATAACAGACACCACATCACTCATTT
>NC_024312.1:12540553-12553069 GCF_000523025.1 Cynoglossus semilaevis
ATATATATAAATATATATATATATATATATATATATATATATAGCATATCCGTATAAACTGTGTACTTAATTGGTTTACGTCTGGAAAAGAATTCATGACACCAATTAATACCACCAATGGTCGAACTGTCTGCTGGGTTAAATGCACCCCAACCTTTTCATTGATCCACAAAGGCCCTGTGCTCATTTGATTTGTAACAGCCAACTGATCTCTGCAGTAAGAAAATTAAGGTTTCAGTCTCACGTATGGAAACATATTTTCATTGGAAAAACCACAGAATTTGTTAAGACATTAAACTAGTCCCACTGTTTCCAGTGGTCTTTGTGGGCTTACTTAGTGCGCAGTAGAGTTTATATTGTCATGTAAACTGCAGCAACAGAGCACAGAGCTTAAATTACATTTTTGTTTTGAAAAAAAAAAAATTGTTGAGTCACTCACCTATGCTCTGTGAGGATGATACCCATTAGCCGCTGGCCAAACATTCCACAACTTCTTCATTTGATTCTCATTAGTGGCGTTTTATGTAGCTAAACAAATAAATGCAGAGTAAACAAAGCTGATGTCTGTGCTGTCTTCAACATCCAGCTGCCAGCAAGAAAAACCTCAATCATTAGGCTGTGGTGGCAAAGGTAGTCAGGAAGTAGCTGGGTGTGACCTGGAAGACCAAGATATGGGGCGGGTCACATCAGAGACACAGCAGGTGTAGTAGTTATGTGGGTTGGACAGACTTACATAAAAGGTTCTCAGAGGTTTAGATTCAGTCTCAGGCCCGGTTAACCTAAAACCAAAATAAAAACATCCAATCAAGTGCCATCAGATTTATTTCTTTTATTTTTTTTACTGCTGAAGGAACATTTTCCACAATGGAAACCCAGCAGGCTGGAGGGTTACCCTACTGTGTGTTTTTATAAATAAAGATTAAAAGTAGTCTCAGAATCTTCTGGCTAACCTTTAGTTGAGAGTAGTTGTGTGTTTGGCTGACGTGCAGGCTACACACGACTCTCAACATGACTCTCAAACTGAAACGAGCTGAGGGCAACTGCTGTCACTGTCATTTCATTGGACGGCCACATCAGTCACATCGCAGTCTGGAAAAAGCAGTTTTTGTTCAACAAAAATACTCTTTAACATTCAATGTAAACAGCTGGTAAAAAATATTGTCTATCATTTAATGTTGAAAAGTCACGGGATAGATGTTGGCCCCCGGGCCGGGTGTTTGTAGCCACTGCATTAGAATCACTCTCATTGTTGAATTGTAATACAAATTCACAAATTCCCTGTGTGTGTTTTTGAAATGGTCAAGTCATATATATGTTTCTCAGGTTTGTTTATATGGACGTGACTCACTTATGATGCAGAGCTGTAATGTTTGGATGGCTGCGGTTGCTTTTTATCTGTAGAGCCCTTTTCAAATGAGAACACCGTCATATGGATGTGACCTAACTCTTGGTTGATTGAACCTCCCCACTGTCAATAGGTGGATTATGGAGCTTAAACCAGGGATGATTAACAATCATTTGAGATGAGGAAGGAGCTCTGATTGGTTTCCCTGTTGCTGCCTCAGATCACCAAAGTTTAAAGTGGAGTAAGTGACATTCATTCACAGTATTAGCACTCCATCGCTTTTGTAATGCTTACAGGTCTGGGTCTGATTTAAAGGACAAGTTTGGAAATTGTGCTCTGCACTGGAATCGACTGAAGTTGGAAGGGATATCATTATTGATCATTCCAGGCTTGAAATCTCAATGGAGCTGAGTCAGCCTCTCACCTGTTTCCTCAGCGCTACTGATGACTCTAATCTGGCCAAGTGGGTCATTGAGCAAAGAAACACAAAGACTTCGCCAACATAAAGTGTGTTAGCTTCACATTTTTTTGTTTTTATAGGTTTCATGGGTTCAAAGGTCGGTCACTCCAGGGCCCTAACAGTATGTACAAAGATTTAAAAATGAGAAATGATTTAACTTATGGTTAAAGCATGGGTTAGAACACCATAAAAATATTGAATCTAAATAAGTAAAAAACAAACAAACGAAACTTTTACTAACTGTTATCTCTTATAACACTCAGCTTACAAGAGCAAGCATTGATCGTGGTTGCCTGTTCTATATGTGTCCAGGGTGTTGGCTCCACATCCTGGTGAGAGTAGTGGCTTGGTGGTTAAGAAAGCAGACGTGGGTGCAGGGGGTCTCAGGTTTGAGTCCACCAGCGAAGCCATTTATTACTAATTACAGGTTGGAGAAATCAGTCAAAGAATTGCAAAAGTGCACTTTTTATATTAAAAAAATAAAAGAGGAGTGAGTGAATACAGAACCACCTCCGCTGTGTGACTGTCATATGTTAATGATCAACATTATGCTGCAGTTACACTGACATATGAAAGGCCGACCGGTGATTCACACACATACCTGTATTTTAGCTGAAACCCTTCAAAAGCCCTTTGTTTCTCTTCAACTTTGATCCAAGTCACAATTGTACAATTGTACTATAGCTTAGTTTAGTGCTTTTTATAGGAATAAATGTGACCAGAAATAGCACTACTTGCATGACAACCATGTACATTGACTGGTTTTTATTTTATTCTATAAAAAACAATCTATGGAGACTGTCCATGTTATGTAAATAGCATCACTCCGCAATAAAATGTCATCTCTATTACTATTTTACATTTACATTTTCACACGTGGATGAATCCTAACTCAAAGCTGTTTCAACAAACAAACAATTTAGATATTAAAACGTCCCCAAATAAAATCCCGAATAATTAAGTTAATTTAAAATTTTAGACCGTCTGTATCCACCATGACTAACATGAAACCACCACGAACCATAAAATCTTGTGAAAATGTGGGCGCTGTCCTAGTTTATAAACGAAGTGCAGTAATTTTCATAAATCGAAATCGAAATGTCCATGCACTTATTTCTAACTAAATAGCACACTCTAGAGGCTATTCTTTTAAACATCTGCCCCACTACCGGTTTTTAAAGTTTTGTACTAACATGCACTGTTTTGATTTTTTTAATATAATGTTCCCCAGCAGAACTTAAAATATATAAATATTTGACTTACATTTATAAACCATTAATATACTTATTTGTATTCATCTGGTTTAAAAGGATGAACTGTAATCTTGACTTCATTGCGCAAAAATGACATCATGTTGGATCAGAACACATTAAAAAAAACATTCTACTGTCATAACTGGAGGTCACTTCTCCGTGCTTTATTCAGTGATTTATTCAACCCCAACACAGCTTCGCCCATAGATGTTGCTACTGTATATCCTACACTGTGCCTTTAAACTGAGCAGTTGTTTTGTTTTGATTTGTGATGTAGTACCGCATGTGACCGACAGAGAGAGCAATGAATTCGTGACGTTTCATCTCACAGCTCATTCACATCCACCCATCAATAGGAAGAAAAATAATCGAACTCCTCCTGTCTTTGCGGCTCATGACAGCGGGGCTCAGTGTTTAACACAGTCGGCTCTGGCCTCAGAGTGTCGGTGTTTGATGACCCAGCTGTGCTGTGTCCACGGATCTTCATCCTCACTGCTGTAGTTTGTGTGGTTTTAGCGCAGAAACATGCAGAAAAGAAGGAAGCCAGAGCCCATCCAACTCAACCCGATACCGGACGGAAACGCCATCAACGGTACCGGAGCCACAGAGTGAGTTACGTCGATATTCTTCCACCTCATATTAAGACTATGTTGAAACAACCAAACATGTTGATGCTGCATCAGCCGAAAACAGCAGCCTGTAGCAGCTGAGGAGTGGGGCCAGTGTTAGAACTTCTGATTTTTTTTTTTTTTACAGTGTTAGAACTTCTGATTTTTTCTTTTCTTTTCTGCTCTGGTCTAGAGGATGGATGTGATCTTCCTCGGGTTATTTCTGCAAACCCATTATGACTATAGGTCAATATTTGGACATTGGATATGGTTACTGAGTCTCTCCAAACCAGTGATAAAATACAGCACATAGTTGAGATACATTCATTATTTTGGTTTAACAATAAATGATTTTACTTAGAGCTAAACTACGTTGTAGTGTCTCTAATATTTGAAATACTGTTTGTACACTAAGACATGGCTGTAGTGGTTATATATATACAAAGTATATATATATATATATATGTATATATATACAGTATATATATTTACATATATATAGTAAATAAGATCCACATTTAAACTTGCTGTATCCCCATTAATCGTAAATAAGATCCACTATTTAAACTTGCTGTATCCCCATTAATCTTGCCCAAATTATCACTGCAAGTGCAATGCAACACAAACCCCGTCCTAAACAACAATCACATATTTTGTATCATGTTTGTTTAAACCATCAGTAGTAACTGGACCGCACATATTTCACACATCACTCCTGTAACGGCACGCAGCGTGTGGACAGTGATTAGTCATAGACAGTCCTTTGGAGAGCAGCAGCGTGATGAGGGCCGTTCGTGAGTGCAGTTCAGACCTTCATCGTAGGCCTTGACTGAACACTGCCACAGTCCAATAGAGACGCTAAACGGTTGTGACATGGTGATGATCTAGTTGTTAGGTCACAGAGGAGGTTCAGTAGTCAGTGCAGAAATATTCAAACACAACAAATCTCTTACAGTATGTCTTTGTCCCTGGTGTTGAAATACCTCAAAACTGCTGACATTGTTGATGTGCTTCAATAAACTACCCATGAAGGGAAACCAGACACTGAAATACACAAGAAGAAAATCCATAACACTGGGAGACATATGAACATCTGGTGATGGTGGTTACAGAGTATCCAGTTATTGTACAGATATTATGGCTGCTGGTACCGATACACATCTGTAATTAGGATATGGAACCTAAAAGTGGACCAGCAGTACAGCCCAAATACACAGCAGTCCTAGAAAGAAGAGAATACTCTTATTCCTGAGTCTAATTCCTGTCCTCATCCGTGCTCCTATCTCTCCAAAACTGGAAATATCCAGTTTGATTAGCTTGTAGCTTATTAGCTTCATCTGATTTTTATATATTTTAATTGTTATGATGAAAACTGCAGTAAAAAAAAACTACTAGTAAAAATCACCGTTGAGGAGTAAATGAGGTAACATATTTCTGGGCAGGTTGGTCAAAATAAATAAACTATCATTTATTGCCCCGTATCCAGACAGGCCCTGCTGACACTGACACTGCTTATAGAACATTTCAACAATAGTGTGGCTAGTACGACTAACCAGATATGTATTTGCTACACAGATAATGATGATTGTGAAAATGTAAACTCAGGTGGAGGTTTCTTCATGCTCTGATGTGACAGAATAAACCAACTGTCGTCCATACGTTATACAGTACAGCGCTGTCGTGCGTTGTCTTTATCTAGTAGTTGTTAATAGTGACATAATGTTTGGCAAACACAGTGAACATTCCTCCGCCTGCTGCTGCGGCTGTAACTGGAAAAGTAGCAGCATGTCAGGGATTCAGCAGTCTTTGCTGTGGAGCAATCCCAACACACTGTCTGTGTGTGTGTGTGTGTGTGTGTGTGTGTGTGTGTGTGCTCTCAGTAATACTGCTGTGTTGTGTGCTGTGGTATTCAGACTGACATTCTGCTGACAAAAGACCATGCAGACAATCCTCTTTCCCAAAAGAAGACAGTTTGTGTGGCTCCACTCTGGCAGCTGTAAATCCTGATAAGTCCACTTTAGGGAAGCACACGCACACGGTCATCCACACATAATGGTTGCGCAGATATTTCCTTAACACAATGTAATGTAAACTTCTCGTCACGCCAACAGTTACGGCAAATATATTGATCGGACCACAAACTTGTTTTAGGCCTAACTGTGGCCCACGTCCCGTAAATACGAACGATATTTCTCTATTGTCAGGCCAGCATTTAAAATGAATGACATGCATCGATGTTTTGTCAGATTTAAATTCAGAGAAGCTAAGATGATCTAACGTGGAACAATGTATTTATGTATCCATCCAAATATGGAGTGTGGGCTTCACTGTAGCAAGTGTTGCAGAGAGGAGCACAGTTATGACAAGCTGAGGCATGAACTGGTGTTTTCACACGTACACAGTATCACAGGAGCAGGGATGAGGCTCGATTTTCATTTTGTAATCACAAAAAAAAAAAACAAAAGAACCTGTTAACGTTGTAAACAGAGCAAATACTGTCATTGGGATCAGGTGTTGTTATATGGTACAAATAAGTAACTTCACATTTACACTTTTACCAGCTGATAATCTCTTCATTTTCAGCTTTGCATTCTTTGAATTCTATTATTCCACCATGTTGGATCTGTTTTCCTCTGGTAAAGAATTTCCTCCGGAATCATCTTGATGATTACGAGAAGTGAAAGCAGGAAAAGCAGACGGTTGATGCATGAGATTGATTTGGTTTCGTTCAATAGATTAGTTTTCAAGACTTTCATGCATACCATTCCATACACAGACAACACGACTCCTCCTTCACACACCCTGCCAACAAATAGCTCCTGTATTGTGGAACGTCTGCAGGTCCATTATACTAAGTGAACATCATGACATTCCCATATGTAAAATTATTTAAAGCTGTAGCGCACATATAAAAAACTCAAGTAGTCGAGGTCAAAGGAAGTCTGCTGTGTTTTATCAATGTCCCTACCGTTTTTTTTTTATGTTTTTTCTGGGTTCAGTATATCATCTACATGAAATATTTACCAGAGTGACATAGACCCAGTAGGTGGCAGTAATGCTAACTACTACTACTAAACTAACTAAAATTCAGATTTGCGCTGAAAATAAAACTCTCAAAGTAAAATGCTACGTACTATCCCTGTGCTAACACAACATTAACATGCTAAGTACAGGTGCAGCACTATAATGCTACACATTAGGGCATCGCTATATTGCTATGGCGTAGCTTAGGAAGGTGACAAACAAAGATTTCACATTGTTTCCAGGTTTCTACCTACAAAGAGCAGAACGAAGGAGGAAGCGTTAGAGTCATTTCAGACTGATTCCATACAGACAGGAACAGAGAGGCTCCTCTGTACAGGACGTTTGCAGATGTTGGAGACTGACTCATCACTTTCCCCCCTGAGACATGAGGTCATCGTGGTGTCCATCAGGATAACAAATGAACCAGATCAACTGGGCTTAAGCACAATCCAATCGGAAACAGTCTTCAAAATGCGAACGCTGGCTTCATTATGTAGTCGTGTTTTATCCGGAGTAATCCTTGTTCATTCAACTTGGTTTTAAGAAGCATTTTGCAACTGGAAATTGGTACAAAATTAGCAAACATATCTTGAACATTGTGGAGCTTTAGTCCAGAGGCAATAGCTCTGTCATTGGTGTAGAACCCCAGGGTTCACCTCCTGGACAAGATCGAATCCCAGTTAGGGCGGTTGGTACCTTCCAGTGGACTCACCACCCACAGGAAGGTTCAGGGGGGTTGGTATGGTGCAGTGATTTGGGTGGTGGTCATAGAGACTGAAAATCTTGAACTTCGCCAAATAGAAACATCCATAATCAAACACAACATGAGTCAAATTAAATTATATCAAATGATTTAAATGGGTACACGTTAAACAAAAGAGAGTGACGATATAGAAGTGGCACAACCACAATCTATTGCATTTGGTTCTTGCTGCAAACGGGTGATGCTACGTCAACACATCATCATTGTATTGTTTACATACTTGTAATCCATGAGCTAGGCTAAAGCATTTCCATAGCAACAAGGAAGACATTATCGTAGATCTTTTTGGGTTTTTCCTCTGGATTTCCTCAACACCACGACATGCTTGACGTCCAGACATAGTAAAGGTGTGGTTCCACTAAATATATAGCGTAAAGCTCTATTGTTGTGTTGAGCTGTACACCTCCAACAACAGGGACGTGTCAAACATCATCATCAGCTTGCTCAGGTCACAGTCATCCTCATTTATACCTTAAGCTAACCTTGTTCTTTTTTGTGCTCCACGACACTGTAGATAGATTTTCTTTTCTTCCTCTGCTGTCCTTGGACATTTTGAAATAAAAGAGTGTCATAATCATATTTTCTTTAACCCACAGTGAAGAGAAAGGCAGCAGTGTGTGCAGTAGCTGTAGTCCCTCCTCCGTTCTGTGTGGAGTGTGTTTCAGGCAGCTTCTCCACTCAATATCTCCGTCCTCCTCCACCTCCAGCTCTTGTCGTCAAAACGCCCACGCCGCCCACGGCCTGCTCTAACTCAGAACCTTGTCTCCATGGATATGCAGGCCTGTTGTCAAAAATAAAAACACCTAACACTCTCTTTTCTGATTGTTGAAGCAGCAGAGCACATGACCCTGCTACTGCGGTATGATTTAAAATCCCAACGGAAAAAAAATATGCATGTTGAAAAATGTCTTTTTTTTAAAAAAAAAAAAAAGTAGATTAAGTCATTCAAAAAGCAAGTACTCCGAAATACTGATTCCTGGAAACGACTTCCTTTCTTATCTTTCTTATCAGATGAAAACAATGTTGTTGTTGCACAACACATTTGGTCATACTTTTTTTAAAAAGTTTTTTCAGCATGATGTTGGATAGAAACAAACAACCAATAAGAACACCCATCTCTCTCTCAATCATCTACAATTGGTTTAAACCGACCATGACTCAAGACATGAACAGGCTGATGTCTGACACCATGGATGACCTCATGTTTTACAGGAAGAACACCAATACTTTAGTAACACACACACATCTGTGTAAACTAACCTTCAACAATGCTGACGCACCGATAGTCACACGTTTTTGTCCTGTCGTTATCGGAAGAACAAACTTGGAGGCGCTGCAGAAAAAGCTGGAGGAGCTGGAATTAGATGAGCAGCAGCGAATCCGCCTGGAAGCCTTTTTGACCCAGAAGCAGAAGGTGGGAGAGCTGAAGGACGATGACTTTGAGAAGATCTGTGAGCTGGGCGCAGGCAACGGAGGGGTGGTCTTCAAGGTCTCCCATAGGCCCTCGGGTCTGATTATGGCGAGGAAGGTGAGCTGCACATTTTCAAATTGTATTTTTTCTTGTAGTGTATATGAGTGTGTTGGCTCTGAGGGTAAGTGGAGCCTAAAAATACATGCTGGTATGTGCTGTGTTACAGCTGATTCACCTGGAGATCAAGCCTGCCATCAGGAACCAGATCATCAGAGAGCTGCAGGTGCTTCACGAGTGTAACTCCCCCTACATTGTGGGTTTTTACGGAGCTTTCTACAGTGATGGAGAAATCAGCATCTGCATGGAGCACATGGTACAGCTTCCCGTCCCCCCTTTTTTTGCAGGTGTTGTTTCCGTGGATTCTCATCCTAATTTCTGTCCACAGGATGGTGGCTCCCTGGATCAGTCGCTGAAGAAAGCAGGCAAGATCCCAGAGCAGATCCTTGGCAAAGTCAGCATTGCTGTATGTAGCATTAATTCTACTACTGTCATGGTGTGGTAACAGTTATGCTGCTTGACTACTGTATCTCTATGACTAGATTGATGCATGGTATTTAAAAAAAAAAATCAATCTAAAATATTTGTCTTTTTAGGTCATTAAAGGACTTTCCTACCTGAGGGAGAAACACAAGATCATGCACAGAGGTGGGTCAGTGGTGGGTGTAGACAGTCGTACTGTAACAGTACAACAGTCCATCACAGAGTGCAGTACCGTGTTTTCAACGCTCATTTACCATGTAACATTTAGAGGGGCGCTGTTTAACACACCACTAAACACTCTCTCTTCGAGAGAGGAGGAGACGACGGTGTTATATTCTGGAAAAGGTGAGGCAGCCTGGGTTCATACTCTAATCAGGGGACCACGTATAGAGAGAGACAACCATTGACACTCACATCAATATCTATGGTTAACTCAGAGTGACCAGTTCACCAAGACACTGTTGCCAAGACAACCACAGGCTAACTGCTGTGTGGTCCCTACAACTTCATTAAATACCATCATAAAATAGCCTGTCTATCACCATGTCCAGTTATCGTTACACCAATGGGTCAGAGTGATACTTCAGTACCTCTGGAACTGCAAAACCTATAGATTGAAGGAACTATGATGAAATAAGAAAGTAGTGGCTACTGTATTAAAAGAATATGTTCATATAGTTTAAATTAGGGGTTCCCAACCACTGGACTGGGGGGCCAGTACCAGGCCATGGATGATTTTGATATTTAATTTTGTAATTCTCATTAGTCTGTATATTTTATTTTGGGAATAAAAAGCCCTTGTGTACGCTTCTCCTTTCAGTGCTCGTCTCAGAAAAAAGATTATCGAGAGTCCTAAGATGTTAGGGCATAACAATTATTATGTTTACATTGTATATTTCATAAATAATACACATTCCTGTGTTATGTCATATGCGTGATGGAAAACGGCATGTCTTCAAACGGCATGTCTTCAAACGGCATTAAAAAAAAGGTCCGTGGAACAGCAAAGGTTGGGACCCACTGTTTTAAACGACTCCATATTTCTCTTACAGTGGGTGAGTAAAGGGTTAGAATTGGTCAAACAAATGATCTTTGATGAGTTATTTCGGTGGATTTATTCCACAGTAAGTGCTCGTTTAAAATACAAAAATCCATGCCGTAGAAAAACGAGGGAAGTTTTTCCTAAAAAGGCGTAAACTTTTAAAGACATCCTTTTGATTTATCTTTGGAGGAAGGCAGATACCGCATATTAACGGGGGATAAATATTTCCACAGAACACAAGTGTGGAGTTTGTTTGCCATCACTTACATGGGGAGCACATTAGGGCATGACATTTTAATGGCCAGTAAAAGTATGGGCTGTTTACCTCGATGGGTGTTTGGACAGGCTAGAATAATTGTGAACACTGCTGTACTAAATAAGTTGAGGCGAAGTCTTGAGCATCGCTTATAGCAATCCCCTGCATTCAGACTCATTGACTAGACGTTAGTGGTGTTAAATCAGTAAATCAGACCGCATGCTGCTCCCTGCTGCATACTAACCCACTTCCTCCTCAAAAATACTGTTGTGTTTCCTGTTTCAGACGTCAAGCCGTCCAACATCCTCGTGAATTCCCGAGGTGAGATTAAGCTGTGTGACTTTGGAGTGAGTGGGCAGCTCATCGACTCCATGGCCAACTCCTTTGTGGGCACACGCTCGTACATGTCTGTGAGTTTAAACAGACTTGGACGTTCTTCATCAGATATGAAGTCTTTTTGTTGTGCTTCACGCAAGTTACTAATATGAACTTCCTGTTTGTGATTTCCTGTTTGTCCTACAGCCTGAGCGTTTGCAGGGCACTCATTACTCTGTTCAGTCAGACATCTGGAGCATGGGCCTGTCCCTGGTTGAAATGGCCATTGGTCGCTTCCCAATTCCACCACCTGATGCTAAAGAACTAGAAAAGATTTTCGGCTGTCCAATGGAGGGAGACGCTGCCTCGAGTGATGTCTCCCCCAAACCAAGGCCTCCTGGACGACCAAGCAGCAGTAAGTCTGTCATCACATAGATATATTTCCAGTATGTGGTCCAGTTGGGTTTTTTTCTCAGCAATTGTATTTGCACAGTCTGACAGCCTGCCCTTGACATTTTGTTTTGTAAAAGCTAGGCTGAGAATAAGTAGGATGTAGATGAATGGAAACTGATTTGTTTTATTGATTATTACCCTCAAACACTTGGTAAAATTGACTAATTACTGTTTTTCTTTGTCACAGCATACGGCCCAGACAGCAGACCACCAATGGCTATATTTGAACTGCTTGATTATATTGTAAATGAGGTGGGTGAAGCCCATAAATATTCATCATGTACAGCAGCATCGTGGTTAGATGTTTTCACCTGTAAATCCATGTCAATAAACTTCGGACAACTGTGCGTTTTTTTTTTTCAGCCTCCACCTAAACTACCTGGGATATTTAGCCCCGAGTTCCAAGACTTTGTGAACAAGTGGTAGGTACACCACCATGTTCATGGCAAACACGCTGTCAAAAGCTTAAATATGAGAGACAGTGCCATCTCGTGGTGGCAAGCCGCTACACGCCCTTACGTGCTGTACTTTTCATGAATTTCAGTTTGATTAAAAACCCAGCAGAGAGGGCCGACCTCAAACAGTTAATGGTGAGTTCATGAGCACAGTGACTGAAAATCCTTTTGGTTCAGCCAAGTCTTTACTGTTGTCTGTTCTTCCAGGTTCACAATTTTATCAGGCAGTCAGAGGCAGAGCAGGTGGACTTTGCTGGCTGGTTGTGCAGCACCATCGGTCTTAATAAGCCTGGGACACCCACCCACGGAAATGCAATCTAATCCCTCAAATGCAACACTTCAAGTCCTCTTTAGGGGACCAGTATTGGCTAACTGTCTGTTTATTTAAGATACTCTGCAAGTTAAGTTGTACAATCAAGTTATATATATATATATATATATATATATATATATATATATATATATATATATATATATATATATATATATATATATATATATATATATATATATATATATAACTTGATTGTACAACTTAACTTGCAGAGTATCTTAAATACACAGACAGTTAGCCCCTCCTGGTCCCCCCAA
>NC_024312.1:12554781-12556195 GCF_000523025.1 Cynoglossus semilaevis
TATATATATATATATATATATATATATATATATAATCTACATGCCAAGTGAAATTAATGTGTCAAACATTTAGGCAAAGTTACAAGCCTGTATTAAAAAGCCATGTTTTTCTAAAATTATTTAACTAAAAGAAACCCTTTGTGTTTGATATTCCCCTAACCCCAAGAATGAGGTGAAAATGATAATGTGTGAAATAAATATTTTCAATGAGACTCATGAACTTGAATCCACAGATTTATTTATAACTGAACTCCAGTCTGTGTATTTATGCTGTAGTTTTCTTAGGTGCTCTCTTCTTCTTGGGCTTCTTCTTGGACTTCAGCATCTTGGCCTTGATCTACAGGAAGAACACATCCAGAGTCACAACAGAGAAACAGCTCCATGTTTTTTTTTTATCTTTTGGTAAAGTGGTAATTCCATCTCACCGTGGGGTCATGCTTGAGGATGGCATGACGTCTTGCTGTCTTGGCATAAGGGTTCAGTTTGAGCATAATCCTCAGGTTCTTCAGAGGGTTCTTCTTTAGTACTCTGCGGTTGAGCTTCTTACTGCAATGACAAGTAACAGGTTACTATCAGGTACATAACAATCTTTCAAGAAATAACTATTGTATGGCTCAGGACTTCCATCATAATCAGGATTCAGAAACACGGACCTGAAGTGGAAACTCATCATAGCTGATCATTCATGAAAGACAAATTAACAGTTCTTACCTGGGAGCACGGAGTACTTTCTGGATCTCCTGACTCTTGAGAATCCTGCCCAGGTCGGTGTTGGTCATCTTGTGCATTGGCAGGCTGAAATTAAAACAACCCAACGATTAAGTGAATTGTTCTTCAAGAACATAAACTGACATCATCTCCAAGTGAATTTCTCAAACTCAGAACTTCGGTGGATATCACATGGATTCAAAAACACGGACCTGAAGTGAAAGCTCATCATTGATGTGAAAGTAATTAAAGCCGTCTGCATGCTCCCCCTTGTTACTCACTTGTAGCCATTTTTAAGGGTGGCTGGTTTGCGCCAAGTGCCATAAAGGTCATCCAACTTGCGGAAAGCACTCTCTGTCCAGATGCAGAAGCGCCCCACGTGACCACCAGGAGCGAGTCTCAAGAGGTTCAGTTTGTTCACGTTCTGCAGAGTGATGCCTACAGGAAAAAACATTTATCAAAAGTTTCAAATTTATTACTTCCACCAAAAATGCAAGAAGTTACACCATATTTGACTTTATGGTTTAACGCATGCTGAATGACGGACTAAAAAGACACCCATCATTTAGAAGTTATTCTCAAACCAACCTGGAATATTTCTGAAGGCTTTGACAATTCCTGCGTCTTGGTTGTAGATGACACATGGCCCTTTACGCTGGATGTGACAACGGTTTCTCATTTTACCTTTGCCAGCACGCATGCGCTG
>NC_024312.1:12562676-12604010 GCF_000523025.1 Cynoglossus semilaevis
ATCTTTTGGTAAAGTGGTAATTCCATCTCACCGTGGGGTCATGCTTGAGGATGGCATGACGTCTTGCTGTCTTGGCATAAGGGTTCAGTTTGAGCATAATCCTCAGGTTCTTCAGAGGGTTCTTCTTTAGTACTCTGCGGTTGAGCTTCTTACTGCAATGACAAGTAACAGGTTACTATCAGGTACATAACAATCTTTCAAGAAATAACTACTGTATGGCTCAGGACTTCCATCATAATCAGGATTCAGAAACACGGACCTGAAGTGGAAACTCATCATAGCTGATCATTCATGAAAGACAAATTAACAGTTCTTACCTGGGAGCACGGAGTACTTTCTGGATCTCCTGACTCTTGAGAATCCTGCCCAGGTCGGTGTTGGTCATCTTGTGCATTGGCAGGCTGAAATTAAAACAACCCAACGATTAAGTGAATTGTTCTTCAAGAACATAAACTGACATCATCTCCAAGTGAATTTCTCAAACTCAGAACTTCGGTGGATATCACATGGATTCAAAAACACGGACCTGAAGTGAAAGCTCATCATTGATGTGAAAGTAATTAAAGCCGTCTGCATGCTCCCCCTTGTTACTCACTTGTAGCCATTTTTAAGGGTGGCTGGTTTGCGCCAAGTGCCATAAAGGTCATCCAACTTGCGGAAAGCACTCTCTGTCCAGATGCAGAAGCGCCCCACGTGACCACCAGGAGCGAGTCTCAAGAGGTTCAGTTTGTTCACGTTCTGCAGAGTGATGCCTACAGGAAAAAACATTTATCAAAAGTTTCAACTTTATTACTTCCACCAAAAATGCAAGAAGTTACACCCTATTTGACTTTTAGGGTTTAACGCATGCTGAATGACGGACTAAAAAGACACCCATCATTTAGAAGTTATTCTCAAACCAACCTGGAATATTTCTGAAGGCTTTGACAATTCCTGCGTCTTGGTTGTAGATGACACATGGCCCTTTACGCTGGATGTGACAACGGTTTCTCATTTTACCTTTGCCAGCACGCATGCGCTGATAGGCGTAGACCTGGAAGAAAATATCAAACCTTAAGTTAAATGTTACAGTTCTTAAGTTCTCAAAACTATTAAAGCAAGCACCTTATTTCAGACTGATGTTAACTGCTATTTTCACAATTCTTAGTTCCTCTGTGCAGCAGTCTTTCTGCCATTTCCCTGTAATATACATTGCATTAGAAAAACTAGAAGTTACTGTTAAACTAGTCATACAGACAAACATTCAATTCTAAATTTGTACAAAGATGGCAAACAACAGAGCACAGTCTAACAATATACAACTTTTACAATGAGACTGAAGTTGGCTAACAACATTTCTAGTTTGTAATGCAAATATACTTCCTTGATGTTATTTCAAGCTTTTAGCTTCTTCAGGAGCAGCACTGCCACTGCAGGTGGAGTTCGCTGGCTGGTTGTGCAGGGCCATAGATCCTAAAAAGCCTGGGATACCCACCCACGGAAACACAATTTAACCCTCAAATCCTCTGTAGGCGATCAGTATTGGCTGTTTATTTAAGATATTCTGCAAGTTAAGTTGTACAATTAAATTTTTTATATATATATAAAATCTACATGCCAAGTGAAATTAATGTGTAAAACATTTAGGCAAAGTTACAGGCCTGTATTAAAAAGCCATGTTTTTCTAAAATTATTTAACTAAAAGAAACCCTTTGGTTTATATTTTTCTTAACCGCAACAATGAGATGAAAATGATAATGTAAAATAAATATTTTCAATGAGACTCATGAACTTGAATCCACAGATTTATTTATAACTGAACTCCAGTCTGTGTATTTATGCTGTAGTTTTCTTAGGTGCTCTCTTCTTCTTGGGCTTCTTCTTGGACTTCAGCATCTTGGCCTTGATCTACAGGAAGAACACATCCAGAGTCACAACAGAGAAACAGCTCCATGTTTTTTTTTTATCTTTTGGTAAAGTGGTAATTCCATCTCACCGTGGGGTCATGCTTGAGGATGGCATGACGTCTTGCTGTCTTGGCATAAGGGTTCAGTTTGAGCATAATCCTCAGGTTCTTCAGAGGGTTCTTCTTTAGTACTCTGCGGTTGAGCTTCTTACTGCAATGACAAGTAACAGGTTACTATCAGGTACATAACAATCTTTCAAGAAATAACTATTGTATGGCTCAGGACTTCCATCATAATCAGGATTCAGAAACACGGACCTGAAGTGGAAACTCATCATAGCTGATCATTCATGAAAGACAAATTAACAGTTCTTACCTGGGAGCACGGAGTACTTTCTGGATCTCCTGACTCTTGAGAATCCTGCCCAGGTCGGTGTTGGTCATCTTGTGCATTGGCAGGCTGAAATTAAAACAACCCAACGATTAAGTGAATTGTTCTTCAAGAACATAAACTGACATCATCTCCAAGTGAATTTCTCAAACTCAGAACTTCGGTGGATATCACATGGATTCAAAAACACGGACCTGAAGTGAAAGCTCATCATTGATGTGAAAGTAATTAAAGCCGTCTGCATGCTCCCCCTTGTTACTCACTTGTAGCCATTTTTAAGGGTGGCTGGTTTGCGCCAAGTGCCATAAAGGTCATCCAACTTGCGGAAAGCACTCTCTGTCCAGATGCAGAAGCGCCCCACGTGACCACCAGGAGCGAGTCTCAAGAGGTTCAGTTTGTTCACGTTCTGCAGAGTGATGCCTACAGGAAAAAACATTTATCAAAAGTTTCAAATTTATTACTTCCACCAAAAATGCAAGAAGTTACACCATATTTGACTTTATGGTTTAACGCATGCTGAATGACGGACTAAAAAGACACCCATCATTTAGAAGTTATTCTCAAACCAACCTGGAATATTTCTGAAGGCTTTGACAATTCCTGCGTCTTGGTTGTAGATGACACATGGCCCTTTACGCTGGATGTGACAACGGTTTCTCATTTTACCTTTGCCAGCACGCATGCGCTGGGAGGCGTAGACCTGGAAGAAAATATCAAACCTTAAGTGTCATAGTTTAAGTTCTCAGAACCATTAAAGCAAGCACTCCATTTCAGACTGATGTTAACTGCTATTTCCTCAATTCTTAGTTCTGCTGTGCAGCAGTCTCTGCTTTTTTACTTATGTTTTTTTATTTCTGCAATATACATTTTATTAGAAAGACAAAATTACTGTTATGCCAGTCATACAGACAAATGTTCAATTCTAGATTTGCACAAAGATGGCAAACAACAGAGCAGTCTAACAATATACAACTATTTACAATGAGACTGAAGTTGGCTATAAACATTTATAATTTGCAATCCAAATATACCTTCTTGATGTCATTCCAAGCTTTTAGCTTCTTCAAGAGCAGCACTGCCTCCTTGGTCTTCTTGTAACCCTCAACTTTGTCTTCAACCACCAGTGGGACCTCAGGGATTTCCTCAATACGGTGTCCTAAAACAAAAAAGTCCAAATATGTCAGTGCATGAATTGATCATTTTCAAAGATTTGGAAGATTGAAGGAACTTGCTCAGAATATTTTACTCATCAATACCTTGTGACAGCTTAGAGACAGCAGGCAACTGTCACTGTTCACTGGGTCAGACGCAAATTACACCATCATGGCAAACAAAAAAAGCCTACCAACAATATATGTAGGAAACACTTTACCTTTGGACATGACAAGTGCAGGAAGAGCAGATGCTGCCAGAGCAGAGCAGACAGCATAGCGCTTCTGGGTAATGTTGATCTTGCGGTGCCAGCGTCTCCAGGTTTTAGTTGGGGCAAACATACGACCTCCACGACACATCTTTGTCAAAGTCAAGGAGGGCTGACAACTGCTTACAACAGTTTTACTACATAATTCAAATACTGAATATCCGCTCAGACTCTTTGTTCGTCAACCATCTGTGCAGCATACGACAGTAGGCATTCTGTCACTGGTCACAGAGTCAGTCGCAAATTACACCATCACAGCAAGAATAATAAATGTAAAAGTATATATAAAAAAGTGATCATAGAAAGTATGTACAATGAGAAGGATACATTTCCAAAAGCACCCTGGCCAGAACGGTGAGTACCACCACCTCTCACGCGAGGGATACGAGCCACAGCTCTTCCAGTACCCCAGGACTCTGCGCTGGTCTGGTGGCCTGAAATACACCATATCAAAGTTAAGTTTCCCTTAAACATAATTATTCTAAAAACCTTTTACAATTATGAGTTCAAGACAAATGTGTGATCTCACCTGCCAGTTCACTGACTGCATAGGGCTGGCGGCTGTTCTTGCGCATGTTGGTATGCACGAAGTTAACAACATCAGGACGAATTGGTGCCTTAAACACTGAAGGCATGATAACATTTTTGCCTGAAGATTCTCCTTTCTCGGAATACACCGAGATCAGGGGTCGGGCACAGGCCTAAAAGGAGAAAATATCATAAGAAACTTCTACTTCAAAACAACAGAAAATTGAGCGCACCGGAAGTGTGGCCAAAAACGCCATGTCACCTCATTCAATTCATTATTGTTGTTAAAAAACTATAACACCATTCTCTAATCAACAATAAAATGATCGTTAAAGATTTGCTTTGAGGAAGGCCTCTCGTGGCTTGGTGAACTAGCACCAACTTATCTCCGCAACTTGACAAATGTAATAAAAATGTTACACTGCCAGTCACGCACAGGTAATAATTGAATTCTACTATGTGGAACATAGAGCAGCTGAAACGGGGAAAACACAATATCTAGCGGAGTACCTGCCAACGAAAGCATAGCCACACGTGTACATGGAATGAAGCCGCTTGTCCAAAATGGCCTCGTGTTAGCTAGGCTAGCCAAGACCTTCCCATATATCTACTCAAGCTTAACTTAATTTTGTTCCTCAAAATTACAAACTGTAGGCGTAGATGTGTTATAAACGCAATATAAGTAACACAGTTAAATAACTTAGACCCTTGAAAGTGATATATTTGGAGTTTCTTACCATTTTTGCAAAATATTTTTCGGCTCGCCGGGAACCACGCTCCACTCGCTATGGCGGCCACAGTAAAAAGGAAGTTGGTAAATCGTCTTGAATGCTTTATGTCTCCGCCATAGCGTGAACAACTTCCGCTTAGAGCTATAATCCTAAAACTACTTTGCTTGACCGATTTGTTTTGATTACAGCACTACACAAATCTAAAATATTATTTGTACTTTAATAAAAACCCCAAATATAAACAATAGGTCTTATATCCGGCTGTAAGAGAGGGGACTATTTTTTTATCTGTGTTGGCGAAAGATTACCTTACCTGCCGAACTACTTTTTCATTTCTTACTTAGTTTTATTTTATTTTTGGTATTTATATTTTACCTACATATGCGGAATAGTCGTTTCACGTGGATTTAATAGTTTCCCCTGTTCTCGTGTATTTTTAATTTTAAAAAGTTTGGTGACCCTTGACCGAGTGACGTCAATATATCTGCGCGAGCGCGCGAGTGATTAAATAGCGTCAAACAAAGTTTGGTGGTTTTTGAACTAAAACCTGTTCTCTGTCCTATTTTTTTTTTTTTAAGTCTGCTTCCAGGATTACCGTGTGCGACCCAAATGGCATCGAGAACGGTAGCTAGTGCCAGGGGATTTTTCGATTTTCTTCAGTAAGTTTTTTTTTTAACGTAATCTCAGCAAGTCTTCATAGTAGATAAAGAATATTTTAATGTACAGACGTATGTAATGCCGTGTTAACCGTTGTCTGGTTTACAGATCATTTCAAAAAGAGGAAAACAACAATCACTGTATATATGAGGTATTTTTTTCCTGTTAGTCTATCACTATTGCGATGTTGGAAAACGGCTATGAAGTTATATCTTGAAATGGAAAATTGATTTTCACAAGCACTTATTTATTATTACTTTGCATTTAGAATAAAAGTGGGCACACACGTAGAAGAAAAATATGCATATGATTTGTTACTGAACCATGGCAGTTGAAATCCTAATGTCATTTCTTTTTCCATTTCAGGACGATTTTCAAATATTAAAGTTAAGGAGAGATACAGTTCCTGTTGTCAGTAAATACTGTGAAAACCCAATGGTTATTATTTGTCAAAAAGCTGTGAGTAATTCTAAAAAAATGAGTCTATGGTCTGTACTTATGGAACATTTAGGACACAGGTAAAGTGATATTTGTCATTGCCTCTTATATTTGTATTTCTAAGGATCCAAAATCAAATGGAAATGATGAATCTAAAATGAATGAGTCCTCACACACTGATGATGAAGATCATGCAAATGACGAAAACGATGTAGACCAAATTGAACCGAGTCCCCAGCCACTTACAGTCATGAAAGCACGGTAAGAGACCATAAGAAATGTAACCTGTTGTCCAACTAAAATAATACCATTAGGACTTTTTAGAGTGTGTGTACTGTGTGTATAAACTATACCTCACTTGTGAAAACATAAGTTTTGTCTCTGTTGACAGGCAGATACTATCTTGGTACACATTATCTCAAAACCCTTGTGTGTCAGGTGTGGCCAACAATGCAGCTCTGCATCCTTTGTGGGTGCGTTGTGATATGTCTGATCCTGCTAAAACAATGTGGATGGGAGCTGAAACAGTCTGCACAGGAACTAATGTATCTGGTGTTATATTATACTCTATAACCAGTAAAGGTATGACGCAAATTCTGTATAGCGTTTTTCTTATTTCATTCACCAAGTATTTATTCATAAAATATTGCAATTTTTTTATAGACTCAGCAGTAAACAAAGAAGCTTTAATAACCTTGGATGAGGTCAAGAGAGAACACAAGAAAAGACATCACACATCCTTGGTAAGTGCACATCCTCACTGTCCAGTAAATGTCATTGAAAATGTAATGCTTCACATCTGACTTATGTCTACAGATGCAAACAAAAGGCACTGCCAGGTTCAACTTGTTTGGCTCCACTGTTGTTGAAAACACCTTGATTAAGTCACAGAGTAGTATAACAGTGGATTTAAACTGGAGTCATGTAGACGGCGTCCTGGAAACCCCACCTCTGTCCTCAACAGCCACACTGGTGAGCAGCCTCAGCAACTGCACTATTGATGTTAACTTGGTATTAATATGTTTGTGTTGAATCGCTACATGTGAAATCAATTTAAATTTTTTTTACAGGCTAAAGTGACATTTTATAATCATATCTGTCCATGTTGTTACCACGACCTAAACCTAATGAGCTGTTTTGGGCTTTTCTCTATCAGCTGCAGATACAACATGTCAACCTATGTGAAAATATTGTGACCAAAAAAAGAGTGTTTTTCAAATAGAGTCACACACAGGGTGCAGGAGAAGGGGGGGGATTGAGGAAAGAGATTTTCCTTGTCTCCTCGTCTCTCTTCCTGCCAAGATCAATTATAAAAGAACCAACTGGTCTGACTGTAGAATTATAAAGTGAGTAATGTATCTGATTTACATAAGATCTAGATGTTTTTGATTTGTTTATTTGTTGGTTTACAGAATATCAGAGTTGCCACTGGGGACTTGAGGAGCCCCATGTCTGACATGTACAGGGAGCTGGAGTTTCTCCAGGTTGTCTCTGAGTGAACTTGTGTGATGAAAGATTAAGACACAGGTAAAAAGTGTCTCTGAGTGAACTTGTATGATGAAAGATTAAGACACAGGTAAAAACAAATATTTAACAGACTTTTGTTATCTCAGTCTCTTGCTGATGGTTTGAGAACCGGTGAGACCGAATGGATAGAACCTTTGGAGAGTACATCTGCTATAAAGCTCACCAAGGCCTATTTGGAAGGTGCAGTATTCCGTTTCTCAAGAACACAATTTTTATAATTAAACACTTGAAGCAGCACAAAATGTGTGCTTTATTTATTTATGTTTTTTAGAGATTCAAGACATTGCAAAAACATCCCAGGACCGGCCTACAAAAACAGAAGATGTAAGTAAAATACTTTTGGTATTTTATTTATTTATTTATTAAGTATATTAATTCCAACTTTCTAACTTCTTTTCTTTAAAGACCAAAGAGGTGAAGCCTGAGACAGACACTCCCATTTTCTCTCTGTCTCTCCTGGAACGAAGCGACTTTGATTTTGTGGAAGAGTTGTGGGTCCGCCTGAGAAAGAGTGAGTTTTTTGTTGTTGTTGTCTTTATGTATTATCATACATTAGAATCAGACAGTGATTGTAATCTGTGTATGTTCCTTTTTACAGGTGTGGCATCATATCAGGACATTACAGATAGTCTGAAATTAGTCATTGGAACTCTAAGTAATGGACAAATCAAACCCTGGGTATGTTGGACTTTGGAAATTATAAATCCCAAATAAAGTTATGTTAACATCTGCTAATTGTTTTTATTAATATGTTGTTTTTTTGACTTCCTCCAGATTCACAAAGACAGCAATAGCTCCCTCAGTAAACTCATCCTACAGTCCCACAAGCAGCAGATCGACGTGTCTCTCACGGGTCTCACTCCTATCCACATGCTGCTGGAAATGGGACTGGACAAAATAAGGAAGGATTATGTTAACTATCTCATTGGTAAACATTTTTTTTCTTTCTATGTATAAAATTTGAATCAACTAAACTTTTTAATAGCATTTTGCTCATGGAACCAGTGTTTATAAACCTATATTCTTTCTCCTCAGGTGAAGAATTGGCCACTCTGAACCACTTGGTGAGCTTCAGGTTTAGCTTGGCAAATAACCAGAAAATCAATTTTTTTAAATAAGGGACTGAGTTTAAATATTTTACTCCTCAGTGTTATTACCTCAGCACCGAAGTGGACCTGCAAGAGCAAGTGAGCCGACTGAGGAAACTGCACCATCTACTGGAAACAACCGTCACCTGCCGTACATTCCTGGGTTTGCCTTATGACCGTCTGTTTCTGCTAACACAGTAAACTGAGCTTGATCCTGCAGAGGCATTTCAGTTCTTGATTTTGTCATTAAGGCAGTTGAATGACGTTATACTATTCCTTTTTGTCCCCCACCAGGATGTGTTCAGAACACTACAAAACGAACCCATATGACGAGAAACATGAATTCAAGCTCAAAATCAAATCAGCTCTGATCAGCCATTTTTATCAGAAGTAAGGCTGAAAAATGTGTCCTTCCATCCTTGTTATTTACAGTAAAAACAGTGATTGTTTATTCAAGGCACACTGATGTGGCAGATACAGAGATTTCTATTCCATTCTGTGTTAATCCACAGTGAGTCTGAATATGTCTATTGTTTCTAATGGTCAACAGAGAGCAACCAACTGAGTGGGTGGCCGAGGTGTTCAGTGGTCATAGCCCTCATGAGGTCAGAACATCCTTGCATTTGAGTGACAGACCACTGTGTGACCATGTCAACTTTTCAACAGGTGATTCTTATAAAACCAAAATGTGTGCCTTATGTTTTTGCATTCATTCATTAACTTCAAATCAAATCCACTTCCCTTCCAGGTATCCTGGATGAAACCAATGGTGACAGTGAGGATCCTGTGTTTTTCTCCGCCATGGTGTGCGCCAGTGTGGTCAAGTTATGCTGAAATAACTCTGAAATCTGTGTATGTATAAAGTAAAATGTAGCTTGCACATTAATATATTGTATCATATAAACTGTTTGCTATAGCAGCTGTAAATCCTTAAACAAAACGTCTAAAAAGCTTCTAAAGTCACGGTGACAGTGAATGTCAAGCTTCTAAAGTCACAGTGACAGTGAAGTTCCACAGCAGTGTTTTATTAGTGAAGTCAAACTTGTCGCAGGACTGTTCACACTGATTTGTACCTGTCAAATGAATGACATTAGTAATCTCCCCAAGTACATCTGAAATACCGGGGTTGCATTCAAACCTGCTCCATTGTTGTGTTGTTGCTTTAAACACACACGCACGTCTAGTTTCGCCTCCGCAACAAAAACATAAGCAAGATGGCACTGAGCAGAATGGAAAGTGTGCACACGGTGGGTACGACGATCTCCGTCACCATCTCCATGTGGCTGGTCAGGGGATCTGTGAACACACAGTGAGTTCGCGTTAGCAAAGTAATGATTCATTTGGTTGCTGTTTGGCAAGAAATGATGCTCGGTCACAGCAATCAAAGGGTTAATGTCTTCTCTTAATTAAGTTCTCTAATTAACTAGTTATCGAATTAATAATTTGATGCGAGAGATTTCTTACCATGGATAAGTCTTAGAATATTGGCAACAGTGTTCCGCTGTAGCTCTAATGAAAAGACAGAAATGACTTCAAGTGAAATTTTAACCCCTTTGATAGCTGCTAGCATCAGAAACAGTCATTCATCTTCATCTCAACCACATATAAAAGCAGTCGTCGTCATGAGCTTTGATGGGTTTTTGTGAACAATGAATTCTGAATATCTGCTCTTTGTGGCAACTTTGACCAAAAAGTCATATGTGTCATATATGTAAGTATATATATATATATATATATACACACACACACACACACACACATCTGGGGAAGCAGACATGATGATGGACTGTTTCTCAGACACACACTGCATTCTTAAAGCAAGAATTAACAGAAGACTTATACCATAAAAGTCTAAACTTCGTCATGCACTGGCCAAACCTTTGGCATTTCTGCATGTTCCTTGGACCTTCTTCTAGCTGCAGGGGCAAACAAAGAAGAACTTAAGATGGTGATTCTGTCAATCTTTTTTTTTTAAATTGATCTTATTTAAAAAAAAAAAAAAAAAAGCTCACATGATTGTTGCTGCTCAATAATTTCAATTTTTTAAATTTTTTTAATAACCACAGTATTCTTGTTTGTTTACCCCTGCTGTGGTAAGGTAATAGGAATAAATGTTGGTGATAAATGTACCTGCTGCCAGGAGCTGGCTGCTGGAAGAACATGTCTCAATCGACTTCCGCCTCCAGTTCTCAACCTGTTCAAATTTCTCAGTCAGTTACACATCAGAAAAGTGTCTGTGCTGTGTGTGGTAATAATATGACATGACGGCGTCTGCGTCTCTTCTCTTACCTCTCTCTGATTGGGAAATCCGTTGGAACTGATGATACGTTTGTAAAACTGAACCGAGGCTTTAGGATAACGGGGCTTGTTTTTGTTGCCAAAGTCGACGTAGTACAAGCCAAACCTCTCAGAGTATCCTTCGTCCCACTCGAACTTGTCCAGCAGGGACCACGCGGTGTAGCCTTTTACGTTGACCCCGTCTTTGATAGCTGAACGTAAAAAAAAAGAAGAGTGGATTAGATTTGAACTCCCATTGTGTGGGGAAAACGTTGGTTTGTTTGAGTGCATTCACCTTTAAGCATCTCATTGACATAGTCTTTAAAATACTGTATCCTCCACTCATCACAGAGCTCGGTGCACTGCGTCTTCTCAGAGACTCCATTCTCCGTCACGTAAATCACTGGGTTTCCATACTGAGTCTAAATACGGAAGAAGAAAAAGGAACATGAAGTAGATGTGTTGCAATCACTGCAAATACGTTATGTAGTCCTGAGTGTCTGATGTACCTGATACGCTCTACACCCACCTTGATAAAGTTCAGCATCCGTCTGAAACCCCAGGGCACAGAGTAGAGCCATTCTGACCCAGGGTCAGGCCATCGAGGATCAACCAGCTCAGCCAGGTCACGGTCGGTGAAGTAGCTATTGCCACTGCGGCCTGATGGGTAGTTTTTTTGGGTGATGTAGCGGGTGGTGAAATGGCCAATGCCCAGGAAGTCACAGGTCCCTTTGATGTAACTTTTTTCCTGGGGAGCAAAGGTAGGCAGTCGGGACGTCCCCAGTCCCTGCTGCGCACTTTTCCTTCCTACAGAAACGATCGCAACACGTGATGATTTTATTTCTAACAGGTGCTCGGCCTCAACAACAAAAACAAAACAACAACGCACCAATGAAGTCTTTCATCACTTGAGGGTAGTCTCCATGGAATATGGGCGTGGCAAACCAGCCCAGGTTGAACTGGACAAACCTCTCAGCTGCTTCGATGTCTTTTTGGTTGCTAATGTCCACCGGCTCCCCCCAGTCTCCAGACAAAGAGATGCCGACCTGGCCTACGGTGAGAGAGGCGTGCTGTAACTCTAACATGTTCTGGTGGAGAGAAGACAACCACGACGTGTGTAAACAGTACCTTTTTGTTTCCCTCTCCACTGAGTGTCGTACGTGTGCCAAACTTTTGCATGTGCCTGTGAAAAAGATGATCGTTAATAAGTAATCGAGATTTTGGTAGTTGTTACAGGTTAACTTGTTACGTTTTTTCATGGTTGTACCTTTATGATGTGGTGAGCGCTTCTGTAGGCGCCTGTTCCTCTCAGCTTCATTCCAGGAGCATGTTCACCAGTCTCATAGCCTTCAACTGCTACAGACTGTGGTTGAGAAAAGTAAAACAATTCCAGTGAATGAAAGAAAATGGACATTTTCCATGTTAATAATTTAGTCAAGTCACAAATAAAAACAAATGTGAAAAAACATAGATCTACCTCCAAAATGAACCTGCGATTAATCAGATAAAAAAAATCCCCCTAAACCTTACCCACGGATTGTTGAAAGTGATCCAGTACTTGACTCTGTCACCATATCGTTCAAAGCAAAGATTGGCAAAATCATTGAAATGGTTGACAATGCTGACGTTCTGCCATCCGCCATATTTTTCTTGTAAGACCTGATAATAAATCAGAAAAGCCTCCGTTCATCAGACTGAAACAGCAGCACAGCTACGGTATGTGACAATACTGAAGATTTTAGGTTTCATTGACTCTGATACCAACCTGGGGCAGATCCCAGTGATACAGAGTGACGATGGGAGTGATGTTGTTTTCCAGCAGGTGGTCAATCAGTTGGTCGTAGTACTGGATTCCCTTTTCATTGACATGGTCAGCTGCAAAGTGTGAGTAAGTGTTTAGCACACAAGGCAGTCAGAACGCACTGGTAGATAGGACACACCCCAGTCACAGAAACTTACACCGTACTCCAGTGGGGATTAGTCGAGGCCAGGAGATGGAGAAGCGGTAGTGGTTCAGTTTGAGCTCTTTCATTAAAGAAACATCATCCTATCAAAAAAAAAAAACAACTTTTTTTTTTTCTCCTTTCCATTTCTTGGAGTCGGGCCTTACCTATTCCCACCCACCTTGATTTTGTAGTAGCTCTCACAGGAAGCATCACCAGTGTCATTTTGGTAGATTTTCCCCTTTTTATGAGTAAACACATCCCAGATGCTCAGTCCTTTTCCGTCTTTGTCCCAGGCTCCTTCTGTTTGATAGGCCGAACTGCCAACGCCCCATGAAAATCCTGACAAGTAAAATGAGCATCAGCCTTTCAACTCCGACCAGACTCATAAATAAAAATAAAACCATGAAAGGGAATATAGAAGTACCAGTTGGAAAAGTGCCATAATAGAAGGAGCCGTGTTCGTTCTTTGTCCAGTCAAAGTCCTCAGCCGCAGACAGACACAGCACCAACATAAGCACATGGCACACGCTGAATGCACAGTTTAGGAGCATGGTATGTTTGTGCCTGCAGCACAGTCACTCTTTGGTTCTGCTTTGGTACCTCGATGTTGTCTGCACAAAGAGAGCAGTGCATCCAAATATATTAAAATACTGATCCTTCTGTTGGGTCCACTGTGAGGCTCCAGAATGTATTTATGCCCCAATGCTGAACCATGTGGTGAACCTATTCAAATTCAACAGAGTGTAAGTTCATCTTGCTGAAGCAGACAGTTACCATACAAAGTACGGTTTCATCATTGAAAGAGCAATTTGAAAAAACTGTTTTAAAAAAAGAAATCACATGACAATAAAATATTTACATCTAACTGAAAACATTTACATTTAGGAAAAATAATGAAAAAAGTCAAAACTGAAAAGGTCACTCCACTCCAGATGTCCAGTTTCATTTCTTTTCATAACTATTTTAATGTTATGAGTGTAATCCATTGAAAAAAAATCCAAACTTCTTAAAAAATATCCTTAAGAATAACAATTAACTGAAGCTACAGTTCACATTGAACATTCAATTTTTTTTTTTACCTTATGAAGATTTCATTTCCATCAGGTGTGTGCTCAACCCCAGTCTCTGGGCAAATGGCAGTGGTTGTAGAAAGCTGTCCATAAAGATAGTTATCGCTGCAGGACCTTTTTTCAAAGCTGTGCCTGTTGGGGGGCCTCGCTGCTTTGTTTTTTGATGCTTGAAAAATGCTGAACAGTTGGATAATGGAAAGTGTTTGCACTGCATTACGTATTGAACAGGTGAACATGGGTATTAACCCCAGTGATGGAGAGAAAAAGAACTGTGTCCTTTTCTTTACTTTTAACAATAACATCTGTTTAATTAAATCTCATGTTGATGCATTGCGACTACTTCAAGACTGAAATGGTTACAAAGGAAATACTTTTTAGTTTAGATTCATTCCAAAGATACGGAACAGTTTACACCTCTGTGTAACACACGTACAAAGTGTAAAACGAGTCTGAACAACCCTATGCAAAACATTTTATTTTGTGCTTTGTTTTATTATTTTGTCACAAATACACACAATATTCCTATATGGCCCAGCCATACATCTCCACGCTTTAAGACACATCTTCATATTTAATTCTTAAGTGAATTTCTGCTCAGTTTCTTATTTTCAGGAAGCAAATATTCTAGTGAGCTAGCACCTAATAACAAAGTGTACTTCGTATTTGGGTGATACATTTCTCTCAAGTTTGACGCATGAATTCCAACAAATTAAACATCAATAACATATAGACAGTCAACACACATTGTATTGTACTTGTACTACCTATTACGCCATCCATATAAATTAAAAGCAGAGAGCAGCAAACTGTTACACTCAGTGGTACAAACATACAAGCCTGGAGGACTACTGAAAAAGTTAGTAACCATCTTCATCCTCATCCTCGTCTTCAAGCACACGTTCAAGCTCACTGTCCTCATCTTCATCTTCTTCCTCCTCTCTGTTATCATCGTCATCCTCTTCCTCCTCCATATCATAATCTCCAGCAGCATTCAGCAGAAGTTTGGTTTGATTGATCTCACTTTCATCATCGAGATTAACATGAACCTGAAATTAAGTTATTTCCATTATTTTAATTTGTTTGACTAAAATGTATAGGTTTTTTAGGCAATGATATTTCTGGTCAATGATTTCCAATTTTAGTGATAATTATTGGGTTTGTCTATGACCTGAATAAAACTGAATGTATGTAATGGTAACCCTCATGTCAGTGAGTAAACAAAGTATGACAAATTTATTTAATTGGAATTCTGCAGGGCTTTAAACTCAATCTCCGACCCAATCATTTACCTCAGGTTCAGGGGAAAGGTGTTGGGAAGCTCCTTGTTCCATTTGAGCATGGATGATGGATTTCAAGGCACCTTCTTCAAACTGAAAAAAGAAGTGCACATACAATGAATTATTTATATGTAATACTCTCTCTCTCTCACACACACATTTTACATATATCGATTAATATTAATATTACTCACCTTCAGTCTGTTCAGTTGATCTTGCAACATCACTTTGATTTTGAGGAGAGTCTCCTCCTCTTTCTTCAGCTCCTGCAGACGGCTGTGCATTTTTATGGGAGCCGCTGAACTCAGACCATTCCTTTAGCACTAATGGGAAGAAAGCGCCCATTAACATTACGCAATAGTGGCAACTGTTACTAACTAAATATGAAGAGGATTTGTTCGAATGTTCACCTTTAGTCACCAAGTCAGGTGATATATTCATAACTGAGGACAAATGTATTAAAACGCCGTGTCTGTATGATGTTAATACTTTGGAATAAAAAATCCAATGGGTTTGGGGGTAGAGCCTCAGCTGTATTCTCTTTTACTGTACATTTTAGTCTATTTTTTGATAGAATGTATTCACGTCTTATTTCATCAAATAAGACCAAATAAAACTATGAAATAAAGCAGGTGTGAGTAAATATACCATTATCATATTAAAAACCGACAAAACGGGAGTCCCTAGATTTATTGTGGGTAACCAACACATGATGTCACTGCTAAAGACCTGCGTAGCCTGTATACAGTATATCCTTTTAGCTGAATGACGATGACGATGATACAAAGACACAATTGAAAATGGTACATATTTAACAAAGCAAATGTATTAAAAAATCTTACCTACAACTCCATAATGATATCAAATGCGTTTACATGCAGAACATGTTTTGTATGAAGACATAGCACAAGATAAAGTTTACTTCCCGTGCTTATGTCGTCATATCCGGTTTCGAGTGCAGCAAAAATGCTGTTGGAAATTCCTTAATAGTTTTCTCGAAGACAAAATAAGACGGTTGGTAGTTTATTTTATACTTTGACTTGATACAATACGACACCAGAAATGCGTTCTTTAAATAATGAAGTATTTCCTTAAGTTAGTTAAGTTGTTACATTCGTCCTTATTACAATGGTTTGACTTATTTCCGACTTTCAATTGATTGTAGTCCGTCGAGCAAGACCAAAAAAAGCGCTTTGTCCTAAATTTACTAAATTATTTTGCAATTGTTATACTAATGCCAATAACACATTCGAATTTTAACTGTTTGGAATTAATCAAGAGCACGTAAAGGCAACCATTAGCGGACCGTTATTTTGGCGACATCTTGTGGTTTGAATGTATCAATTTCCTTCGTCTTGACTGAACAGAATGCGTTAGTCTACAAGAAACCTTTTAGTCTACATATTGTAGACCGTTAAAAGTAAAACAACCCAACAAACAAAACAAAACACCTTACTAATGCTATTTACAAAGCAAACCTGTCAGCCATATTTAAGGTTTTCAATTGAACCCTATGCACAGAAAAAACACAAACATAGAAACGAAAAATCAACGTAACACATTTGGCAGAAACATATATGAACCACAGATGAAGTTGACGAGAAAACAAGATCTAAAACGCCTCTAGTCAGTCTTCAAAAAATGTAAGTAGGCCCATTAGGTACTTTAAAGAATTCCTGTACTAACGTCATCCAGATGTTGCATGGTAATCACAGAAACCAATCTCAAATGTATCTGTCTCTTAGCACACAAAGAGCATTATTTTCAGAGTGTACCAACACTCACCCTTAAAATCAAATAAGTGTGAGATTTTCTGGTTCTTTAAAACTTAGATTGATGAGCCCAAAAACAATCACTGAGCTGATGAACATATTATTCATCAATATTAAAATTTGTATAAAAATATGGTTAACTAAAGAAAATATTCATTTTATGTATTAGAAAATAATGCAGCCACTTTGTTAAGTAAGTATAAGTAAGTTGTAAGTATCTATTGACTTTAAAAGTATGACTATATAAAAGAATGTTTCAGTGAAAGTTTCAGGGTGAGAAACATTGTTTTTCTGTGTGGCGTACAAGTTGTGTTTAGAACAGTTTTTTAAAAAGGAAGGTGGCTAATGCTACACACTTATTAGACTACTGTACCGAGCACGACAGTTGTTTTCTTCTTGTCATCACAAAGACTTTGCCATCCATCCTGAGTTCACCTCTGCAGTACATGAGATTTGTGCTGAGGCCTAGTGGCAGCTGAGGCTGCAGCTCGTCTCCCCCCTGCATGCCGTGGTGCCGTAGAGTGGTGGTCTGTCTATGCTTCTGCAAAGCCTGAAAATGCTCCTACTGTCTGTGGAATGCAGCACTAGACATGTTGGATGAGGGGCCTCCCAAATGGCAGATGAGGGAGAGGGTGGGGAGCTGTAGAGGGAGAAGTGGGGAGACCTTTGAAAAGCACTTTTGGGAAGTTATGACTCAATCTTCAGTTTAAGCAGTGAAGCAGAGCAGCTGAAAGAAAACAGAGATGTGAGCTTATGAAGAAAAAAAATGAAGGCTTTATTTTAAAGAGCAGTGGTTATAAGAATAATGGTCAACGGTATGCTGGGATTTCATAAGGTGTAAGATTGATGATGCTAAGGTTAAACCAAATAAAACTGGAAATCTCATATTTGTATATTCCCTCTGTACTGTGTTGTTTCCTGTCATTTGTCACTGGTAGGTGCTAAAGGTGTGTTTTAGGTTAGCAGTTTCTTTCCTTTTATCAAGGATTATTTTCTCTCATGTTGCAAAGCACCTACATAATTTATAACAGATGTTACCAACATTATCTCAGGGCTATAAAATGACTATAAAAATATATAAACATAAACATGTTCTTTTTTAGTCTGTCCTATTCAATATTAAACATTATACCTATTATATTTTATTGTTGATTGTTCTTAAGTTTAATGCTCAATTGTTTCAGGTCTGTCTTCATCAACCTGACCTGTGTCCAGTGCTTCTCTGTGAATCAGCCTCACTCGTCTCACCTGGGTTCCTGGGTGAGTATACCTCTCTCCCTCACTGTCATTGTTGCTGTTGGCCCTCTCATGACAAATTTGACATTTTAATGCTTTTTTGTGTCCTGAAAAAGATAAAAAGTAAAGATTTTGCTGCTTAAAGATGATTTCATTACAAAAACCAAAATTCAACATGGAATTTGCTGAAGTACCGACCTACTACCTGGGTCATTAATAAGAATCTTAGTGTTACTTAAATTAGATTTCAATCAGTGTGATGTTTGTATGTTATTTTACATACATACATACATACATAACTGTCAGGTCAGGTGATCTGTGGTTAAAGCAGTCTATCTAAGTCTAGACCCAAGAAGCTGCTCGTCTAATCCTGTTGACCTCACCTGCTGCTTCTTTGTTGGGTTCCAACGCAGAAAATGCTTTGGGTTGCATTACTGGAAGTAGCTAAAAGATGACTTGTTGTTTTAAATGCAACTGTAGTTATACGCCTAGTACAGTACAATATAAAAATCGAGAAAAGACGTTCAAGAATATTAAATGTCTACAAATATAAAGTTTTAAATAAAAGCCCTCACACACAGCCAAAATAATTATAACTAATAATGATGATAATAGTACAGTTTTATAATGGATAAATGATTTATCACAACATGAAACTATGAAAGCAAATAGAGCCTTGGGTTTTCAAAGAAGAAGTCACACCTTCACATTTCCTGTTTTGAAATTACCATACACTCATAAATGGGAAGAGAAATATAGGGCCACATGCCATTTTGATTAGCACAATGATGTGCATCACCACAGATATGGCTAAATAATTGGTTCTTACATCATGGGGTGAAAATGTCCCTTGACAATCACACCCTCCGCTGCACGCCACATGGACATGCAACGACCCAGTGTGCATTAATTCTTGGCACATTAAAAGCTTTCACATTAATCAGACAGATGGTTAATCTAAGTGAGCGCGCTGTCACCGGTTTACAAAGCATGATTGATAATAGTGTTAATTACCAGGTTATCCGCAGAAGAACATTCTGATCCACAGTGTGGTTTTTGTCTATCAGCAGCGGAATGTTTGCCTGCGTGTGTGAGTGTTTAGCGCTGCGCTTACTCTGGCTTTGATGCCATCCTCATCCTAATGATTTCATAAAGCAGCTCTGTCTTGAAAGTGACGTCACATTTTATCTGACTTTAACATCGAGTCGACACAGACGTCATGATACTGCATCAAAGGGTGCAGGACGGAACAACAGCAACTGTATAGAAAAATGGACAAGAAAAAAATGCATAGAAGACAGAATTGATGGATCTGGTCCAGGGGACATGACTGTAAAAGTGACATGAAAGCTGACTTCTGATGGCCGTGAAGTGGGGAGACTTTCCAATAAAAAAATTTGGGCTTTAATGCAACTGCATTAAAGAATCACAGACTTCGATGTAGGTCCAACTCTTTACTGACTGATTGATGGCCCAGTTGGGACCTGAGGAGGTCTGTGGGAAACAGAAGAGGCTACACTGGATGATTGTTAATACAGAACAAATCAAAGGCTGTTGATTTTGGTTGTGAAGAACAGTGTGAACCTTTTCATGTTGGGAACGTGCCGGATCACAGGATGAGCTCGGGCTCTGATGCGATGTGGTTTGGTCAGTGTTTGGTGGGACCACGGCTGAGCAGAGTGTTCTGTCCGCAGCTGAAACTTGTAAACTAATTGACCACCCGTACGTGGTTTTTCTTTTCTGCTGGTTTTTCTCCTGAGAGCAAAGCAAAAAAACCAGCTCAGGAACACCTCCAGCAGTCTGTATGACTATGTGATTAATTGCATTTGCCCCCTTCCCCCCTCCCCTCTCTCTCTTTCTCTCCTTTTCTCCCTCCTTCTGCATAATCTCCGGTGCTCTGGCCTGTGTTTCTCACCTCCCTTGACTCCCCAAGTTATTATCCCTGTAATCTCAACCTTTGTTTCTTCTTCCCTGGATGATTTATTAACACCAAACCCTTCTGATTGTTTGAATCTTTTAATGAGCTCTTTGACTCTCAAATCCCTCCCAATGTCTAAGTAGTAAAAGTGTTTTAAAGATCAGACAATTCCCACGGGACTAACTAATTGCAGTACATGTCATGTATTCCATGTGGTCATGTTTTAGTTTCTAGAGGTAGTATAATATTTGTAAGAGTTCTTGTGTGGGTTCAGTGAGCATCGCAGTAGGTACTTGTCAAATATCAGTGTAATTATCTGGCTCTGGAAATAGTGATAAACCCACAGTACACTGGCCAGAGTGAATCTGCTGAAGAAAGACAATCCTGGTAGTTGGTCAGACAGAGTCAAGCTACAATGTGGCAACGGATGCTGTTTTGCATCTTTTCCATCAGATTCTCTTAGCAACTGACCTGACCTTTTTTTAATATGCGTTTTGAAATGTACAGGTGAAATGTATTGGAGGTAATCAGCCTGTCATCATGTCTGTGATTTCCTGAATACTCAGCCAACAGTGTTCGTACCTAATCCCTGCCTAAATTTAATGATGGGATATTGAAAAATGTCAATAAATATATGCAAAAATATAATTTGCTTAGAGCTAGTGGTTTTTAGCCATTACTGTGCATCTTGACGTTGGCTTGAACGCTTTGAGAGTTGCTTTTAAAACTGCAGTGTAAGTCATTGTCCTTTTGTTCTACAGTGCTTTGTGTTCCATTTGACAGTTGTATCAGTCAGATGGTCAGTTGTTGCAGTTGAAGCCTTCACAGACACATGCCGGGCGTTGAGATGACCTCAGGATGCTTCAGTGAAACAAAAATGTTTTCCCACAGTACGTATAAACATGTGTATGGACTGTGCAACGATAGGTTGATGGACTGTGGAATTATTGGATGTACAGTACACGTCATTCTGTCTGTGTGTTTAAATCCGGCTCATTTCAAATACTAGTTATTGTGGTTAACGGGTTCATTTGTATATAAAGACGCAACTGCAAGAATGACAGGAATATGAAGGCGGTGCAGGTCCACTGGCTGGAGGAATGTGTGAACACGGTGACAAAAAAAAAAGATTTTGAAGCACTTTCTCGGTGAGCTCTAGCACCTGCAGCCTAAGTGCAACTCCGGGGAAGACACAGCTGCATGTGAATGTGGTAGCTCTGGCCGCACTCACTTTGTTCATCGCACATGAGAGGGGCTCTTATCTTAAGAAACAGCGCCCAACTTGTTAGATATTCTGAGTGCACAAACTGAGACATTCCAGACATACAAACTGCCTGTGACAAGTCATCATGCTCCAGGTTTTAAACTGTTGCCGTCTGGCACAGGGGAAAAAGGCTGTGGGGTTAAGAGCTTGTCCCTGACTTCTGGTGCGGTAACCAGAGCAGCACAACAGACTGTAGACCAAGTCCTTGTGTGGACTGTTATGTTAGAGAGAGCCTGAAGGGTGAGGCTATGATTTAACATTGACCTTTTTCACCACCCGGTGGCCGGCACTGACAGGACCACGGGGACTCGGGGTGTCATTTACTGAACTGTTGATTGAATGAAATCAACTTAAATATTTAAGATCCTCCGCAGCGCTGTAAAAGAGAGAAAAAAAATAAAACATTGGTCTGGTCTTAGTTTCAAACCACCCTTTTGAGCAAGAGAAGTGAAAATAACATCGACTACTGCCAGATTAGTCACTGCCTTTCAGGGGGTGATGTTGACTTTGACTAAATTCCAACCCTACTCCAGTTTCTTCTGTGGTTGTATGAAAATGTCCTTTTTCAAGTCACTCTTTGAGACTAGAGGTGTGCTCGGTGTATTAAAAGAAGTTATAGAAGCTGTCTGATTTCTCCATTTCATTGAACAAGCCTTGCACTGTGCCACAGCTGATGTCATTCCTCAGTTTCCTGTCATTCTCCAGCTAAGGTCCTGTTCCACTTGCCCTTCTCCAAAGTCCATCCAGTCAACCTCTGACATGATTGATTTGTTTTTTACACTTCGTTGTAGCATTCATGAAAATATCATTGAGTCATGAAACTTGTGCTGACCACTATCCAATATAATCTAACCACAGCAAAGGAAACGTCAGGCCCTGTGGGGACATGGATTTCCCCACTGGACTGGAGAATCATTGCTCCATTAAGAACAAACCTACATTCACAGTTCACCAGGGTTTGTTGTTAATTATATGAATAATATATTCACAAAGTTGTCGTTTGCCAAAATCTGAAATTTGGAACACATTTGAAATTGTTAATATTTGATTCTATTATTCCAGTAAACATAGACAATGGTACAAGCTACGTGTAGCACTGATTAAAAGTCATGATTTCGCTGCACTCTATCAATTCATATCAAAGCAATGACATTTCTTCCTATATAATACATTATTTATATATGTGTATTTGTGGAAGTTCACATCATAGTACATTCAGTTCTGTCATTCTCACTGATAGAGCCCATTGACTCCAATACAGCAGCTATAAAGAAACCCTTTGACATGCACTTTGGTCATGACAGACCAGCAATGTAGTGAACGTTGTTAACTGATGGAGAAAGTGTCTTTCTTTTATACCATGCTGTATTAAAGAACTCCACAGAGTGACTTCATATGTTGCTCCATTGTTGGACTCTAGCGTAGTCCTCCAAAACTGCAGCATACATTGTTGGACCAGGGGGATGTGTTTTGAAGGGCCTATGAGGGCGTTGCCAAGCAACGGGGTAGTCAACTTGACGTAATGGGCGTAAGGCTCAGAAGCTGTCTGCTCAGTGTTCCAGGTCCTGACAAGAACAGACAGGCTGGCCTTGGATGGACTGCACAGAGCTGCCACCATGGCCACCTGCTCACAGCAATCATCACCAGTGCTGCGGCCAACCACTGATACAGCCCACAGACCCAATTAAGAGCTCTGCATGTCCCCCTCCAGCCAGCCATCACTAACACTCCTCCAAGTCTGACAAGGCTGCCTTTTTCCCTATAGCCAATCTCTAATTAACAGCGTTGGCAGTGGAGGGGCCAGGCTGTTTTGAGCTGCTAAAAAGAGCAGGGACACCGCTCGGGTAATCAGCTTAAATACAAGTCTATTTCCTGCCCCCTGTGTTTCACCGCTTCCAGCAGAGATTGTATTCTTTTGTTTGTTCATCTCCGATTTCCTCTGACTCACAATGTGTCTCGGACACGTTGTCACGTCCACTTGAAGGGGGAGAGTGGGAGCTCCTGTGAGATGGTCTTTGACCTATCACAATATTTAGCTATAGCAGCTCTCACGAGCACATCCACCTGTCCTACCTGACACTTTTAAAAATCCAAGCTAAAGTTGTTAGCATTATAAATTACAACAATGTAACAATTACAACAGGTTGCAGTTTAAAAACATTGCAATGTGTGATGCTATGTTCTTACTGTGAACACTCTAATACTAATACTAATACTACTACTAATAATTATGTAAACAAGTCACATACTTTTGGATAAAATCATGATCACATATTCTGCCAGTAAACATACAATGCAATTTTTATGTGATAAAAATTTTGTGTAATCAGACTGATAATAGTGCATGTGCAGGAGGGTGGAATATCTAATATAAGACTTGTTACTGTTTTTCTTCCTTTAACGTCATGTGATGAAGGTCGGTATTCTGTAATTTTACTGGAAAATAGATATCTCTATCTCTATAGATATCATTTAGAAAAATACTAAACTTTTTTTTTACAGAGAGAGATGTTTAATACAGTAGAAAACCTACACATGACACAAATAATCACAACAACAATATATATATATATATATATAAACATATTATTATTAAGGACATGTATTAGTGTTTTTCTTCAATTGACTTCTCAGTTTGTAACAGTTTTTTTTCTGCTGCTGCCACAACTAAATATCTGTTGCCCTTATTTATGTCACCAAACGGATATTTTAGTTTGATTGGAAATTGACAGTTTAATACATACTCTGAGCAGAAGAGGGAGCTATTTATTGTACATAGTATATGTATTTTTGTTTTCACTGTCAGAAAATGAGATGGCGCAGTCTTCATGTTACTGTGTGAGACAGTTCCAGGTGTCCGCTGAGATGGCTGATGTATTAATGTGACCTGGGTAAACCATGACAGCTGAGGTGTTCTGGGACCTAAATCAGAGGAAACCACTTGAGCAGCACCTGGAAACACCCCTCAGACCAGACACCATACAAACACACAATTTCCTGTGCCACCGAAACACACATCAGGGAGCCTGTGTGCATTACAATCAATATTTTCAACATGTATGTTTTTTTCCATTTTCAAATATTTGTGACCGAAAGCTTTATTTTGCGCATTTCACATTCTGAGACGAGATACACAAGGAGCTACTTGCGTTAAAGTTATGAGACATTTGTTACTTGCAGTAGTATTTGTGGATCTGTGAAGGCTGGGGAGTCCATTGAGCTCTTATTTCTTTGCTCTCTGTGGATAGAAATGTGTGTGTGTGTGTGTGTTGCCCAACTCCCGTCTGTTTCTGTACAGGCAGTGGTTTCAGTGCAGGAGGTTCAACAAATACATAAATGGGAAGATTTGGGTGTGGGGCTGAAGAGAGGGGGCTGTGTTGCACCAAGCTTCACTCTTTACCTGCATTAGGTCATCGACTGAAAAAGAGAGGGGCTTCAGTCACAGTCTCCTCCCCCGTTTGCTCTTGAACATTCTCCGTGACTGATTGGTCTGCAAATGTGATTTTTTTCCCTGGTCTGAACAATGTTTTTGTGATACCCAGTCCCCCTAACTGAGCTAAAAGAAGGGGGAGAAGGAAAGGGGAGCAATGATGAAGGGGGTCTGCCGTTTCTCTCACTACCCCAGGACTGGCAGGGTCTGCTTTGGTCAGAGGGTCTCAAGGGCCCTGCTCTTGCCAGAACTGCTCTGGATAAAATTTCACCCGGGGTTTGTGGGAATGGTTCCTGGAGTTTAGCACCTTCTTTAATATCTGCAGAATAAATGGCTGCTCCTAATGCTCTAATTGGTGGCAGTTTGATGCTCAGGTGTCACTGGCCTTCAGGAGGTGAGGCGCCTCATTGTTTTGGTCCATCTGGGGATACAGCCAGACTGTACCTGTTGCTTTTTTTAAGGTGTTTTTTTAGAGAGAAAATGCTCACCAGCATGTGGTCTGTCCCTTCCTCTGAACTTCGTTTTTTTTTTTTTTCCATGAAGTTAGAGTAAAGCATTTGACATTTTAAGCTAAGCCCCGCTACTGATCTCTCCTCTTCGAAATCCCTGCCCCCTGGCTGGGATCTGTGTGTGAATTGTGAATCAAATGAGTGGCTTAAAGAATGGTTCCACCTCTCTGTCTCTCCCTCTCTGTCTCTCTCTTCCTGTGCCTGATTCTCTTTCCTTTTTTGTCATTCTTTATTTGTTTGGCTAGAAAATGTCCAGTTCTTTTTACTGCATCCATTTGTCAAAGTTGGAACTGAAAAAAGAAAATAAAAGTAACAGAAACACATTTTATAATATATATTATTGTACCATATATAATATGTTATTATGCTATACTATATAGAATATTTTATATACAATAAACTGAATGTAGTACTTTGATTTAGTTCCCAAGTCAAACAGTCTTTGTCCTCTTTTAAAATAACAGGTCTTAATGTTTGCGGTTGAGATGTTGCAGATGATGTTATTTACTATTATAAGCTGTTTTACACATTTGTAAGGTGTACATTTGTATATATGAAATTTGTGTAAGGAGTTAACAATGCAATTTAAAGTCTAGAGTCTTGTCAGCAAATCTGTTCTGACTGTGGAAAAACCACAGACCATAATGTTTTGTTGTTTTGGATGAAGGATGCTGTTGCTATGTTATCTTTCAGTAGGTTTGACGGAAGTTTGAGGTAAGAAAAAAAACCCAGAAAAAGTGTGACACAGCAGCACCGTGGTGTCAGTCTGTTCTTGCTCTCTGTGCTACATGACATGCCAATTTCCATCGCTTTCCCCGGTCAGCCCTGTACAAGGCTTTAGGCCTGGTCACTGTTTACAATACCTCCCATTCAGTGTACTGCTCCTGAATGAAATTTCTATTTATAGAGACCACTGGCGTGCAGAGAGTCATCTGCTTGCCCTGAATGAGGTCTGGTGATTTTGACAAGGTTAGCTGGATTAAAACCTTGGTGTGGGGGTGGCTGAAGGACAGGTCACAGGGGCTCAGCGGGGTGAGAAGGCCACCATGATCTGACTGACTTGTATATGATGGCCAGTGTCAGCAGTACACTCTTTAGGTAAATGGTGACGAATATGTCTTAGACTAACATTTACTCAGACCCCAACCCCCCCACCTTTTATCCCTTTAATGTGGCCTCCATGTTTGCCCTTTACTTACACTGACGCCAAGTATTCCTAGTTTTCTGTTCTTTAAATGGAAAGTCCACACAAAGTTAGAGCTGTTACAATCAGTCAGCAGTGTCACGAACACTAAAGAAATAATTTGGAAACACTGCCCTAAAAATGGCCTCGTGGTTCAACCCAGTCACCTCAGAGCCAATAGCTAACAGAGAAAAACATATTTTACAATCAGGGGCTAGACTGTGGTATACTACCACTGGTATTGCCTAAAAAATATACAAAAATACCATTCATTATTTTCTTCTGCTTAATCGTCTTAAGGTCTGTGGGAGCTGGATCCAATCCCAGCAGTCACTCGGTGAGGACTGGGTCCACCCTGGACAGTTCACCAGTCCATTATAGGGTAAAAAAAAATAAAATAAATGTACCTCATCAACTGTATATCTTGGTCAGTTTTGTATCACATAATTAATATTTGAAAAAAGAGAATTATAATAACAAAAGTTCCTTTTTTGTCCTACAGCGGGAGTCTTTGCAACCCACACGGCTGCCACAGGAGGCGCCATTAAGTATGCCGTTCCTCTTGGGCTCAAACCCAGTACTTTCTGTGAGTAAGGCGGGCGTGATAGCCACTACACTAAGACACCACAAAGAGGAGACATTAAACCAATTTCCTTGTTTGTTTGTTTTCATTCCCACTCGGAGGTTTTGCAGCCAACATACTCTTGTCCGTTGTGCTGTTGGCCTCTCTTTGAACCTGTACAGCTGTAAACATGGCTGCTCATTCTCCATCAGCTGGAGCAGTTTTGCAGGAGGACAATGCTGTGACAGGATTTTGTAGTGCACCGTCTCCAGCCAGACAAGAGGCTGGATGAGCTACTTCGAAACATCTCAGTTTCTACACTTACAGTTCTTGAAACAAGTCAAGCAAAGATGTCTGTCTGATTCTTGGAAATCCTCACAATCTACTACCTGCAAAAACACACCAGAGTCTCACACGTGAGATTACATCCGTATAAATGCCAGGAACCGTTGGAGATTCCTTAGAACTCAAAGTACAAACTGCTTACATCATTTTTCACATGCTAGTTTCATTCTCTCTATCATCAAGTCAACCAAGCCCACATAGAGTTAATTATTCTCTTAACTTGAACACTGAAACAAAGCCTGAGCCAAAGCTCTAAGCTGCTGATTTGTCTTTAAAGATTTGGCTCACGGTCTGTTCTGTATCTCCACAATCACAACCAGTGTGTGGTCGGGGTAAGCCATGTTGGAAAGAAGTGCAGATGAATACCAGCGAGGCTGTGTTTGGACAATTTAGCAAGGCTGTGTAAAAACACTTAAAGTCGTCTAAACACAGCAATCCTTAAACCTCCCAGTCTGTGACTGGCAATGTGACAAGATGACAGACTGTGATGATACTGTAGGACTACGTGGCCAGTGGACAAGATCATGTTCTGCAACTGGAAATAGTTTTGCCACTCCTTACTGAAGAACTGTTCTGTTAACTAGCTATATTTTTGGTGCCCTGGCTGTTATCCTCCCCCTGAACAGGAGCTCTGCCACCCACACGGCTGTAGATACCATCTTATACATAAATACTAAAATAAAAACTTTAACACAGACATACACCCGGCAAACACACGCACACTGGATGATACTGTACATTAATCACTGGATCTGGGTCTGATGTAGAGATTGTCTTTGTCAAGTATCTGTACCTACCTAAAAACAACCTTGTTCTACATCCATGTTCACACACTCTCTCTCTCACTCTCTCTCTCTCTCTGGCATCACCATGCAGTAGCTGTTCTGGCTCTAATTGAGGCACTGAAACATTACTAGTTGTACAGAGACCCGGTTTTATTCACGACTTCCATTAAGGCATCTGCAACCTTTGACTCATTTTCCACTCCCTAATTTGTCTAATGGTTGGGACAGGAGGCTGGGAGCAGAGCAGACTGTTCTTCACTGCTCATTAGCTGTAGCACGCTGCCTGCTCTGCGTTTAGCTCAGTAATGAGGTCAAATTAACAGCAGCTCCAGCCTCACTCTAGGTGCATTTTGGGTGAGACTGAGGCTTGGGAGGATGGTGGAGGGAGTACCTGGACATCTATGTCAAAATGGTCGAAACACAGGCGTAATGACCAGACAATGAGTACCTCTTCGTCTTCTTGGTGTATTACTACTCCCACCTATAAGGTTCAGCATATGGTTTAATGTCACAAAAAATCACTTAAAATATTTTTTAGAACGGTTAGTACTAGTGCAGTACATAAGGGAAGATATTGTGTTCATGAAATTACTTATCAGAATCATTTTGAAGAATGGCTGCATTCCCCTCTCGTTACATCTGGATGCACCTCTTGACACATGCCCAAGGATACATTCCCAAAAATAAAGCATGCTATTTTACGAATATGGGAAAAACAACCTATTTACAAATGGGAACTCACCATTAAAGAGACAGAACGCGAAAAAAACAAACACTGCTATTACTGTATTTAAAGTACTTCCTTATTGCCACAGGTGATTCTGACACATCAGGAAGCCATGTGGTTGCAGAAAAACAAAGTGAGGAGACAACTTGACTCTACGGTACGGTGAGTAGTATTTTTATGGACTTCTTTTCTTTTTCATCTTACGTTATGATTCTATTTTGTCATGTTTACTCATCACCACTCGTCGACCAGTGCATGCAAATATTGTTTTACATGAAATTGGCGGGTAAGACCGAGTCAAATGATGACAGAGTCCACTCTGTATGTATGGAGTCAAGTGTCTGCCTGAATGGTGAAATCTTGGAAGTCGTGAACGGTCAACGTCCGCAGCACCCACAGTTTCCACAGCAGTAGTCACGTGACTTCTCCCTTGTTATCGTAACCGCCGACATGAACCCTGACTTTAAGATGAGGTCGGTTTTAAATCCTTCAGTGATTTGGTCATTTAGGAAACACATTCTTATTTTCCTACTCAGTGGAGAAACAGGACACACCCTGTTTATAAAATGAGTTTTAGCCTGGTCTCACTTCCTGGCACTTGGGCCTCTAGAACAGGCAGCAAGAGGACAGAGTGATAGTGACATCAGATGGTGACCCAGTATCTGTTTATGTCACTTGAATTTATTCTAAATTACTCTAAATAACAGTAAAACATGTCATTGTTTATATAAGAATGTCTTATTGATATATATTGATATATGGATGGTCACTGGAAATGGCAATGTCATTGTTTATATAAGAATGTCTTCTGATATATGGATGGTCACTGGAAATGGCTGAATACTGACAAGTCGGGTCACAATTCTGTGCCAGTGATGAGAGTACTTTATGATGAATACATGAAGGTAATGTCAGTCTGAACCAGAAACTATTCTGTTAAATAACGCTTCATTCTCACTGCATGTTAAAACGATGTTGCTCTGGATGTAATCATCCAATTAGGATGAGGGAAGAAGGACTTTTTCTAGAAGAAGGATCATGTTTCATAATCTGCCAGCCGACACGCTGATGGAAAGATAGCTTCTCCTCCATCTGTGGTAGTAAGTTGAAGACAAGAAAAGCATTCCCTGCGTATGATCACACGTCCGTGTGTGTCCTTTGTCCAATCACTCGAATGAACTTATTTGTGAAGTGATGTAAATTGGATTTTTTTACATCCATGGGACTTTTTTTGACATTGATAGTACAGCCCTTTGATATGTGTCCTGCCGATTCACTCACTACTATTTAGTAATAATGTCATTTCGTCACATTTTTAGTCAACAGTATTGTGTAGGGATTCAGACATTACATTTCACCATCCAGCAGAGTGTGTGGAGAGGGGACACATCCTGCCACTGACACGTTTACGGGCTGCCAGGCCTTTATAGGACTGGAGGCGTGGCCTTAATGGCAGCCGTGTTCTCTGAGTAATTACAGACTCCGCGTACTAAATACTACTCAGGTCCCAGAGATTTAGGCTCCACGCAAGGCCAGTGCTCCTAATGTAGTTTCTGCCGAAAGGGGAGAAATCTTGAACAAAGTTATAGCATAAAAAAGTATATGTATATATATATTGATTTATTTCATTTAATGCAACAATTGTAGCATTTTCTTGTCTTAGGCAGCAGACATGGTATTTTGGGGTCAGCCATCATATTAGGGTGAAAAGGTGGGAGTACAGAGGAATAGAGACCCCTTGTGTCTGTGCTTTGATACTACAAGATGACAGGCACACCGGCACGAACTGGAGTGATAACTGTAAGCCCTGTGGATCCCTTTTGAAAACAGTTGCCCACCATAATGGGTGTCATTAAAAGAATTAGGATCTCACCTGTTTTTCAGTAGTTGCTTGTATCTCTTTCCAAATCCAACATATTACATTTAAAGAAATAACATTAGTCCAGTAAATTACCAAATGTAATGGACGATCATAGTGTTTTTAGTTTGCATTTAAGAAGGCGTAAAAACAGTCCTGCAAAAAGGGTTTGTAGCAAATTGTACGGAAAGATCAGAAAAGTTAGTGACCCAATTATGATGGCAGCTTCAAAGATGGCGGTGCCGCTGACAATAGAACTGTTTGGGTTCCAGTCTGTCCTAGGAGCTGTCTGACATCTCCTTGGTTCCTTATCTTAATGACCGTTCACTCTTTCTGCTCTGCGTGAGCCATACAGCTTAAAGAAAGGGACAGGAAGGGAGGAAAACAAGAGAAGTAGAGTTGGAAAGAGAGGAAAGGAGGGAGAGGAAAGGAGAGAGAGAGAGAGAGAGAGAAACTCTGATAGAGAATTCCTGACAGCTGATAAGAGAGAGGAGGAGATCCAGTTTACTGCACAGATAGGACAGGAATGTGCGGCCAAATGATGATGACTAGGTCCATGGTTACACTGCCCCTATCCGTGCCTGCCAAGACACATCAGTACTGACTGCATGCATGCTAGCCAGTGTCCATGTTTTCCATAAAAAAAGATGGGATTGGTGGGGTTATTCTCTACAAAACAGCCTTTACCAGTGAAGTCTTTGGTGAGTTGTACTGTAATAGGCCATTAGTTAGTGAACCTTAAGCCATGATTTCTTTTTCATCTAATTAAATTGATATTTACATTGTGTGTCCTGAGGATTAAAACTGAGTTTCTGTTCATCTAAAAAAAGATGATCATCTATGTAAGAGATGTACACTTTCTAATGCTACAGCACTCTGTAATGCTCTGGCAACAAAATGGACATGAGAGGAAATAGAATTTAGGCCAGACACTGTGGAGAACAGCCAGGCTGCCAGCGTGGGCATTTTAGCAGTGCAACTCAACTCCTAGCTTTTTAATTTACAATAAATTACTGTGAATGGATGTACCCTAAAAAGGCCTGCATGAATGCTGTCTCTGAGTCAGAGACAGAAAGAAAGAGTGGGGTGAAGCAGATTGGGTTAGTGGGAGCCAGGGTTCTATGTGGATCAGACTCCTGCTGAGCTGTCTCCAGAGGAAATCAAACAAGCCAGTGCGGTTCATTATTTTGTCAGCCGACTCCGCAACAGAAAGCACTGACGACACAGCCATTAGCCGTGAGTCTCTACTGACCCATGGCTACAGTCAGAGAAGGCAGCGGGCAAAGGGAAAGTGTGGAGACTGCTGTGGCCATGTTTGACTACAAATCCATGTTTAAGTTCTTTCCTGTTGTGAGTTAGGGGGAGCTGAAATCAGGGCAAATTGTAATTTAATATGTGTATGAAGTGAGATTCTCCCCAGTCACGGCCCACACACAGCGCTGATGTAAACATACTGTAAGCATTGTCACTGTGGCGTCAGACACAGCTCTGGAAGGAGGCTGAGAAGTGGGGAGGGTCAAGGTCTCTGCTGTTTGTTCTCCTTTCTGAATGCAAAGTCCTGTGCTGTGACCCCACCGTCAGACTACCAGTAGACTTAGAGTCGACAGGAAGCGGCAGCAAACATTCACAGCAGACCAGTACTCACCTTTAAACTAAAAAGAACAGCCAGGAAAAGAGAGAGACGTGTAGACAGGCACGTTCTCTTGTACCCATTATGTTTTTATGGCAAGCAACTTCAGAGACGTTTCCTTTAAAGTTGGCTCAGGCCACCGTGGTTATTTTTGATCAATTTCACTCACAAAAAAAAAACAAAAACACGATCAGCTAAGTCACACCAGGATTACATGCTAATAATGTGTGAAGGATGAAATGGCGATAAAAGCACAAGTGGAAAAAGAAAAGTCAGCGTCACGATAATTGTCCTTTCTGCTACATCTCTATTTACGAACTGAGAGCAGCCGACAGCTATCAGCCGACTCAGACGCCAGTCTCCACACTAACATCAGGGTCTGATGAAGTAGATAGCGCTGGGAGCCTACGCTGCTTCACATTGTGCAGCCATGCGAGGCAAATTGGGTGGAGCTGAGGGTGTGGGGGGCATTATTCAAAGATGGCTAGACAGTTTGCAATCTGGTGTAAGAAAAAGACAAGATGCATTCAATCAGCTGGCTGTATAAGACAGAGAGGCACCAGCAGAGCGCCAGTCAAGCACAAAGCAGGACAGAGGCATAGGTCACCAATGTTATCAGGCTGCCTCCAATGACATAATAACTATCTCCATCACCAAGGTTAGGTCAGTGTTCGCTGTTTTGTCCATGAATCATAGCCAGCACCCATTTGTGTAGGTGGTGGACAAGCATTTAGTTATTTATTTTGAGGTCTAAAGCTCAACATGACGCTGCACAAATTTCGTTTGCGTTTGACTAAGGTCATGTTTATTAACAGATTGTTCTTTAATAGACCTTAAAGCAAACTCATTTACATATATCGGGAATATGGAAAAGCGAGGGCTCTTCCATCAGCCAATGAAATTTACTAATGTGTGTGTGTGGATTATAACTGGTTTTAATGGCACAACGCCCCACAGAGAAGAATGTTCTCGGCTGTGCTTCCCACTGAGATAGAAGGCATTAAACTGTGACTGATGAGATGTCTGCGTATGTACAGACAGTGTTAAAATGCTGTGAATCAGATAATTGCCCTGATAATTTTAAAGGTGTGCTTGCTGTACAGAAGCAAAGAATGTCATTACCCACATTGCTGTGTTGGTGCTTGGTAGAGCTGAGTTAGTCTGAGGTGGCACCATCGTAAAAAGAGCCAGAAAAGAAATTCCTCTTTCTGGCCAATCGTTAACTCTTCCTTTTTATTATTATTCCCTGAAGTTTCTCATTAATCATTTGTTCATTTATTCATCCTCTGTAGTTTAATGCTTTTCAAACTTGTGGGGAAGGGAGGCGGTGGGGGTCAATCTGCAACAGCACAAGAGAGTCAGTTCATCAGGCCAGGACTCTGTTAGGACAATGGACACACCAGTCCAGTTGCCCTCGATGGAACTACTATATTTCACAATATATTATCATATTCATGTATACTCTAACAGTAAATACAATCCCAGTGCCAAACAACCAAATATGTATGTGACAGTTTAATATGTGGATACACCGAGCCATCAAATCTATTTCAATTATTTGGGAGACCACAGTATCCAGGGCAGATAAACACCATGACGTCATTGTCCATAAGATTCCAGCTCCACTAATGCAGAGCATAGCACCAAGCTTCACTGAGGTTCATAACTTCTTAGAAAAAAACCTCCACCTCTCCTTGGTTTTCATAACTTGACAACAAAGTGAAGCTGCGGGGAACCTGGAGCCGTGAGGAAAGTGTAGTGTAAGGTGATCTGGAGTCCAGACGGCTGTCGTACTGTGCTCCATGAGACATAAAGGTGGGACCAACCAGCTGATGCCGGTCCCCCCAGTTTTTTTTAACACATCAGGGAATTCTTCAAGGAACTGCATCTGTGTCATACTTAGTCACTGCAGAAAACAACCAAGATAAAGTAGAGACAATAGTGCGTGGAGTAAAGGCCAACAGGATGCCCTATCAAGAGCTGCTATGAAACACAGCACACTGGCAAAACAAGTTGTTGTTCCCCAATTTTTTGGGAAAATTGCGGAACCGAAAGATTCAAGGGCATCACTGTTTAACCTCGTACAGGTCATGAAGCTGTCGTAAGATAACATAAGATTGGATAAGATGAGTCCATTAGTTGTCCCACGGTGCGGAATTCACAATGTTTACAGCAGCAGGCTGGAGTACAGAGTATTATTAAACTAAAGTAAAGCATAGTGCTATAGACTGATAGAAATATTCTCTTGCTACGTGCATCGGGATTTACGTTTAGTTTCAATGGCACATAACATAGTACATGTTTGTTTTGGTTTTGTTGAACAGTGGTTGACAAACTATGGTATGGATGCCATTGGTTGTATGTGTACTTGGACTCTAGTAGTAATACGGGGTAATGTAGTTCCACTTGGGATCAGGTGGGTCACTTGGTTGTTAAATGCAATTATATATTCTCACTTCCTTCCTTTCTTCCTTTCTGACTCTGACTCTATCCAGGCCAGGGAAGTGCTGTCATGGCTTTTTCAAAACATCTTCAATGACTAGATGCTAACAAATGAAGGCCAGGGTCCAAATGTGCTGCATGGGATTAAGGCAGGGATCAGAGTGACATCATGTCCGTCAGTCCTTGGTTGACATGCCACTGAAAGGTGTGTGTTTGTGTTGTTATTGGTACAAGTCCTTGTCTGTTTTTAAGAGTGCTGGAGCCTTTGGAGAGCGCACTTGAATGTGATTGTGTAACTCTGCAGCAGAGAGGCAGGGATATTAAAAGCAGATGTGAACTCCTAAGGTGGAGAAAAGAGTTGGGAAAGGTGCCGGTGGGGGAACACTACTGAAGGGGGCTGTGCCCCCATTATTGATTGCTGAACCTCAGGCATGTTTGTGCTATCAGTGGGGTGCTTATGGTCATAATGATAAATTGAAATTGTAGGGGGGGAGTTTAAATGGGGACGCTGGAAAATACCATTGAACTCAGTTCTTAGTAAGATCTGGGATAGTGAGAGTTGATCTACATTTATTATTTTGATATAACTCCCGCTTCATATAAATTGCAGGCCAAACCAATTAAAAACCTTTCCAAAACACAGGCAAATGTTATAACCCCACCTCACAATTTCACGTCTGTTTTAAATTAATGGTTCCTGACTCTCGGTAACCTCATCATCACCTCAGCCACCCATATTCACGCATGCACACTTAATCATTCACATGGAATTCACTAGTGTAGGAGCATTCTTGCTCTCCTCCTGAAACACCAACAGGCACACAAACCAGCATTGTCTCAGTGGCGACAGTGGAAACAACACAGTTGGAGACATGTTTTATCGGTGGCAAGGTTGCAGTGTGAGGGGAGGAAGAAGAAAAACTTCCTTGTGAAAGTAGGAATGCAAAGTATTCCCCACAATTCCACACTGCTGCAATTACTCCAGAGGCTGGTATTGGGCCAAGACAATGAGAGGATAGGTTGCGGTGTTGAGAGGGAGAAGAGTGTAACTCCCATCTTTCTTCTTCGTGCTGTGGGCCCACATTAGACCTCTCTACACTCTAACTTTCTCAGACCTCTACATGGGGGCCTGCTGTGTCCAAAATGAATGTAATTCCATCTGGTATTTAGTTCACTTGGTTTCAAAACAGTGGAACCCAATAAAACTTTACATCGCAGTGTGGTTTTTACAGAACGAACAAAGGTTTTTGTGGAGACAGAGACAGAGGCATAATGTGCGCATAAGGAAAAATGCGAACGAGTTAACTGTTACATTACCACGTCTGCTTTTGTTTCTCGCCATGCTCACCGATAGTTATTTGCCCTCAGAATGCAATTATCTGACACACTGTTTGTCTGTGGAGAAGCAGAAAAGATGTGTGATTAGCCATGCTGGGAGGGGGAGTGAGGGATGTGGGAAGGGAGATTGCTGCTGCCAGAGTGTCTGCCTCCCCAGGCCTTGTCCACTGCCGCCAAGGGCTGCCTGCCCTCCCGTCGTTGTTATCAGCTGGCTCAGCAGCAGCAAAGAAATGGCTCAACAAAGCACTGTTTGTCTGCACAGACTGTTTTCACTGCACATCCCAGCCGCTGGGTAGCGGCACCACTCAAATCTGCCCGGCTCTGCAAAGAAAAGGTTCGCAGACCTGTTCTCAACAACAGTCTGCATAGAGGTGCCAAGGGTACAGATCAATAGTCGACAATGTGCTAAAGCTGTGCTCAAGGCTGCTCCAAAACTCCAAAAAGTCCTTTTTTTAATTTTTGCAAAAGTTACTTTGAAGAGTGTAGAAGGAAATGATCATTTTCCAAACCAAAATACCTCTAAATCATAATCTTCAGCCTGAGTTTTGTAGGTGAATTCCCGAATTTGACATTCTTAGGCCCTTCCATCTACTCTCGTTTACCTTTAGTATAAAACTGCACTGGTGTGGCCATCAGACCGCTGAACCAGATCCAAATGAAATGCACTTGCTCGTATTTATTTGTTAGATTTATTTTTTGGCAATAGAAATACTCATCTGTGGTCCAGAGAGCTGCTAATTCACTCAGTACCGCCGCTGAAGGCCTGCAAATGGGCTACTTGAATACGTGGGATCTGCAAACACTCTGGAACACTCATCTCTCACACACAAACATGCACACACAAAACCATCTCTCTCTTATCTGCGGACTGAAGAGCACTGACTCCAGCCTGTGCAGACAGTGCTATCTAACTGGGACATGTCTCTGCATACAGAAGGAAACCACCTACTCCTCACGCAGGAATTAAATCTGTAACAGACATCCTGACACAGAAAAAAAAAAAAACATTCTGAAAGACTAATTCAGCTTATTATTAGCCACATGTAAGTCTTTGTTAGAAAAAAACAGGAATCTTTGTGTTGTGTTGTGCTTTAGAACAAAACGCTCAGATCCCTTTGAACTGATTAAAGAGACTATCTCTGCTGTGGTGTGTTATGCCTTGGCCTGTGTACCAGGACACACTTTCATTTATACGGAGCTGAAACACATTTGAGACTTCTGTGGTGTTTGAGTAGCCGTGTTCATGACATGATCTGTGCAGAGAAAGCTGTGTTCATGACATGATCTGTGCAGAGAACACTACATGTCAGTCAGCGTTGAGGTATCACTGTTTTGGTTGTCAAATAGGTTGGAGAGATTCAGGCAGTACGGGAGTGGAGGGTCAAAGGTGACGGGGAAGTGAAAACCTTTCAACAGCCATTTTCACCTGCTGTTGACTTGACATTGCCCATACGTGTTGTGCCATAGTCGGGTTCTCACCCTCTGTTTAAACAGACCATGTCCTGCGTACTCACCATAGGAGAGATCAGCAAGATTCCTGGTAACTGCTCGATACCAGACCTCACCCAGCGAGCGTTCCCCTGACACTGATACTCCCAGGATCATCTCTGACAGAATATGCTGACTTATCAACACCCCTTGATGAAGCACACGTTTAAGATTCCAGGGCAGCGCTCGGTGTTTCCATGCCAGTCCAGCTCATCACCGCAGGTGGTGTCACTGCTCTTACAGCTCCGGTGCCTGTTGCAGTTTCTCTTCCTCAACAGTCGCTGTGAGGACTTTGTTTTTGTTGTTCTTCATAAATGTTTTAGTCATTTTTCAAATCTTATTCCAAACTGTGAACTCCATCAAAACAAATGTGTTTTGGGGATTTGGGCTATACATGTAAAACTGACCTGACGTAATAATATTACAAGCAGACGCTGCAGTGGACGACAGCTTCTTTATGAACTGAAATCAAATCTGTTGTACTTTCACAGAGACTGGTCCTTTTCCCGAATACAACTCAAAGCAAACTAAATGTGGGATTAAGTTGTGATTTAGAGGAAATATTTGAACGGCTACAGCGAATGGTCAATGCACTGTCACAAAATATGTAAGTTGTTCACTGTGTTGGAAAACCGGATAAAAGATAAAACCTGCACGGCAGGTTATGGCAGTCCACTACATACTTCCTATTTTCCTTCCATTCCTCACTTCCTTCCCTCCTTCCTTCCTTCCTTCCTTCCTTCTTCCCCTCCTTCCTTCCTTCCTTCCTTCCTTCCCTTTTCCATGGATTCATTCAGTCATTTCTTTCAGTTCTAGGCTGTTGGCGATACCAGAAGTTTAATGCTGCCAGTATACCTAATAATTTTTGTCTGAATGTGGCCTCAGAAACACAGCGGGTGTCTCTGAATTTATAGGGAGAAGGGGGTGGAGGAGGAGTGGAAGGAGAGGAAGGAGGAGGGTCTATTTTTACCACTGGTTTGGGAAACACTGGGCTGCAGGCACTGGGAGAAAAGATGGTTTTAATTACAGATCTCTGTCTTTCCCCCTATTCTCTCTCTGCCTCTCCCTCTCTCTCCCTCTGTATTTCAGATGCTGTGGCACGTTTTCAGTTTAGACAGAGGCATATTAGTTTTGCAGTGCTTTCTGGTTTCTGCTGGAGAAGGGTGCAGGGCTTCTGGCTTCACGATCTTGGCCAAATCTGAAAATATTTTGTTTAATGTTTTGATTGTGTTGCCTGCTGCAAATGTGTCAGAGCAGTGTGTGTTATTTATAGTGTATTTCAAAGACGTTTCAGAACTTTTCCTTTTGGAAGACGTTTGAAAGCATGGACGCTTCAAAGCAGAGAAACCAGAGAGGCATGGATAAAGGGGAGGCAGGAGAACAGGCTGATGTGCAAGGAGAGAGGGACTGGAGGATTATAAGTTAAGAGCAGTGTGGAGAAGGGGTTCAGAAAGAGGCCGAGGCAGAAAAAGAGAACGATAAAGCAGAGGGGAAGGCGTCTGCATCCACCGGCATCCGTGGCTGTCAATGGCCGGGCCTCTCTCCTAGCACCAGGGACTCCATAGTTGTGGCCACATAATGAAGACTTGTTTGAGTTCACATTCAAACATCACAGAGAGTGCCTGGAAAAACAGTGCCCCACGGGCCACTTTTATGAACCCAGCTAGGATTCCCAGCCCTCAACCCTGTGCCAAGAGCCTTCTTTCCCCTCTCCTCTGCCTCACACACACACTCACACAACTGCACACAGTCTGGTAAAAAGTTGTCATCAAGAACCAGGACTATCCTGGTACTGTATTAATGCTGGAGACTGTGGGAATATTAACGAATCTGGATTCCAGAGATGATTGAAGACCAAACCGTCACCCATGGTGATGAGTTCATGATGGTTATGCTTTACCTGTTTAGGTCTGACGCCAAAGCTGCTTTGCTGTTTGCCTTCACTTCCCCTCTGCCTCTCTGTCATAACACACACTGCCCAGCTGAATGATGGCCTTGTTGAGATTCACCAGGGAGGATATTTGACTCAGGATTTTCCGATAATAGAATTTGAAGCATGCTTGCAGTGGATGGTGGTTTTTGTGGTGAAAGAAAGGAGTGTGTGTGATCTTGTTTCTGGCTGCTCGTGGAGAAGACATTTGTGACATCATTTTTGATCCTTACCAACTAATAATTCTGTCAGTCAAATCTGATTGGCATCATCATCGAAATAATATCCAACATTTTTATAATGCTAATTTATTGAGAGCTGAGGTTGATTCTACAGATTGTCTTTTATCAAACAGTACAAGGGGATTATTGTGTCACCTCTGAGACTCCGGGTTTTGTGGCAAAACTATTCTTGTTTATATATTTTTTCTAGCTCTTACTAACATAAGGCTGAACACAATGCTTGTTGGGCTAATTAGCACCTTGCTAACAAGTTGCCAAAGGGTTCTGCTTCAGTTCCTGTTTGGTCAAACAGACAAAAAAGAAGCCAATTGGATTGGATTTCTTGAAAGAAGGAAAGACATTTTCTCCCTTTCACAAGCCCCTGGTGTAATAACAGAGAAACAGTGCTTTGTCTCAACATTGACCTGCAGTATTAAATTTGAAAAATACCTCTCTCAGCTGGACACAGTGGGAAACATAATAAAAGATGTGGGATGCCTTTGTTGTTAATTAGTTACACTGGGGCTGAGCTGAAATGACATGTAACTAAGGAAGCTGCTTAAAAACAGCACGGAATAGAATTCTCATTTTTCCCAGGCTTGGCTTTTTCAAGAGGGCCCCATCGAGCCTTTGGTCTCTCACAAATCGGCCTCTAAATCCTCGAGTCATAGAGAGTGTATCAGGCATTTGGATCAGTACTGTGCAAAGCCAGTGACGGGTTAGGGTTCGAAGCCGGCCCTGGGGGTTAGGACAGCTACTGTAAGGGCGCCCGGAGAGCTGGGAGTCGCTCAGCCACAGAAACCCTGTGTTTGTGTATGGAGCACTAGGCTCTTATCTCCAGCCTGTACTGACGCCACACTCTTCCTGTTTCAAATCTTTACTGCTGATTTTCTCTTCGCTCTTGCCTCAGCCCAGCCAGTGCTGTTGTTTTTTGCCGTCCTTGTTCTTTTCACTAAAGATTAGATAGAGCTGTGGTGGCGACACGAGAGACAGAAGCCTTACTGGCTCGGCTGTGAGTGAAAGTGATAAGCATTAGACCCAGTGAGAACTTCTGAGACAAAGTCTTACTAACACTGAAGAAGTTCACATCATGTTTAGATTCACTGTGTTCAAAACATGCTCTTATAAGAGACATTTGATTTCTGTCATTGATTATAACAATGCCATTAACATACTGTTGGTGTTATATAATACAATTGTTGACTTTAAAACTACTAAATGATAGTTTACAGAATTATAAAACCTAAACCCCCTTGAATGTTTTTTAGTGTCTCACGTGACACACTGTGTTTGCAATGGGGAATAGCTTAGCCTAACCTAGCCCTGCTTACTATTGTAAATAAAAAATATTTTTATTAAAACCTTTCTTTGCAGTTAAAATAATAATAATATAAATAATAATAATAGCCCACTTTTTGCCAGCCATTGGTGTTGTCACCAAGCTGACAGTCATCACTCTTT
>NC_024312.1:12604036-12623236 GCF_000523025.1 Cynoglossus semilaevis
GGTGCTTCACGGTGCCAGGACCAGGACTGGCTACCATCTGTGTCCACTCATCAATCCCTCCTCACAGCTTCTCCACAGAAGTGCCACTTCTGAACAGCCCTAATCTGCAGACTGCTCAGACGTGTCTCCATTGATGTGTGTTTAGTACTACTCTCCTAAATGTGTGTATTGTTAGTTTTGGAAGACATTTTGATCCAAGTTGTAGGATTTATTTTATTTACATCAGTTATGTTGTGTCCGTTCATTTCTGTCACTCAACAGTGCTTTCAAATACATAATTGGCAACAGCCATTGCGGCGAGAAAGGAAGCTTCGTAGTTAATATTTACAAAAACAGAATGCTTTGATAATTGAAAAAATAATTTCATAATAACAATAAGCCTGTGATTTTGAGCAAACATGCAAACTGGCAGTAACATTTCTAACAATTATCATTATTGTGGTATAATGCCCCCCGTAGTCCAACATGGTACAACCTCTGAGGTTATTCTGTAGAACATACTGGACAATAAACATGTGTTAAAGGTATTACAATTTTGGAAAATAATGTGGCACCAATTTGTGACTAATAGTGAGCAAGCTTTAAACAGTCAGACAATTAAATTGTCTCAGACAATTATACAAAACAGCATAATGGACCTTTGAGATTTGTGATTCATGGCAACATAACATCCTGTAATTTATAAATAGTGCTGGAAGGGGAGTATTTTAAATCTAACATATATCAGAGGTTTTCTTCAGCTGTTTTTGCCACAGTTAAATAATACCCATTTTGAAAAATGTACGTCAGGACCCTCTGCATCTGCATCCATCCGTCGTCTCCTGCTTAACAATATCACAGACAGCCATCTAAAAAACATAAACACACGAAAAAAACCCCTCCTTAACAGTCAATTTCTTGGTATTTGCAAACGTCACTACCAGTCTTCCTCTCTCCCGTCTGGCCTCCCTAGCTGCCTCGGATAGCCGATTTTGATGGCGCCAAGCGCTCTGAAACTGTGCCGTAATCAGGAACAGCAAGGGGCAGTCTCTATCACAGAGAGTTTCTTTCCCTTTCCTTTGTTTTCCACAGATTTCCTTCCTCGTTTTCTTAGATATTCTCTCCCCACTGATGTAAGTCCAAACAGAGGCCTATTTAGAAAGTAAACAGATGAATGAGGGGAGGTCCTGGGCTTGGCGTCCGCGGAGTTGGAGACGTCTCGCTCCACCCGCCCCGTGCAGACACAGCCTGTAAATATACAGCATGACAAATGGCATGGCTCTGCAGCAGGCCCTGACCAATCTCTTACGAGCAAGCGTCTTGCTGAAGAGGCTAGCCGACAAGCTGTGTCTGATTCACTGTCACAAGAGACACATTGTTTATAGAACAGAGAGATACTGTAACACAAACACTAATACCCCTGGAGTGGGTGACACGTTGGGAAATCCCTTGGTTTGTGGCCTCAAAGACAGCATTGCATTGAGAAAATTGTTGCAGTTTCTCATTGAGAAATCAAGTGTCTGAAACCTCAGGTGCCTCCTGTCTGCCCTTCCCATCAATACTCTCTGTGTACCCACACAGTTCAGCAGCTCTCTGTGGATGTCTCCAGAGAAGCTGGTTTCAGTCACAGCTTCACTGTTTGTTTTTTGAATGCACCTAAGATTGGGCAAGTTTGCTCATTTTTTGTATGAACACATGTAGCAAATTTTATGCTTCTTTCCAAAAGACTCATTTGGGGAAACTTTATTCATAAACCTAAAACCAGATCCCCCATTCAGCAGTATATTCATGCTTACCCTCGTGCAGTTACAAGGAAATATACAGTATGTTGCAATGTAAAGACACTGAGCTGCTGATGGATCTGAAGATGATTTTAAGAAAAATAATTTCTTTGAGGAGGCGAAGACGTGTGAGACGACAGTGTGGAGGACCCTCCAGGCAAACACATTTTTTAGCTTCTTAGGGACAGACCTTAAAACTTAGACGTCCAGTCTCCTGGTCCTCATTTCCACTAGAATTTCCTTCCTTCTCTAGGCCAACATCTATTGAAGCAGCAGAGGTATGGCCCAGGTTGAGCCACCTACTGTGAGCGTTGAGCAGGCTTATGAGCTGAGGTCACTCAGGGAGTCTGTAAGCGCCAGACTGGCAGGCGATCCATGGTTTCCTTCAGATAGGAGATCAAGTAAATCAGAGTTAGGAGTCTTTAGCCTTTAAGCTTCTAAATGACCACTACTCTTTTCCCAGCCACACACAGCTATGTCTGAGATGTGGAGCATTATGAAGATGGTATTTTGTGCTATCATCTGTTTTTCATCGACTGGTTCTCCTTTCAGCAAACATGATATCATCCTGGTATCATGGCTAACTTAATGCAGCTAGTATTAGTATTGTGTTATGTAGTATTAGCATATAGACTGGAGCCCCATTAGTCATGCTCTGGACTTATGCCCCACATGGATACTGTATTACCTCTTAAGAGGATCCATTTTTCACAGGCTGCCGAGGGCTATCAAGACAAGAGACAAACCAATTGATTTTAATTTGTTGGCAGTGTCAGGGGAGCCTGTTGGAAAGACACATGGAGATTCATCTTCCACAGAACAAGTAATGACAAGATCGCAATGACAACCAGCTGATCACATCTGACCTACTGATGGTGAGATGTGAAAATTCTTATTTTAGATAACGGTACAAAGCAAAACATCTCTCTCTCTCTCTCTCTCACACACACACACACACACATTTACTGTGGCGTCCTGCTGTGACCTGGTTTACTATTTTACCTTTGTGTTGATCTTTTTTGTTTTTTGATCAAGTTTTCCATCCGTCAAAATTGAACAATTGTGAAAGCAGAGGATTCTTTTCACCATACTAGAGTTTGAACTAAGGTTTTAATAGCCCCAACAAACAACAATTTACTGTACTTTAAAAATAATACAAAGTTATTTTATGAATTTAATATATATTTTACTGCACACTGAACTACACAGATTATCGTATTTTTGTGAAATGTGGAATAGATTACAGGTTGAAGTCTCAACTCTAGCTCCCTTTGCTGCATGTCTCCAATACCGGCTCTCTAAAGTGTCACTCTCTAATTTAAAAAAAGAAAAATACAACACCAAACGAAAGATGGAGAGAGTTGTCAGCACGGAGGCGGGATTGTCTAAATAATGCATACTACTACAAAAGGGATGATGTAATTCTGAGGCATGACAGTATTGTAATAAACAGATTTTATAATCATGTATAAAACATTTTCTGGGAGCACACCACATTAAACAGTTGTCAGTAAAGGGTGTGTTCGTCCCACTGTAAAAACTGCTCTGATCTCTAAAATCTCCTCTCTTTGTGCTTTGCACAAAATGTCTAAAACCATAGGTTTAATTTTGTGTGTGTGTCTCCGCACAGCATTTCATTTATTGAATTAACCCTTGATGGATTACATATGTTTTGGTATATGAAATGGTATATGGTCTCTTTTTGGAACCCATTCACAGTGTAATCTAATTGCATCTATTGTGTAAGTATAATGTCGTGGAGCATTTCATTTTTCCTATAAAAAGTGTACTGTGTCTGCGTACTGTACGAACTGTCCCGTGCAGCTACAGTTGTTTGCACTAAGCAGAAATACCAACCAATCACAGTTATTGGTGGAGAGTGCATATAAAAAAGTTATTGTCCAGACGATGTGACAAAAAACAGCTTTTTAGAGCTCTGAAAGAGCTGAAAAAAGATGGCCTACAGGCAAAGAACAGATTTCTATTCTTCTAATAAGTACTGCATGAGCCTTTAGACAAATACTCTTATGTATTTGCTACCTGGTAGCTGGTAACGATAAGTGTTGGTGGCAAAAATGTAGTAGTATTGGTCAAAATAGTTGAGAGAAATATTTTCTGAACTGTGTGAGCCCAGACTTAAACACATCACCTGGTTATGGTTCATGTTTGATCAATCACTAAATGTGTGAATGAAGGCAGCGGGTAGAATTGATTAAAATATCAATATTCGTTTTTACACTGTTGATGAACTTGCACTTTTGCGTGATTGCTGTTAAACAAATGTCGTTTTGTGGCCACAGGGTCAGTAACAAACCAATTACTTCACTCGTGCATCGGGCCAACTTTGCTCGATGTTTGTTCTACCATGCTGCAGAGGCTGAGGTCAGCGGTGAAGTCTGGGAGTCTGCTGACCACATCCAAAGAAGACCTCACACCATCCCCAGATAGTAAATTGTCCATAATCATTATCAACTCTGTGGTGATTGGCTCCCACTCTGTTCAGGCGGCACCATGTCTAACCTGTCAGTGGTGTGACAAGGTCCTCCCCAGAGCGAGAGCTGAACGGTGTCTGCCTCTCCTGAGTATCCTCATGTCATTAACAGCAATAGCTTTGATGAAATGTTCTTCCTGATCTGGCCTTGTATGAGCTTCTTTGGTTCAGCTGGAGGTGCCCGTGGCCCCTGGTCTTCAGGCACTTGTCTATTTTGGGAGGTCATTTGGAGCCGGACACTCTGTCTCCCCCAACGCAGCCTGTCTCCTGATACTGCTATCAACTGCCGGCTTTTAACAGGGAGTCATGGCAATTTACTAGAGTGACGCCAAGCAAGGCGGTTATCAGGACCCCAACGCTAGATTAGCTGGTTGGTCTTCTAATGAGCATCCTTGAACAGGGAAATGGAGGGGGACTCACACAGCACTATAATAACACTATTATCCAGGGTCCTGACAGAGCAGGAAATACAAAATGTGTCATGTCAGAAAAATTGCACAAAAAAAAAAAAAAAAAAAAAATCCAAGTTCAGAGATAAGCCCAAGGATCTTCCAAATCCAAAGATTTGGTTTTATTCCCATAACTGTCTGTGCAAAGGAAGTGATACATCATGAAAAAATGAATATTTAAGTAATCGGGATAAAAAGTAGGCACATGGATTTAAATGATTTTGAAATGCTCACTAGAGTTACAGAAGCTATTAAAAATGACCAGATGCTTAACTAGTTATTGATGGTTATTGATTTATTTGATTATGTGCATTTAACCCCAGTATTCACAGAATAACCTCATAACTGAAGGTAAAACAGATAAAAAAAACTCTAGTGAGAAAACAGCAACTAATTCTGCCTCCTCTTCTGTTTGACTGTTAGTGACTCCAGTCTCTACTTCTAAATGCGGCCTCTTAACTGGACTCTGTGGTCTAACCAACCCTGGTCTGTCAAATTGGAGTCAGAGATCATTAAAGTGGTCTTTGCAGAGGTGATGTCATACTTGGAACTGCGTTTCACTGTGGATTTTAGGAGGGTTTGGATTTACTAGCATTCGGGAAACATTAATACGTATATAAGATCACAGTGCCTGTGCTCTCTGTTGTATGTCTAGAGCACAGTCCTGATACTGTGTAAGGTACTGCATCATTTGCATTGCTAAGTCTCAGAATTTGACTTTGTTTTCTTCCAATTTTCTTAACTAAACAGTTGCTGTTTATCTCACCTAATAATGACAGAATAGTTAGTAACCAAATAACCTGCTCCTTTGTGAGAAGGAACACAGGCTTGTCAAAAGATGGATTTGCTTAAGGGCTTTAATCATTTAGGCCGTGCCAATGCAAATATGCTGCCATGATTCCGTAATAGTCGTAATTTGGTAATTAACATCAGGTAATTACTGTCGGCAAATACAGAATAGCCATGCTGTTTAGATTGGGTTTAATAGAAATAGATTGCAAAGGAAAGTCCCTTATGTAATTTAGCCCCTTAAGGCAAAATGGCGCCCATACAAGGATGTGAGTCTGTGTGAGAGCAGGATGTTGAGTGGCTCCCACTACAGGGCATGTAAGGGCCTGAGAACTGACTGGGACAGTTAGTCTTTTGTTTGATGATGAGGAGGATGGTTGTTGTTATTGTTGCCCTAGACAATAATTAGTAATTATATTATAAATATGGTATAATTGGCGAAATTCCTAAAATGTAAGAAAAACAAAACTTTGTTCGATTTATCGTTTTACTGTTTTTTTTCTCTTGAGTGATCTTTAATGAAAAATGTAAAAATACCTGCAACACAATCCATCAAACAGTCACACAGCCTGGAAGAGTCATCGACACTTGACTTAGTTTGGAGGTTGTTTGGATAATATGCCAGTTGTCTTCAACAATATTAATCAGTCCATAGTATATGGTATATTTTAGAATTGTTTTATTTTATCCCCTCGCAGTATATTTTAGAATTGTTTTATTTTATCTCCATATTTAATTATGTCAGTTGCCAGAAGGTTTTTTTTGTACTTTTCCTAATAAAAATAATAAAATGAAGCCATACATTGAATCCACACTGAATCATTAAATTTGATGGCAGGTTTAAATCTGCCTTTCTGGGCATCGGCAGCTGATTCATCGCATACTGTACACCAAAATGCATACTTACTTTAAAATTAAAATGACTTAAAGTAGACTTGGATCAAATGAACAGAGTGAACATGTGTATGACCTTTGTGCCATTGTAATTGTTGTACTTCTGTTTGTGGTTCTCCTGTTTCATTTAAACGTAGTTGAGAGCTGCACCTATAATTTGCTTGTAGGAAGGAACAATTTAAATATATATATATATATACAAAACCCTTATCCTATTTGTAAGATATTTTACCCTGCCTTAGTGAAAATAACTTCATTTAACAGCTGTGGCATTTTTTAAATTTCTCGCGTGTGAGTCTCTTTGTGTTTGGGTGTTGACCAAGTTATGCACATGTAAGTGTTTGTGACTTCATCCCCAGACTTTAATCTAAGTTTGTGTGCACAGTCTCTAAGGTGTGGATTAGTGGGAGTGTTGAGTCAGGCCCAGGCGAGGGCCTAGGAGGTCAGCCCAGTAAGAGGCCCATGTAAGCAGGCTCCAGTGCTGCTGAATGGGCCGATAATGGGCCGGATCAGAAGGAATGTGTTCATGGAGCCTTGCTACTGACAGCCAGCCCCTGGGGACATGAATTACTTTGACTAATACAGAAAAGAAGATGACAAAAACATTGCCTCGGGCGCTGTCTACTCGGACTCCTTGTCTCCAACATGGCTAAATTAATCAAATTGCCTCCAATTAAATATTTAACTATGCTTCTTTTCCCCCCACGGCTGTTTCATCTTTTCTCCTAGGAGTTTTGTGATACAAAATACTGCACTTGTTGCATTGTGCACAAAATAGCACAGTATTCTTGGTTTGCTGTATCATCGCACATTTTAACTATGCACAATGAGTGTTTCAGAGGTCGGTTTGTGTCGTTGGGTATCGCTTTAATAAATAGCTGTTCAGGTGACCTGAATGTGGGCTCATTGCCTTTGGCTTTTGTCCTTCAGTTGTTCTGTTTCTACACGCATAATGTATCTATGAAGCTAATTTCCCTCGCACCACACCTCTCATAAATGCTGTCAACTCCTGAAACTGCCACTCATTCAGTTTGAGCACTTTGGAAATTTCAACCACATAAGAATCCTTTGCAATGCCTATATCCTCCACAGCCATGTCAGACCAGGTTCATTCGTATCATTCATTCTTGATTTTCCTTGGTTAGTATAAAAATGTGACAGCTAATAATGCATATTTGTAGGATCCAGAGTATATTTCAGCCCCAGGGTATTTTTTTTTTTTTTTTTAGATTATTTTCACATTCAAATAACATATTTGCATGTCCTCTCTCCAGATGGTTTTGTTTGCTTCATTAACTAATTAGCACCCAGGGGTGTGTTGTAATTTCACCTCTGCACTCAACAGCCCATTGTGTCAGTCAGATGCAATGCTATATTACCATTGTGGGATTTACATGGGGCATCCAAAACAAATGTGTTATCTCCGAGCCATGATTCATTTGAGTTCTTCAACCACTTTGTCTGAAGTGTCAGGAGCTGAGCTGGCGTGACCACTGCATTATTACCCAGGGGTCCACACGGGTTCATGGTCCTGGACCTTCACTGTGAGAGGATCAGACAAGGGGACAGGCCTGTGTGAACAGCTGTGCCCTGTTTTAGATCCTCATATTCAGTTGCATCTTACTCTTTGAAGAAGTCTTTCCTTACACGTTTTACCACATGCAGCACACATTAGTAGAGTATGGCTCAGAAATGACTGTAAGACCAAAAGTTCAAACGCCTAAACTTTTATTTCTCTATTTTTAAAAAGAGCCAGATGGTTTTACTGGCTTTTAAATGCTTCTGTTAAACATGGGTCTAGTGAGTCTGAATTTTAATTTGCCTTTTTTCTGTCACGGAAAGCAATTATGAATCCATTCAGCTAGTTTTTGTACGATCTGAACCATAATTCTTGGTAGAACCGCAAATTGCTCTATGTTTGAACTACGGTGGTTTTCATTACACTGTAACACTGGAACACATGGCCATCATGTGGTACAAAAGACTGTACATTCATACGGAGCTGCCACAGCAATGTTTCTGGGATGTGGCCTGCGTCCTATTTTAGGCAATGGTTACTTTTACATTTCTGTGTTAACTCGACAGACAGAAAAATACAAGTTAAACAAAATCATTCGTGGAACAATGAGCTCTCTGGAACAAAGAATAAAAACCTCCAATAACATGTTCGTTTTCAAAAAACTACAAACTCATTCATCGAGGTCCGTGTCACGGGCACAGCATCTCACAGCGGGGACACTGAGACACTCCTGTCCTTAGCCAGTTCCACCAGCTCCTCCAGATTCCGAGACATTCCGAGGTCAGCAGAGAAATCTCATCTGTCCTACGTGTCCTGTGCCTACCCTGGTGTCTCCCTCCAGGTGGGCATGCCCCAAACACCACTGCAGACAGGGATCTGGGAGGTATCTTTACCAGATGCCCACTCCACCTCAGCTGCCTCCTCTTGATAAAAGAAGTCCTCTGTAAAACCTACTCAGATGTCTGAGATCCTCGCACTATTTCGGCGGTCAGGCCCAGCCAAGTGGTTAGGAAAACATTTTTGGCGCTTGGTTTTGGTATCTCTTCCATTTGGTCATTTCTCACGGCTCGTGACCTGATCGACGTTAGCATCAGATGATACGTTTCATCTCTTTCTTTTACGCATGCAGTGGTAAATTGCAAAAATTACCTCAGTCATTTAACATCTACTGTTTAATCCTTTTCAGGGTCAAGGGGGCGCCGTAGCCAATCCCAGGAATCATCGTGAGGGGGCGAGTACACCCTGGACAGTTCACTTGTCTATCACAGGGCGACATAAAGAGACAATATTCAGAATGAGGAAGAAGCAAGGTCTTAAAGCATTCTATGTGAGAACTTTAAACTAGGAAATACCCAAACACAACAGCCAAGGAATATTTCACCTCTCCATGCTTCACCTGTGGGAAACTTAGACTTCACCAGACTGAAAGGGTCCAATGATGTATGTGGCATACCCCTGATGTCTGTGGAGAATCAGAGAATCCAACAGCAGGGACAGTAACACAGCCAGCCCGGGTGAATTATGAGCCTGCTGGAATTTTCTTTTGCCTTAATTGAAAATTGCATGACATTGATATAAATGAAGCAGAACTCTCTAATAACAGTTTTCTTTTCCTTGTCTGACATGTGATTGAGTTACAAAGGGGAATGCTTTTGCAACAGGTGCCTCTAACACAGTACAGGCGCAGGGGCTTCCATGGACCCTCAGTAACCTCCCTCTGCCCCAGAGCCTTAAGCCTGCCAGGGAAATCTGATTCCAGTTCAGACACCGGCAAACTGTGCTGCTGCCTTTCAGTCAACCACTATGTTTGTATGATATGTTTGTATTTGTGTGTTAGACTGTTGGAAGTCCAAAAGCAAATATGAATTTTGAGGAATCAAAAGGTTCTGCGGTAAACGTCCGGTCCATTACATGCTATGACAATGACCGGAACTGCAGTACTTTTTATTTTTATTTATTCATGTTCTACCACTTACTCCTTTCCAGGGTCACATGCAGAGCAGCAGCCAATCCCAGCAGTCACCAGGTGTGGGACTAGTACAGCGTTAGAGTGGACGACTCCTCCATGGTTTTGGACTTTGGTGAAGATCCACACACACCAGGAGAACATACAAACTCCATACAAAGAGGCCGGGATCAAACCAATTAACAGGTGATCATCTTGGTGTGAGGCAACGGCACAAACCACTCTTACACTGTGTGGCCTGTAATTAGTGTTTATTGTACTAAAAATAACCTCAGAGAGGCGTACATACTGTAAGCCTTACCACACATCAATCATATATGTGTCATATCCTGTTTATGTGACAAGAAGTGTCTGGCATATTTCTAGTGATTAATTGAAAGAAGTATATTTCATTCATGACAACAGACTCATTCAATACCGGGTGTGACTTTTTCAGGATTTATGCTTTCGCAGCCAATCAGCAGCTCCCAGTCCTGGATTTTTGTTACATGGACCAAGGGGTGTGGCTCAGCTATTTTAATTTTGAGGATGCTTTAACTGTTTCAAGGCCAAAGTTAATGCAAGTGATGTTAATGTAATAATCATACAGAAAGCTGCCCATAGTTCTCAGTAAAAGTTCATGTCATTATTTAAAAAAAAAAAATTATAAATGATATGATATGATGAAAATAAGGTATTTATCTGTTTAATGTTGAATTTATAAATGATTTAAAATAAGGTATTTATCTGTTTAATGTTGTTTAATCTGAAGGAATTATTCTAATTGTTTATATTAATAATGTGTAACTACGACTTGAGTTGAAACTCCTTAAAACTCAAGGAGATAGACCTTAAAGGAGATAGACTTCAACAGCTGATTCTAGCTACCACCTTACAGTATGACAGCAAAATTATTACCTATGTCTTCTTATTATTCTGTGGTTTGTCAACAATTTTCTATAAATGTAATTCGTAACAACACAGGAATGGAATCTCCCCCGTGCTCCCGCATGGCGCCAGTCACCTACATAACTGCAGAGGGTGTAAACACAGAGCAGCAAACAATTGTTTCCTGACTGTAGGACTCCTGTACATCCAGCTTAATTGTATTCATTTTATAGTAAAACAATGCTAGAGTAGCTATTACCTGGATTTAAACCCCAGCATCAGTGCTGAGGAAAAATGTGTTACGTATACAGTCTTTTCTCAGTGCCTGGTTTAGCACATGGTGCAACCTGCTATAAATGCTGATTAAGATCCCAACATCTATGTATGTGTGTGTGCATATATATATATATATATATATGTGTGTGTGTGTGTGTATATATGTATATATGTATACACACATACATATATGTATATATTTTTATATATATATACACATATATGTATATGTGTACATATGTATATATATATACTCACCTAAATACTAAGTATATATCTGTGTGAAATTGTTTCAACGATGCATTGCATTAATTTTTATAAAACAAAAACGTTGTACCAGCTCATTCAACTTAGTACCATGGCATTGGAACTGTGTTCACAGCGACCTCTGCAGGAAAGTCGGGCGATTGTGTTGTGAACATCAATTAGAAAATTTGAAAAGGCTTTTTCAATCATCAAACAACTTAGTAGTCTAAAACAAAAAATAACTTTACTTTGTATAATTCGTCTTGACATGTTCCTTTTCTCTTACTTTTCATGAAATATTATTCATTTTACCAAGAGTTTTCTACATAAATGAAAGGCTCAAATGTCAGTCGTGTTTTAAAAATACGCCTCCCATGAAATGTGCCATCTTTAGCGGTGGTTTCTTTCCCTGTATGTAAATAAGTTTGAGAAACTTTAACTTATAACTAGAGGTGGGTGTTTCGCCTTTAAGAGTTAAGAAACTTGAAACCTTGTTTGCGCAACAATCAGTGCAGCTCACAGCCGCCAAAGTGTCTAGACTAGCACATGATGGTAGTCAGCCAATGGCTCCACCGCTCTCCTCGGGGGCCCTGTGTGTGTGTGTGTGTGTGTGCGTGCGGGTGTGTGTGTGTGTGCACGTGGGGGAGAGAGAGAGAGAGAGAGCGAGGGAGCGAGAGAGAGAGACAGAGAAAGAAAGGGATCTGGGCTGCAGTTTGTGTTAGATCTGAGTGGAGAAGCACCGGATTGATTCTCTTCGTGTACTTTTCAGCTCGCATGGATATTTCAGGGGGAATTGTCAAAGAAAGAGCACGGACACCTCTAGAAGACGACACGGATCCTGTCCTCTAGTGCATTTTCCTGGGATTAAATCTCCTCAGTACCTCATGCGTGATACGCGCCGGTGTAGAAAGTAGACGTGAGGTTGTTAAAAGTCCTGAACTGTTGAAGGTCTCGGGTTTTCAGGCTGCCGGTGTTTGGATTATGTTACCAAGTATATTGTGTTTTGTTATGATGTATTCCGCGTTTTACATTCATGTAACAGACATATAAACTGTGCGTATTTACAGCAAAGGGTTCATGTAATGATCGACCCAACGAATGCATTTTGATCGGAATGCTGCAGTGCAATCATTGCGCAGCTTTGTTGTTGTAAATGCAACAAAAAAGCCTCAAGTCTAATGTTGCGCCTCTGCCATCAATGCTCGTCGCTCGGCTGTGCATGCGCTGCACGGCGTTTCACATACATTAATGTTTTACAACGACGGTAAAAGTATTTCTAACATACACATATCCGTACAGGAATACTACTAAAAAAAGCCACAAATAGATTGTCAAGTTGTCGTATGTTCAGGACGAAACGCTCAGGTCTTGTGCGGCGACTCTGGAGAAGCCGTTTGATCCCAGATAAAGAAGGGGAAGATGGAAATGGAAAAACTAGTGAGGGCTGTAGAGACGATGTTTTCGGCAACAACCCGGAGAAAATTCCCAAAACGGAGTTCAGACCGATGACCCCCAGTGGGTCTCCTGGAGGGGGGGCACGAGCCGTGCGCACTCGGAGCCCCGTGGAGAGCAGCGCTCTGAGGGTCACGGTGGACCAAGATGTGGCCGCGGTGTGCCTCACGGAGCAAGGGAGCCCCCGCTCCGTGCAGGACAGCGAGGGCAGGACAGTGACTTGCTGCTTATTCTCAGAGAGGGACCACTCCGTGCACAGGGCTCCGGACACGGCTCAGGGCTCCGTGGATCCGGGGTCCTGTCACTTTGCGCACAGGAACCCTGGAGCTCGGGACGGCGGCCCTGCTGAGGCGCAGGAGGCGATGCCCCGCACCGTGTTAGATCAAGAACTGAAGTCAGCCACATACTCTCTGTTAAAACGGCTGAAGGAGAAGGCGCTGGATACTTTACTGGAGGCGGTGGAGTCCAGAGGAGGGATGCCTAGTGACTGTGTAATGATTTCCCGGACTGAGCTGAGGTTCGGCGGCCATGTGACATCACCACAGCTGCTTGTGTGTAAACTGTACCGATGGTCCGACCTCCAGCACTCGGCCCAGCTCAAACCGCTCTGTGAGTGTAAGAGTTCTGGGGCTCCTGACAGTCCGACAGTATGCTGCAACCCCTATCACTACAGCCGACTCTGTGGGCCAGGTAAGACCACCGGCCAAAACACACGCGCACGCACGCACCCACACGTACACCCGCGCACACACACACACAGTCTCCCAGTCCAGTGTTTGTTTGTGCGTGTGCGTGTCACCTACAGGCCAGCCCACTGTAGATGCTGTGTTGTCCCACGGTCCATTCACAGACATCGGCCTGTAGCTCGGTGTGATGTTCCTTTAAGGCTTAAGTTTCTTTTCAGAATTCTCTTTGAAGCTTTCTTTTAAGAGGCTACTATAACTTCTGCACATGGCCGTGATTTAGAAGCACATGTGGAAAAACTCCAAACAGACACAGCCTAATCAAAACAATTTATTGTTTCAGATTTTTTTTTTTAAAACTTGCTTTAGTTTTATTCTGCATAACAGAAATCCTACTCAAGGTAATCACTGAGAGTCGCAGCCTTCCACACGGTGACAAGGAGATTCAGCTGATTTGATTAAAAAGCTAATCATCACTTTGATCATTCTCAATGCAAGGTGAGTTATTCAGCTTATGTGCTTAATGATCTATATACATGGATCTGTTGATGTGGCTGTGATGCCAGTGGTGGAGCAGTTAATGATTTACACATGGAGCCTTCACTGAAATGGTGACATTATTCTGGTCTGGTGACTTGGTGACTCTGAAGGACTCTTAAGGGTTAAGGTTTTTCAGTAAAGTCAGTCAAAGTCAGTTTTGCTCCTTTTAGCTTTACGTCCACCACCAGCGATCCCTCCGTCGCTGAACCTTTCTGACCTCTATTAAACAGATTACATTTTGGCAGGGCACAGGCCTGTGAGTTGGCACACCTTGACCACTGGGCCACTCGACCCCGCTGACCTGATGACAACGCATGGTATCATGTGTGAAGATGCCAGTGTCAGTACTTCTGCTTTCTCACTGGCACCGGAGGAGGATTTTCCATAACATTCATGTTTTCTAGGGCCAGCTGGATCTGGAGAGCTTAAAGTCATAAGTCCAGCAACGTCAGAATTCAGAGAAGACCTATGCTGAGAGAGAGAGAGATGTACTGTCTGACCTGATCAGATGTGATTAACTGAAGCGCCACGGCTGTGTGGTGTTTGTGGGTTTGAACACACCGTGTTGGATGCAGTATTTGATTTGTTTCCCTGATGGGGTGGACCAGGTCAGAAAACATGGTGTGTGTGTGTGTGTGTGTTTTTCCACTGAAGCTAACGAGATGAATTATCAGGTGGGGGAGAGTAGCATACCCCAGGGTTTGTAGTACACATAGCTCACATGCGTTCATGCATGGCCCAATAGAGCTGGTATTTCTTTCATGCTATTCATGAAAGCAGTGTATGGATTCAAGACCCTCAAACACTGTTTTAGTGTTTTTCCGTACGAGTCATGCTATTCATTAACAAACACTAGTTTTACTTGAAACGATTCTAATGAATTGCCGCCTTCTAAAAGTTTCTTTTTTAGCATGCAGGTTTGAGAAATGTTTAACTGTAACCCAAACAAGAATGAAAAAAAAAAAAGAAAAAAGTTCTCCGTGTGTGACAGAGAGCTTTGATTGAAGTGAACAAAAAGTTTTTCCTTTTATTTAGCTGGGCATTATACTTTTCGATTAAGATCAGTTTCAAGTTGCACTTTAAAAGCCCTTTTGTCCTAAGGAGGTCCCCTCATGCTATTTAGGTGAAGGAGTGGTGATAATATACAGTTTGCATACTACTGGCGCCAGACTGACTAGCTGTGTATCTGAGTGACTGAGTTCAGATCCTGGCAATTACTGCCGCCACTCTTAAAGGCCCCGCTGCTATTATGCTTTTCTCCTTCCCCTTCTCCCTGTAGGAGCAGTCACAGAGCGCTCACAAAACGTCTCTCTGCTTTGTCTTTCCCTTCTTTAACATGGTTTTTTTCTTTCTTCTCTGTTCACTATAGAAAGTTTACAGCCTTAAAACAAAATGACGATTAATTCAACTGCTAACTAAAAGCTCTGGTTTGCCTGTGGTTGTTTCTGGTTAAATGCTACATGTCTAAATGAGATAAACACGCTGCTATTCTTTGTGTATTAGTTTGTGTTTTCATCCAGAGTTCAGACAAACAGTTTAAAGATTATAGTCCAGAAACAAGTCATTAAATACACACCAGTGTCGAAGCTTTTATCTTGGCATGAGTCATTTTTTTTTCCTTGCACAATTTTAAGGTTTTTATCAAAATTATGATGTTGTATATAATGCTGTAAACTACTAGCTTCCAATTATACTTGCCACTTTGCTTTTTTAATTTTTTTATTAGATTATGTTTATCTGTTATGTTAATATTAAAAAAATGAATAAATAAAGAAAACCCTGTTTATTCCTATGGATTATTGTTAACAAATTGGTTATCGTGTTATGTTAGCCTGTTTTACCTGGTAAAAAAAGGTTAAAAAAATGAATAAATAAATAAAAAACCCTGTTTATTCCTGTGGATTATTGTTAACAAATTGGTTATCGAATATTTGAACCTGTAGAATAGACCACGTTGATTGTTTTGATGTGAAGGCGACAGCATAACTGAGATGGAGTTGAAGATCGTAATATATTTGAATATTCAAACCAACATTTATTCCTCTGTGTTACAGAGTCACCCCCACCTCCGTATTCAAGGCTTTCCCCCAATGAAGAACACAAGCCACTGGGTGAGTGACAAACACACTACACACACTACACAAAGACTGCCTACTTATTACAGTGACTACATTCACTTAGAGTTTTCAGTGAATCCCTTCAGGTTCAGCTGCTTTGGCAAAAATATGTCCTGGTTACTTTGGTTCTTTGTGGCATCTGATTGTGGACCCAAAGAATGTGAACCCACACAGTTTTATTTGTGATTAGACCCTCAGAGATACCTGTTAGCTGCACCTCCTGTGTGAAGTCTTCCACCTTATTGGATTACCATCAACTGGATATGCTTTAAATCATTATAACATTTTTATAGTCACTAATTGTTTACGTGTAAATACAGCAAGGTTAGTCATCAGGATGACTTTGCCAATGATGTGGTCAGTCTTTTGTTTGGGATTTGTTCTAACACAAAGTAAAACAATGTGGAGAATTTTAATAACTCTAATTGGCTACAGTGACTCTGGCGTAGTGACTCTGAGATGAGACACGGACCAGCATGTGGCACCGTTGCAGCCAGTGTGGGTCGTATAGTGTGGGCAGTATATACAGTATGCAAAACGTTGGCTGCTGAGACTCCGGAGCTTGGCTGTGAGCTGGGGCTGCAAGCCTGAGTACAGCTGAGGTTTCAGCCGGTATTTGGATGGATGTCATCGAGTGATGTCTGCGTTTGAAATGTTCAAATTATGAAACACAAGCTGTCCTGACTTTATCTCTTTAATTTAGCATTTCAAAAAAGACCAGTCATTTGGTTGAAATCACAGGGGATGTGTTTAGAATAGCAGATGTTAAATGCAGGAAATTCATGGTTGACTTCTGTTTTATTCCCCACAGATCTGTCAGACTCCACATTGTCTTACACTGAAACTGAGGCAGCCAGCACGCCAAACATCACACCGGGGGATTTCTCAGGTGGGTGTGTTTCTCCTACTGTCATCACTCTCCAAATAAGCGAATGACTTTTGAAAATGTTTTGAAGCACTTTTGGAGCTGGTGACATTAAAATGACATTGTTGTTTTATGTATCAAAGAATTCTCTTGCAACACTTTCTTTTCCCTCATGACAACGCGGCCGCATTGTGCTTAGTTTAAAATAGAGGTGGTGTTTGAAATTCAGAACAAAAGATGAGCTCAAAGTTATTTAATGATGTATTGTTTGTTTTCGCGTTGCTTGACTTTGGATTTAATTTGTTTGAGGAGCCTCTTTAGTAGGTGTCCATGTGTTGGTTTTATAAAGAACATGCACGTTGATTTTTTTTTTGTAGAAATTTAAACTAGAACCTTTAACTGATTGTACTTAGATACACGCAGAAACGTAGTATTTTTGACTGCTCATCGATCGTTGATTTGGGTAAAGTGTAAATAAGAAGAGACATTTGTTCTGTAAAATTAGTTCCGATCTTAGCTGCTAATACACGATGATTAGTTGAACTAAAGAAGGTTATGTGCAGTTCCACGTCCCCTCTCTTTTAAGGCCCATAACAAATAGTCCAAGCTTTAGAGATAAAGGTCTCATTGTGAGCGGTGTAGAGGTTCAGCGGGGCGTGTGCATTGGCCACAGAACTGGCCTCCCCACCTCTGTTATTCTTTCAGAAATATTTGAGTGGGATCAAACTGTAATAAGATCCAAGCTCGCTCAGAAACACACAGGCACACACATAGTTGTGCACATACATGTGCACGGCCACTCACACTTGCCTGGCTGTAAGTGGGCTGCAGCGGGGGGTGGGGGGTCGGGGGGGAAGGGCTTGAGGGAAATGGAGTTGCTCCTATGAATGGGGCCACACCAGAGGAAGTGAGCAGAAACAGTCGTATCTACTGAGTTGAAGTGAAGCACTCCTCTCCCATGCAGTAACGCGGGCCTTTCCCTCCGTGCTGGGGCTGCAGCCAGTCAGTGTAATGCAAATGTGGAGTTAGGGCCTTTCCCTCATAGCGTCTGCCACAACCTTCCTCCACTCTGATGAGTTGACATGACTACCTGGCAGTGAAGTATTCAGAGATTGAGGGCCCCCTCCTCCACAGTACACACGCTGTCACCACCTCAGCATGGCTCGGCGACACTCCCTGAGTCAACAAATGAGGGGCTTGTCAGAGCCCGCACCACAATTCCTCAGAGACTGTGGTGAGGAGGCAGGGAGGGAGGATCTAGACTCGCTAGTCTTTGGTTTCTACCAACTGCGTTGTTGCTTGTACAGTCTGTGCCAGATCGTACCACTGTGACTGTGACACACAACATGGAACGGTTAAAGAGAACGGTCCAGCGTGCTGATGTTTTTCTGTACTGACAGATTGTTTTTGTTATTTCGTTGCCTTGACGATATATACTTTGTCATGGGTCGAGCAAATCTCCAAAGTATTTGACTTAGTTTGTCAGAACCCCTCAGCTCTGTGCTTGCGTGGCCTTTGTTTATTTCTGCCTTAACCTACGACTCAACTATACAGTCATTCAAACCTGCCCTGAGTGTGTTAATAAGCTGGGGATGCTTTTTTCCCTTTCCCTTTCATCATGGCTGGAGAGAGAGTCCCTGTGTAACCAGAGTTGTATGAAATCCAGACTCCACCCGTCACGCAGGAACAAGTAAACCTCTTAAAAGCAAGTCTGGGGGAACTTTGGAGTCAAATAATCAGCTACAGTCTACACCCCAGGGCGACCGCAGCGACTGCTGAGCGTTCTCCTCCACCGTACAATGGCACTGGAACTCCTCAGCTTGTTTTGATACCTCAGTATCCAGCTTGTCACAGATATTAGAAAATGATTTTCTACGTCACATGTGACCATTGTTAATATGGTCTGTTCCATTCCAATACAAACAACAGGGGGTTAAGTTAATGATAGTCATGTTTGAATTTCCCATCTCCTTCTGGCTGATTGCTGCACTTGTTAAACATGCTAAAATGTTTTCACTCATGCATTCTTAAAAAGCCTCCCCTGTGAGTACATTACTGTATTAATGCCCCGGGCAGCCTAATACCCATGCCTTCAGTTACTGTGAGGCCAGAGACGTGCAGCCCATTCCCACTGATTTATTTAAACATTGTTGTGTCACACAGAGATTCCACAGACATTCTGCGCTGCGTCCGCTTCCCAAGTGAGAGCGGTGCACAAAGTATACCTTAGAGCTGCGCACGTGAGGGAATGCACCTCTCCTGCTGCTGCCCCCCCCCCCCCCCCCC
>NC_024312.1:12624046-12647934 GCF_000523025.1 Cynoglossus semilaevis
GAATCCCACCCCCCCCCCTCCTCCCCCCCCCCGCCCCCCCCCAGTGTGTCCACACACCTGTTTCCTCACAGTCTGGACCCTGTCGTGTGGTCATCAGAGCCCAGCTCTTTAAAGCAGATCTCATTGCTTCCTGTATGACTGCCTGAGGGGGTGTTTCTCCCGCCGCACACTAACTTCATTATGTCACTCTCATTGTCTCCACAACTCGTCTTCATGATAATTCAGCCTCAGCTCTAGAGAGACGCCTGTGGCACTTCTAGAAGCGGTCTCTTCAGGACAAGTGTCACGCTGTGCGATGGTGATTAGATGAAGAGTGTATTTATACAGTTAATGATGCAGACCTTTCCTCCGTGTCCGGCGTGGGCCATTGTGAGAACATGGCTCCAGTCTGCCTACATCCTTCAGACCTCAGAGTTTATGTCCTCATTCAACCCAGTGGAGCTTTTCAGCAGAACGCCGTTTGAGCACGCAGCGTACGTGTTGTTGAGAGTTGAGATCACAGTTGTGAATCAAACCACTTCCTCAGATCTTGGATAGGCCGCCCGGAGGAAACGCAAGACGACCTTAACCGGCGTCCATTTAACCTCTTGTTCGTCTGGAGAAATGCAGGCATGTGTGAATGGAGAGACAGATTGAAAAGTGTCAGATAAAGTTAAACAAGGAGAGAGAGCGAGTCTTCCACCGGGAGAGAGGGGCACCGTACACCTCTCTCCTCTCTCTGCTCCCCTCTGAAGTGAGAACCATCTCTGTGTGTCTCAGACAGACACTGCCTTACGTCCACTTGGATATGGATTCTTCCAGGCAGGACAGGGCAGTTAGTAGGTAGATGGGATGGACTTTACGTGAACCTGCCGACCAATTATTCAGGAGGGTTACAGTTAACAGAACGGTCACTGTTGAGGCAACAATTTTGCGTTTAGAATTGCATTTTTTTTAATTGTCAACTTGAAGGTGTTTCTTCATGGTACGTCCATTTATTCAAATGTTCACCACACACACTACGCAAATGAAACTGTTCAGTCAGTACCAATACCGGTCCTCGCGTCCGTATCAGGAAGAGGCCGGCATCGAAACCTTCCCTCCATTTGTGTCGACCAGGTACAGACTCTGATGAATAATTACATAGACAGTTCTAATCAGGTCATGCGCTGCAGCTCTTGATTAAAGGCGATCAGACTGGATCAGGTCTTTGAAGGCATGTGAGTCCACTTCAGCAAAGACCTAATTAAACAGCATATCTCCTCTACACATCTTAAAACACTCGCCTATAATTTAGTGTTTTACAAATGGTTCTTTGAAGTTCTGTTCTATTTTTTTCCCTCCTCCGTTTGCAGTGTGTTGCCATATTTTTGACGTTGCTTCTTGTGATTATTTTAAACCAGGTGCCAAAGACTTTGGTTTTAAAACTAAAAGCTCAGACTGTTTATGAAGTGACAACAGCATCGTCCTCTTAGTCATTTTCCCCTCTTCGTCTCGAGGCACGGTCCCCTGAACTGTGCCCTGCTACCCCACAGTGATGCAGTCTGGGTTCATCTCCCCCCGCAGGCTGGCACATGTCTTCAGCTTTCCACCACAGTCCAGAGTCTTCCCAATGCCTGGCCGCCCACACTCCCTCAGGAGCCCCAATGCTCCAGGATACGGGATGTGGAAATAATGCGACTTGAGTGCTTCCACCCTGCCTCCCGAAATCAGGTTTTGCGGATTGTTTATTTGAGGGGAAGGAGGCCTCAGACAAACATCCTGTTTTAAAAAGCTGCCTAGGTTTTGTAGCTCTGAATTAGCCCGTTGACGGTGGTGGAGACTGAGGAATGTTGACGTGAAGGCCATCATCTCGGGGGACGTGAGGGGGCTCTCTTCACCCATTTGTCATGTTAAGTTAGTGTCCATTTTTAGGGCGGGAGTTTTTATCCTATACATCCTGGAGGGTCGTGTCCAGTGTTCTCTCTGTGGTGGTGCGAGCCTGTACCCTTGGTTCTTGTCTCAAGTATCCGTTCCTGTCCTCGGAGGCTGGCCTCCATTTCCCCTTACGTAACACGCATGCACGTAGAATGAGCGTCATCGGTAAGAGCGATAAGGCCATTTTTTCTTTTTCCGTTTCTCAGCATTGTTACAGCGCGTATTGTCACAAATCCATTCTGGGTTTTTTTGTCAGGGGTTAAGACACTGTAGCTCCCCATTGTCTATCGACTACGTGTCTCATCAATACATGTCACTGATTGGAATGTGTGTGCAGCTGAGTGTGTAACAGGGCTGTGATGATTAAACATCCCTGGTGGGAGGGGTCGATATTTTCACATTTTTAAAACAATGGTTGTGTCAGCTGTAGACGCTTCACAGTGAGAACCATTAGAGGGCGCTCTTAGCGGTGTTTAACCTTCAATCCTTTCTTTGTGGAGCAGTAAAATGTTTGCCAGTTTGGTGGTAGAAAGCTTAATCAAAATGGTCAACACGGGTGACTAAATCCAACTCCAAATCGTCTGAAGAGCAATTAATGTGAGATCTAGTCCAAGACACCAGGGATCTGTCTGATTTTTTTTTTTTTTCCTGCTAACCCGTCTGACTGACCTTCTTTTGCTTATATAATAGCAGCTCCATATACTTCAAGTTGCGTTGCTGGGTGTATTATTAGGTGCTGCGTTTTTTTTTTTTAATTTTTTTTTTAACATGTACTCACATCTGAAATATTTAAGTATAAAAGTATCAGAAAAACACTGAAAATTTGAAAGAGAATAGCGCCCCCTTTGGATGAATACAGCACTGGCTTGCAGATTGCAGATGAAGATTTGAGTTAAAGATTATGTGCAAAAAAAGAGTTAGAAACGTGAATTTGATGTATGCACTTTTCGCTTCTTTTAACCGGAGATAAAGTTGTCTTGTCTTGTTTTGACCTTTTTTTTTTTTCTTAAAACGAAATCCGATGTTCTGCAAGAAACCAGTAATGCACTTCTGAGACATGGTGAGGTAATGTGCGTGTAGAGGTCACAGAGTGAAAGCCATGATAATCTAAAGCAGAGAAGCTTCAGACCTCCTTCATGTCAACAGACACCAACCTGGCCATTCCTTCCACTGGTCTGGGTCTGTTTGGAGAAGCGCGGTGGTGCCAGTGGGCGCTGAGCTTCTGAAGGGATGAAGATTAGAAAGATTGATCTGCAGCTTTTTTTTTTTTTAATGAACGTGTGTCCCAGTTCTGTCTGTGACACAGCTGCAGTCAGAGGTTACAGTGCTTTGTGTAAATATTTTCACTGGCTGCAGAAATAATTTATTTCTGCTCTTAGCAGAAATAACAGAACGTGTGTTTAGAGTTCACGTTAGCCCCATATTCCCCCTTGGCAAACAATGTGCGTGAGCTAATTTGGTGGAGCCCTGCTGTTGCCTTCTTCTCTCTTCACACCACAGCACGGCACCAGCCTTCACCAATGGTTCCATTCATACAGCTCAGGGCACAGGGTTACAGCAACAAATAAAGAGTGTGTGATGCCATTAAAAATGTATGGAATGTCCAACTGTTAGTTTAGTGTTTTAGTGTGCCTCCTCACACTGCTCAGAGCAGGAACAATACCCCCATTTGAGCTTGTCCCTGTTCATTTCCAAGCATTGCATTGCCTGGCAGGGAGAAGAGAAAATAAACGCCAGCTCAGAATTCTGTTGTAATTGTCAGTGGTGTTACTATTATTTTTCTTCTTCTTTTGTTTACTCAAAATCATGAGCCCAGACGCTGACTTTGGTCTGTTATGATTCCAACTGTAATTCAATTTTTTTTTTTTTAAATCTGTCTCTTTTATTTCCTCCTAATGAGCATTGACATTTGAGTTGTCAGTATTTTTAAAACTCGTAGCGAATAGCCAGTACATTCTTTGAGCTTCCTGAAAGCTGTGTGTGGATTGGCTCTAGGGCCCGTGTCATTCGACAGTCCCACACAGGCCATTTACAGCCCGAGAGAATGGATAGACGCTCATTGTGCACGGATGAACAATGTAGCAAAGCCTGGTTCACTTTCTCTCCATACATGTGTAAACTGAGAGACAGTGAATTGATATTTTTTTTGTTCTGTGTCCTTATCTTGAACATGATCTGCAGCAGCAGCTACTGTGTATCCTAATATCCTACCTTGTCCTTACATGGGGGCAAACGCCACAGAAATACTCACTAGTGGGTTTTTTTTTTGAGGATTAGGGAGTACAAGTTACCCAAAGGCAATTGTGTAACAGAAGTGCTAAATAAAAGTAGTAAAGTTGTTTCTGTGAAAGTTGTTGTGGAGAGCTTTTGCAGGGAATCGTAGGAGCTTCGTTTTAATGTGTGTTTTACTCGTCTTGTAATTGTATATTTCTGCAGTCTTGGCCGTGTGGCATAGTACGTGCAGTCAGGCTGTCGCATTTCAGGGTACGGTTTAGATTAGAGGTCTGGCTGCAGCTTCCCCCTCTTCCCCTCTCTGTGACTGCCAGCACATAATTTACTTAATGAAATCCTGCCATTCCCTTTAGCTTGAAGATTTTTTGCAGATGTTGACAGGGAAGGACTTTGTGAATTATTGGAAATGTTCACTCCTACATTTTTAATGAATGTCTTGCTTGTTGTGAACGGCCGGAGTTGTCAGAGATGAGGGAAACAGTTGTCTTTGTTTGGGGAGCTGGTGTCGGGATGTCCGCGGTGGAGCAGTGTGGGTTACAGCCAAACAAGTGTTGTGATTGAAACAGAAACTCTGGTGCCACATTATCCTGACAGAACACATTTTCCTCACAGTCTCTGATCCACTGGACCGATCAATAAAAAACCATTGTTTGAACGGCAGCTCTGTCCATCACAGCTGCTCCAGACCTCTGTCCGGTAGAAACCAAATACCTGCCTTTCGCCTTAAATTAGTCCGACTAATATACATTGTAATCATAGAGTTCTTTGTTATTGTTCATGTGAAACGGAGTCTGTACCATAGTTTGTGTAAAGTTGGCGGCTGATGTCGCTTCACTCCCTTACTGTAGAGTCCTGTGTTTCCCAGCAGAATGGAACAAGTTTTTGTCTGTAAAATTCTGAGGATGGTCTTTCTCCCGTGTGTTCCAACTTTAAAAAAAAAACCCAAAAAACAAAACTTTTTTGACACAACAAAACCGCAGAAAGAAAACAAAGTAAGTAACCTTCTCTCTGCATCCCTGCCCCCCACAGCACTAACCAGAGTAGGAAGTTAGGAGGCACTGCGAGAGGAGGAGGGGGAGTTCAGGAATGTGCAGGGTCTCCTCTACTCAAACGCTCCAGCCTACTTGGCTCAAACCTCCCTCACACACACTCACAAACAAACGTTGTTATACACGTACACGCAGACACACACAGGCAAACAGAAGGGTCGTATGAGGAGGTGAGGGGGCACAGCCGCTCAGCAGGATGTTCACTGAGTGTTTTGCTTTCGGTGCTCGTTGCAAACTCCGCCGGCCTTTAGCACTGCCTGCAGATATGACATCCACAAACATCCCCCACAGTTTTTTTCTCTAAGCCTTCACGTGCCCTGAAGGACTGTCAGAAGGCCGCGGTCTGCAGAGAGCTACGCCACATTTCCTCTTGCGTGCACATGGACACAGTTACATTTAAACTGAAATCAAAATGTTCATTTGTCAGTGTAGCGTTAGACCGATCCAGAGTCCAGCCTGATGTTTTGTCCTTTTTTTCGTTTTAACCAGGCGTTTTGTGCATGTAAATGGCTGTGGATTCTTTGTTGCAACCGGTTGTACAAGTGTGGGTGTTAGCAGACCTCTTCTCATTACCTGAGGCGAGTGTCCATGGTTTCCATCAGCCTTATTGTTGTCTTGAATCAAAACAACAGCGTGTGTCGCCAGGTGGACTAGAAAATATTCTGCTGCTCTCGTGGAGCATGCACGCCCTGTCGTTACAGTCAGAGCAGCGGAAGAACACCAGTGTCATCAAGTTAGCTAATAGCTAATAGTTAGCGAATAGTAGGACCTTAGACCCTACTTGATTTTCCACCAAACTGCGAAGCTGCAGGGACTGCTTCGTGTTAGCCGCCGTTGCTTCCTGTGCCGTGAACACCCCTGGTCGCTCGTGGATTTCATGTACCTGTTATCCAGGGTACAGTGCTGTGCTGGCCTCCCTCCTGGGGTCATCCCAAAAACAGAAACAGAGGGAAAGTGGAGAGGAAGTGCGCGACAATGTAACGCTTTCCCTTTGTGACCTGCCTCTCTGCCTCGTACAGGAAAGGCCCGACCACGGAGAGAAAATCCATACACATATAAGAGCAGCTCCAGTTCACATGTCTGTCTGATAAAGCCCACTTTGATGGCAGCGATAGCCCCGACGCCCGTCTAAGGGGGGTGGGGGGGGGGGGCTGCTCAGGGGTTACAGTCAGTGTAAAGGAACCTTTGTCTCCTGCTTTAAAGCCTTAACATTGCTTTATCTCTAGTTGTCTAGTTGGAAATCTGCAGGAGGAGATGGTCTCCTGCTTTGTTTTGAGCAGGTAGCAGAATGTTACCATGGTGAAAAACGCCTTCTTTTAAAGAGTCTGGCTGTGAAATCACACAGCCCAAATATATTTTCCTCACTCCGTTCTGTGGGAGGGAGTCACCTTTCCGTGGGCAAAATGCTCCATCAAAGGTTTGGCCTCAACCCTCCTTCTTTTCCCAGGAGAACCGTCACTCAATCCTGCCCTCTGATTGGTTAAGAGAAATACAATCTAGCCAGAATGTCTTTGTACCAATAGCAGAAAGATACCGGGTGCAGTCCCACCATTATTCAGTGCTGACACAGCGTTGTGGAGATATCCCTGGCTGTCTAGTTCACTGGTGGAGCCTAATAGCAGGATGAGAATCTAATCCCTGGCAAAGGATGAGAGGCTGCCGCTGCCCCCCCCCACCCCCCTCGCTGCTTTCCTCCAATCAAATATGCTGCATAAAGGTTTTTTTTTTTCTTCTTCTACCCTTCGCAGTAAAGTTTTGTAGAAATGAGTCCATCTGCGCTCTGAACTGTGGATTACAGAGGAGTGAAGTATAAGAAGGCAGCCCTGGAGGTTGGTGGTAAATGTTAGCACAGAGGAGAAACTGTTGTTTTACTGCCTGTCCCTGACACTCGGCCTCCAATTCATCTCACTCAAAAGCTGCGAGGCTGTGTTTACCCCGAGGCAACTCTTTTCTGCTTCTCCCTCTGCCCCCCCCACGCCCCTCCTTTTCATGCCGTCTTTACAAGCATTACTGGATGATCATCAAGGATCGCCATTTAAACTTTGAAACCCCCGGTTTTGTGTGTTTAGTTATAACTATCCAGACTTACCCTCCGGCAAAGGAATCTCAGAGTGGAGTGGAGTGGAGTGATCTACTTGTTCCCATACGTAAACCTCTGAAAAAAGGCTTAAGAAAGTCGTGTTGAGCAAAGGAATTTTGAAGACCGTTGTTAATGACACAGTGGTCTTTAATCATGAGGGAAAACTTTTATAGCGGTGAACGTGTAATGAAGTTCTTAAAAAATAAAGAAAAAAAAAGATCTCGACCGCTTATGAACGCCTCGTGTGAACTCTTTCCAAGCAGGATGATTTATGAAAAGACTTTTGCAGACACTGAGACGTGTCACTGTTGCACAACGTATCTGGACGGTCACATGGTGTACGTTTTCTGGCGTATCGGTATGGACACAGATCAGTTCTTTTAAGGCGCTCAGAAACCTAACTGGACGCAGATTGTCTTTGTAGAGAAATGCTGTTTAGAAACAAAAAGCAGAATGGGTGTGGTGCGAGTGCCAGTGAACTGACACATGGACTTGTTTGTTGTCAGATCTGATGTCCTGCATTTGATTCTCTGGATTTCTCCAATCAGACCGGCCACAGGGAAAAAGAAATGTCAACATTTTCTCAGGGTTTCCATGGAGCTCCTGACTTGTTGTGGAAATCAAACTGTGGACACCGAATTCCTGCCATATGTTCTTCTGTATCAGTAGTGCATAATGGCACTAGGAAACCTGATACGTTTTGCTTCTTTCAACCTTCTTTCAACTCTCCAATGTTTTGATGAGCAGTCTGGAATTTCACTGCGTTGGTTTCACTGCTTATTCATCAAACCAAACAGAAAGTCTTGTTATCATTTGGCTGCACGGCCTTTGTATTTTGCCTCCACAGATCTACGCGTTCACAGTTTTTGGTACCGCTGCTGTGAGACCCGTTGCATAAGGCAAGGCAGGGTTGATTAACTCCTTCAAGTGCTCAGATCGTGGCCTCGGGCTGCAGGAAGAGGAAGTAAGGCGGTGGAGGCATTGTGACTGCACTCATTGACTCCGAGACTGACACTAAGAGAAGAGGCTTTTGAGAATAAAATAACAATAATAACACGTGCTACTCTTCTAATGGGTAAACGGAGCTGTTAAAAGGTGGCAGGGTTAAATGGATGCAGAGCACCAGTAATTGCTCCCAGCCTGACGTGACTCCGCCCTGAACAGACCCTCTGGAAAGCCGACATGGAGTCAAAGGGAGTCGCTGTGGTCAGATAAAGGCAGACACACGCCCGACCCTCCCTTCGCCTCATGTCTGACTTTAAGAGACTGATCTAAGATTTAGCCCAATCACTGGCTGTGTTCCATGAAATAAAGTCAGCGATCTCTCAGGAACGACGACGATAACATCAGTGCTTGCCCCTGAAGAGGAGACGTCAGTGGCTGTGGTGATGGTCGCCCATGGTCGCGCTGCTCTGCTCTGCTCTGTAAAGTCATGACAGGTCTTCCGTCTGAGCTCTCAAGTCAGCGACCCAACTTAGACAAAACACACAGTATCAGGATGAAAACGCAAACATTCCTGCGGACCACCCTGCACCACCCCCCCTCCCCCACCTGAACAGACACGTGCTCACAGGCACACGTAGTTGCTGGACAAAACAGAGTGGCAGGAAAAGGCCTGGCTGACGGTGCACTCATTGTCTTCCTTCATACTAAGGCTGAGACATGAGATACATTTCTGACCTTTGTCCTGCTTAGTCCTCTTCCTGGGCCCGGACAGTCGCACAGTCTACCTCGCTTCCAGGCTACGTGTGGGGATCTACAAATAACTGTGCAGATTGTTATCGCTGTGTGACTCCGGTTTAAGCAACCAGCCATTTGTTCTTTATGTTTGGATGTACTGTATAGTTGAGGGTGAATTTACCTTGATGATTTGTGACCTGGGAGAGAACACAGGCCCGTAAACAAGTTGGGGCTGAGTTCTTTGTTAGGCCTGGCCGCGCTGCAGTAAAAGCTGAGCTCAGAGCGGAGGAGCTGGAGTGTGGAATTCACTAATGGCACATGCATGGTGGGGCCCCTGAAGAGAGGGGGTCATTTCAGCCATCGGTGTGTGCGCAAACACACAGAGAGTCTGTCTGCAACTTCCCTTTACTCCCTCCCTCACTCCTCCACTCCCAGAAACACACAGAGCGTTGAACCAGCAGCCGTTGTGTCTGTGGTCTTGTCAACTTTTTAACCCATCTTTGTTTAAACTTTAATTTCCAGAATGCCTCAGGAGAAAGGTTAGTTTGGGAGGAGGTGAGACGTTTTGTCACTGCGTGGATCTGCTGGGCTCCACCTTGGAGGCGTTTGTTAATGGAGCCTACGGTCATTAAGGCCCGAGAGCAGAACGACTGAAAGGAATGGGGCCACAGGCCCCGGCTTTAAATCCTCTTTGCCAATAGACGCTCTGAAGCAAAATAATGGCATCACTCTGTGTGTGAGTTAATGGGAGCTGATAGCATGAAGGCTGGGGGGTCAGCAGGTCACAGGCTTGTGCTAAGTTGTCAGGGAGCTGAATGCTGTCTCTGGGCCCACAGCGGGGGAAGAGCCCGGCGGAGGGGGAGTGAGACCCCCTGCCTAGCTTGTGCCATCACCACCCCCCCCGCCCCCCACACCCCCACTCTTGCGGAATGTGAGAAAGATGAGGAAAGAGGGACCGAGATCATGGAATGATCATACTTCAGTTTTTATGTGCAGCGTGACGTGACAGCTATGCAGCATGGAGTGTAGCAGCCCCTGAGAGCAACCAGTGCTGGTGTGTGTGTGTGTGTGAGTGTGAGTGTGTGTGTTCAGCATGGTGGAGATAGAAGTCTACCCAGGGAGCAGTAACTCACTTTGGAGTGCTGAGTGCTGTCACTGGAAAAAGTTCACAGACTCCAGCCGTGTGAAGTGAATGAACATCCTCATTTGCTCGGCACAAACGCGCAGGGACAAGATGCTAATGAAGCTGCCGTGGAAAAAGAAGGGGATTTCTCTTGATCGAAGCCGGCTTTATTTACACACTGACTGTCAAAGTACGGCCTTCACATCCCCTCTGTGAGAGAGAATGTGAGACGACTTTTTTTTTTTTTTTTTTTTTTTGTCAACGTGTAGTTTCAGCCCAGTTGCCGGTTTGAAATATGGAATTGATTTCAACCGTTAATGTGATTTGTTGTGAATCTGCATGTGTGAATAGCAGTGACTGAGTCTGAGGTGCTTGCCGAGACTAATTATTGCAGTGCCCTCTTGAGGCAGAGCAGGGAAATTCAGTCTACAATCTGACCTCACTGTACCCTCCAACACCGGGTATGTACAGGATATGTATAGAATGTGTGTGTGTGTGTGTGTGTGTGAGAGAGAGAGAGAGAGAGAGTCAGTCGTGCCAGTGTGTGTTTTAGATGGATGTGCATGCAGTGGTATTTATACAAGGCTTAGATTTCAATACAGTGCTCCGTCAGTATTTATAGTGTAGCCATCTGCTGCGAACAATAAAAAGAGATTAGTTTATCCCTTAAAACTCAAGCCTTCCTTTTTTACTGGCCCGGTTTGCTTCTTTTTTTTTTTTACTGCTGCCAAAGAGGTTGTGTTTTAGACCCTCAAAAATGTGACCATTGATTTTGATGAAACTTTGAGGTGAGAATCTCAAGTCCTGGATGAAACGTGACCTTGGCACAAATATTTTTGAATGTGATTTATTGAAGGCTACATACATGCTGCACTGTTTTTTTGTTTTTATAATTAGTATTTAATTGAATATAACCTTTTGTCTACAAAGGGCTGTGTTCCTAAGAAGCTACTAGCTCCTCCTGCTGTTTGGTTTTGAGTAATCTGTCCGTTTGTGGGTGGACGTGTTTAGCAGTGAACAGTATGGCCAGTTGGTATTAGCTTAGCTACTCCAACATGATGACTGGTCTATGGCGATCTTTAAAGATAGCCTCTTAGCCTTCACTTGAACAGCAATGTTTGCGATGATAATTTAGCTGTGGTGTTTTCACGTCTGTACTTTTTGTTTCATCATTAGATTAATTTTTAAACATTTTCCGTATCCTGTTTTACTATTTTTTCACCAGCTGGCGTTATTCAACGCCCAACTGTTGTCTTTTTTATTTCCAGTGAACAGCCACTTATATCATCACTTGTTTTCTGGAGTTGCAAAAAACGTTTGTTTTAAATCGTTCTTTTCGTCTTGCCTCCTCCTCTAGATGCCAGTATGTCGCCTGATGCCCCGAAGCAGAGCCACTGGTGTAACGTGGCGTACTGGGAGCACCGCACACGCGTGGGACGCCTCTACACAGTGTACGAGCACTCCGTCAGCATCTTCTATGATCTACCTCAGGGCACGGGCTTCTGCCTGGGCCAGCTCAACCTGGAACACCGCAGCAGCACTGTTCAGCGCACAAGAGGCAAAATCGGCTATGGCATCCTGCTCAGTAAGGAGCCGGATGGTGTGTGGGCGTATAACCGCAGCGAACATCCCATATTTGTCAACTCCCCCACTCTGGACATGCCTAACAGCAGAACTTTAGTAGTGCGAAAGGTGATGCCGGGCTACTCCATTAAGGTATTCGACTACGAGCGCTCATGTCTGTTGAGGCACACCACTGACGCTGACCTCCTGGACGGACCCTACGACCCTAACAGCGTGCGAATCAGTTTTGCCAAGGGATGGGGCCCTTGCTACTCCAGACAGTTCATCACCTCCTGCCCCTGCTGGTTGGAGGTCCTCCTCAACAATCACAGATAACACAGATGGACCCAACAAACTATCCCAAATATCATCTACCTAGATTTAATATAAAGTTTTATATATTATATGAAATATATATTATACTTGTAAATACGGAGTCATTTTTACAATGTAATTATTTATGTATGGTGCAATGTGTATATGGACAACAGTGGAAAAAAACAGATAATGCACTTTGGCTTTATATATATTTGTATATGTATATGTATATATATATATATACATACATACATATATATGTATATGTATATAAATATATATATATATATGTAAGCAATTTTTCAGTACCAACATGAGAAATTATACAAGAAAATTAGGGTTGGCCTGGATTTGGTGTATAGTTTTCATATACTATTAATATCCAGACAAAAAGCTAACACCGTTCACACATTGGTAATAAAGTATTGGCATAATAACTGTTGCTTTGGTCTGAATCATTAGCTTTTCCTGTGTTTCATTCACATTTTCTCTTGAGGTCAACACGTTAGAAAATCACATTTACTGGGATTTTCTTAAAATCCCAAAGACAGTTGTAGTAATGTAAATACTACATACTAAAAACTGTGTTTTTACTTCATTTTCAAAACGTCTCATCTGCCAGTTTTCCCACAGTCACCCAGGTCGTTACGTCCTCGGACGTTTAAAGAACCGCTGCCTTCTTCTAAACATTTTAGAATGTCCATAATAGGTGTTGGTTTATAGGAGTAAATTTAGAAACCCACGGTGTTTATGTTTGGGCTGCAGCTACAGTAACAAACCTCCGACTGATCCACATGTCCTTGAGGTCCTGAGGAGCCTCAGTAATAAGCACCAAGATAAGACGGTGCAGCGGAGGACAGCGGAGGAGGAAATGATGGAAGTGCTCAGGCTCAGCAGTTCAACCGTCATTCCAAAGGTGTTCCTAAGTCAGCACATCATCGGTGGCTCGTGGTCGCCAGTCTCGGGCCTCCACAGCCAGCCTGTCTCACAAAGGACGTTGTTATACTGTAACTGACCAGCGATGCGGCACCATGAAACCAGTGCTGTGATACTGGAATGTATGCAGAGAAACCAAGAACTTTTACAAGCCTACTGGAATCTTAAAAACTACAGCCAAGGTGGATGTGGTTGAGCTGGCTTCCTTCATAATTGCTGGTGTTGGGTTGTCAGATTGGCGGTGGTGGTAGTGAGGAGGGGAGGGGGGAGGACGCCGCTCTGCCAACAGTCAGCAATAGAGGCATTCAGTAACACACACTGATCCTGGGTCAGTGAGTGCTCCGCTGTTACGAAGACATTTCTTTTTGAAAAGGAGCCTCCGACAAACATCAAAGGGCTGCACATGCTCTCTGTGAAGGGTCGCCTCGACGACCTGTCCACTAGACGTGGAGGGAAGTTTGTCATCAAAAATACTCTTTTCTAATCAGGTGTGCTGCTGAGCACAGCTCCTCCTCCCCCCCCCCTGTCAATGAAAGCTCAGACAGCCTCCTCCAAGCCCCGCTGACTGTCTGGAGCCAAGACTGTGTAGAGTTCAAACCAGAGAGGAGTGGCTCCACTCCGCCTCTGCCTCTGCTCTCTTCCCTACAACTGGGGGCCATTATCCTGCTCCTTTGTGTCTCTGTTATGGGAAAAGGTCCCACATCACCAGCAGAGAGGAATTGGCAAACAATTATATGGGGTGGACACAAAAGCCATGACCGAGGATATGAGAGGGGGTCTAATTAAACAGGTCTGAGGGGAGGCCAAGTGAGGATCCATATCTACTGAAGCCGCGTCCCCGGGAAGGCGCCGCTCCACAGCTGAAATAGTTGTGGCAGGATGACTGTAAGTCTGGGCGAGATGGAGCGCAGAAGGAAAAGTCATGTTAGCAGCTTTCTGTGCCGCGTGAGCTCAGGAATGGTATTGATTAGTAGGCTGCAGCCCTCAATCATTTTCTGGAAAATGTTTCACCGTTCTCGACCCCAAACACCCAGCCGCCATTTTGTTTCGCTGTTGACGACGTGGGTTGGGAGTTTCAGCCGGAGCGCGGCCCTGATTAGAAACGGATGTCGGAGAGAAAACAACTTGAGCTGTTACTTTTCACCGGAACGCAAACACACGGAGCACACGGAAACGCTTCATGTGGCTTTCTCTGCGTTCGCGCTCATGTGCATATGAGTCTCCCCGTGAGTGTGTGAGCAGACAACTTCTTTTTAAAGCTCTGAATTTCGAAACCCTGTTATTATGGCTTGCGTTCTGCCAAAGCCTCATTACATTCCTTAGACTGTAGATTCTTGTCTGTAAGCTTCTCCCCAGGCCTGATTCTCCCATGTTTAACAAAAGCCCCAGGTCTCATGGCAATAATCAAGACTCTTAATGCATCTGCCTCAGTAAAGGTTCAGTACGCAGGAATTTCCAGCAACACAAAAAGTGTTCAACCGAGGCTTTGACACTGTGTTCATAGCACGGCCTGCAGCGGCGTGAGGTCAGGCCGAGTATTCAGTGATGATGTTTCTGAAATGATTTCAAAAATCATTTGAAAAGAAAAGTGTTGAAAAGTTACTAGGTCATTGGAGCAAAGTTAATGTGAAACTAGCGGCGCTCACTACCAGTCCTCTGACGATGACCCGGCCCTGCACATCTGGCCCCAGTGAGGTAATAGCACCTTTGAAATGCAGTGAGATTATACAGAGCGCTTTAAACACTTCCTGTTCCCCCCCCCCCTCTCTCTTTCTCTCCTTCTCCCTCTCTCTCCCTCTCTCTCCCTCTGTCTCCCTTTTAAAGAAGGGAGTCTCACCTAGACAGAAAGTGTTAATTACGGTTCCTCGCAGCTGCCATGCTCACCACTTACTGGGCGTGCTGACACTTGCCAGTACACAGGGGATCCACACTCTCAGAGGGGATTATGGGCCGATGAGCAGGGCATGCTGGGAAAGAGCGACTTTTTTCATTCTGCGTGTTTCCACCTTCTTTACCTTCTTACGTTTTTTTTTTTCTGTGTGTTTTTTTAAACTTTCTTAAAGCCACATTTCCCTTTTCTGGGCGACATTTTTTTTCTCGTCCGTTGCTGTCATGGTAAAGTATAATTGTGCTAGCATGCAGGCCTTCGAACCGTGCCTGGAACAGACCATTGAGTAAGCATTTAGGTGGTTTTTCAGAGGCCAAAAGCAGCTCGCTCCTTCTGCTCCTCTGCAGATCCCACCCTCTCCTCAGTAATTACAGGCTGCACCGGGGCCTCTCTGACGTACGAAAAAGGATTTATTTTAGTGAGTTTCCACAGAGGTTAAAAGAATGGCACAGTGAACACACGCACATGGGTACATACACACACACACACACACAAACATGACTACACACACCCCAGAGTTCAGTCCTGACAGCATTTATCAACAGCATATTCCTGCATATGAGCATTTACAGATGTTTCTGTTGATCCTGTCACAGTTGTCACTTGGTCGCAGGGAGAAACCTGAAGACGGGGCGGAGCCGCGATATCAAGGAAAACATTTAATATCCTTTGTTTTGTTTGATATTGTGAGAAGAACTCACTCTAATCTAATAAAGTTGCTTTGCAGGCTGTAATCAAATCCCTCCGCGTCCTCTACCTAAAAACCCGGACTGTTTCGCGGAGGGCTGCAGAGCGAGGAGCCGCGCCGTGTGTTTGCGGTGACTCTACGTAGTTCCTTTCAAACCGTGACTCTTTAAAACCACATGTTTATACAGTTTGTTCATACACAACGCATTAAGTTAACAATGACTTTTATGTATTGCGAGAAACAATCCCCATTAAAGTATGTAATGCTTGTTGATCTGCCCAAGAACTCAAAGAAAAAAAAAAAAAAACTGTTTCCACAAGCCCAGTTTGTCCCTTTAGAAAGAGGGTTTTTTCTTTTTTTTTCCAAGGGGCTATAAAAAAGAAGATCTAGGAACGCAGCCTTCCTTTTTTTTCTGCAGGGCTCCTAATATGTTCCATATTGTGAGTTTAAATGGGGTGGACTCAGGAAATGCAGTCACACTGCTTTGCCTTCCAAGCTTCCAGTCTGAGGTTTGGCCTGCAGTGCTGGTGGTTCTGTGGAGCGGGGCTGATTGGACCGCTGGAGCTGCCGAGGTGGTTGGGCTCAGCCATGTGGGCTTTCTTTCTCCCCTCCTCAGGAGCCAAGATGTCCACGTCGATGGTTCTGTTTGTTATGTTTCCCGGCCTGCACTGGAGTGCCAGTTCCATGTACATTGTACATTAGTGATTCTCATTCAGCCCTTGTCTCGGTCTTAAGAGCTTTTCAGTCAAAGCTGAAAGAAAGTCAGGATGTAAAAAAAGAGAGAGAGAGAGAGAGAGAGAGAGAGAGGAGTCAGGAATGCTATTGATGCATGATATTTTGTAATGGAAAACGTTGCTGTTTAAATGCAAACACAGGCTGGAAGAATCCTTTATTCCAGATAAGAGCTCGGACTCCTCCCTGCCTGCAGCGCACTGGGTCAAATTAGGTTTGTGGAGACAACATGACGACGAGCAACTGCGTGTTTTTGTCTGAGAGCAGCCTTGTCTCCAAGTTGTCTGTTTTAAAGTTTGCTTTTCCAAACCACAAAGAATTCATTTGCATAACAACCTCTGATGAAATACACAAAGCGAGCATTACACACACACACATGGCTTCTTCACTGGAGTGAGATGTCACAGATGAGACGCTGACCCAGAAGATGGGACAGAAGTGAATCATAAGGGTACGGACTGGAACAGATTTATTTAATTAAAGTTTTTATTTATTACAATGCTAACGCTTCAGCATCAGCCCCATTGATTTTTAAGACGTAAGATGTATTATATATATTTTAAAATGTATTTCTATATATGTATATATTTATGCATATATAAATATATATTTATTTAAAAATGTTAATGTTGTAGTAGAAATACTTCTTAAATCCTTTTTAATAAATGTTATTGTGGGGTTAACAAAGCATTGACACTGTGTCACTGAGCCGTTGTTTTCCTCAGTAGTTGTGTTTTTATAGCAGTTCCACAGTGACTGAGATCCTTTTCATGCCGTGAATGTGCTTCCCAGATGGTTCTTTGCGGAGGATCACAGTCCTGTTCTGAAGGATGAATGGTTTTTTTCCCCCTCGGTGGAATAGATTATTACACAGGTGAGAGGACAACATATCACATTTGGACACGTCTCCACGTCCGACTGTCTCTCTCCTGGGTTGATCAGCGTCATCTCCCTCACCTCTGATTCTCTGTTCATCAGCGCCACTCGTCTCACCTGGTGTATATAAACCACGCCCCCCTCACTCTGTCACTGTTGGGTCGTTGTATGTGATCCTGGTTCCTGTTGTCCTGTCCATGAAGCCAACTCCAGGTCTGTCTCCTGGTATTTTACTCTTGTTTTGCGCTTCTCCTTGTCTTTCTGTCTGCTCCATGTTTCCTCGTTTTGGGGTTGATTTGCTGGTTTATTAAAGTCTGGCCTGCTGCACCTGGGACCTGCATCTTCTGACTGCACTGTACCGCCGTACGTAGCTCTAAGGAATTCAAAGCTATTAGCCTTTAAAATTAGTTTTTTATTAAATTAGTGTTGTTTCAATCAGTCGTTTAAATTACTATGCACAATAGCTTAAAGACACCGACTAACACTTTGTTAAACATGTTTTGCCAAGGGTTAGCATTATGCAGCGCTGGAGCTCAGCTTATCTCACTATAGGATCAATACAGCCATCGGCAAGTCTGGCCCTGTGTGGAAAAATGACATTCTGAAAATCCAGGTACTGTATCACCTACAGTACTCTACTTCAGAGTAGTCAGTATGTTTGAAGAGTCAAGGTAAGCTTTTCTTGTAAGCTTTTTTTTATGTTTATGTTCAAAATTGGGACAATTGATCATATATATGTATATTTATGTTTATATGTATGTGTATATATATGTATGATATATGTATACATAGATATATTTATATCTATGTATATGTATATATGTGAATATATGTGTGTTTGTGTATGTACGTATGTATATATATATTTATGAATATATTTATATATATATATGTGAATATATATTTTCTTATTTATTCAGCCTATGCCAGTTTGGAAACCTGCACTGAGTTGTTGAGGATGGCTCTATGTAGCTGTTGAAGTGGCTGTATGAGGTCCAGCAATTAGAGCGTATCTATGAGAAGAGTGAAGATGAGTGAAGAGGCTCGAATTCCAGCCCAGAAGTCAGGTTTCACATTCCTGGGGCACACACCACTGGCTGTCTCCACACTGGCATACCTGCAGTGTGTGTGTTTCTGTGTGTGTGTTAGGTTTAGGTTGCGCTGAATTCAAAGACAGCTGCTGTGAACCTGCCATTGTGACCTGTCCAGCCTAAAGACAGGAGGACTGGTCATGAGACTGGACTTGTTGTTTGGTCTGCGCCCAGACATATTTTTATCTTTCCGGTGCAGGTTGTTTTTGCTCTGATATCCTCTCGGGCAGATTCTTGATTCTTTTCTTTAAATTAACATCAGACGTGGCCGGTCCAGGACAGTGAAACTTTTTATTGATCCTTCCCCTCTGTGCCAATATCACTGCAGTAGTCGAAGTGGTCTCAGGCCAAAAATGGCTCCTCTGCTCAATACTATGGATTACAAACACAATACCCCCCTGCAGTGTTTTATCAGCCCTGTCCTGGTAACAGGGAGGAACGCTGTTCCATCTTCAAATCTTGCTCCTTCCCTGGACTCGGTGCTTTGGTGCTGTCCCTTGAGAACATAAGCTCTCCCTGAAGGTTTCCTGGCCAATGAGAGCAGCCAGTGTTAATAACATGTCTTATTCCTGGAGGGCGCGGCAACACGATCTTCATCTGACATTCCTGGGCTTTTGTTTGTCTCCAGGCCCGACTGCTTCGCTCGTCCTATGCCATCCCATATGAGGCTGTTTAACATCTTAATCTGCGGCCGTCTTTCATCTGGCTCCTGTTAAAGCCTTAACAGAAAGATTGTGAATGCTAACTTCTGTCAGCACCTCGCTGTAAGAGAGCAGGGGAGAGAGGGAGAGAAAGGAGGAGGAGGAGGAGGAGAGATGGGAATGCAGAACCAGACAGAAGAGGAATGAGCGGTTCTTACTTCACGTCTCTGTGTCTGGAGGTTCGACTGAATGTACGTTTAGTGAAAATGTGGAAGAATTTATATATTTATTCATTTCTTTCTACACGGACGTTCTATGAGGTTCTTCCCAACATATTCAGCATAGTGTGTTGGTGAATTTCCAGTGGACCCATTATATACATGCTGTATATCACCATACACCATACAAAAATAGTATAGGGTTGTGAAAAAATTAAACCTAAATTTACTGTTATTGTTGTTAATGAAAAGGAATTAAGTTTCCTAAATATAAAAAACAGTCAGTGTATATATATATATAGGTAGAGTTGGTAGATTTTAGTCATTACTTAATATTAAGCAGTCTGCAGTCTCTTCAAGTCCATTTGATTTTTAAACTCTCTGACCAACTGGTCCTCGTCGAAGCTGGTCTGACGTTAGCTCATGGTTGGCATTGATGGTAGTTTAAGCTCAAGGTACTGGGGTGATGCTTTTTTCCCCACAGTGTGCATAAATAACATTGTATTGACTGTATATTAAAGCAACGCTGAGTGGAGGGATGGTGTATTTATTAGATGCATTTGCATCTTGATGCATTTAATTCCCCAAATTGGATTAATTGTGGCTGATTGAACTGTATTATTTTAACATTTATTTATTTAGGTGTTTTCTAAAATACACAGCATTAGCTCCTACAGTTCACCTCTAAATTTTGGACCCACTGTTTCAGTAACTCTGGTGAAGTCCACTGGTGCTCTGTACAACAAATCAGTGTTGAGAATAAAAACAGAACGGGTGAATCTTCACCATCTCCACCTTCCGTCCTCAGGTGTTTATGTTCCTCCAGCGGTAACTCATGTTGAGCATCAAGTCTTCCCTCTGTGCTGCCATGTCATGTACTCTCTGCAGTGAGTGTGTGTGTGCGTGTGTGTGTGTGTGTGTGGTGCAGTTTTATCTGTTGCTCGGTTCTCTCCTCTGCTGCTGCTCAGCTCCATGGCGTGGTTCCCACAGATTCCACAGCAGATTTATTCGAACGCCCGACCCCACGCCTGTGGCTCCAGGTGTGAGTGACAGCAGCCTGTCAGAGCCTACGGTGCCGATGATGTTCTTACAGCCCTGAACATGGCAAACAATTGCTAATTGGAATGAGCCCGCGGCTACTACACCGGAGCAAGTTTAACTACAGTACACTGGGCCTTTGTGTGTGTCAACAACTCACGGATTCTACCACTCCTGAAGCAGCAGCGTGGCCCGACATTAAACAGCCAATGATCAGTGACGCCTCCATGGAATTTTCTAATTGCTGCAATCTTCTCTCTTTTTTTCAGTTTTAGAGGCTGCATTAAGAAAATGAAGCAATCTGAGGGATTTAATCTAAATGCTGTAATAACTGCCGTCAGGGCTGCTCAAAATTAAGATAATAGCAGGCGCCTTGCAGGCAGAAACAAAAACAGAGAAAATCCTCATTACACTTGCTCCTGCATTCTTCCTAAATGGCCGACATGCTGCTGCATGTCACACCTGCTGGAGAAGCGTGCAGACTTTTACACCGTCTTCCTGACTTTTTTTTTTCTTGTTGGTTCACAAATGGGTTTTAAACCTTGAACCAGGTGAATTCATCACTCTCCTAAAGTGGCGCGCCTCTGCCGGCTCCCGCTCTCAGTTTCAGTTTAAACTCAGGGCAAGGTAAAGTTGGTATATTTTTGCTGGCACACGAATGCTTTCGGGCACAGCCCGGCATCTCCTAGTGTTTCAGTGTGTTGGCACGGCCTCAGTCGGAGAGGTTCAGTATCAGGGGGATTTCTTTCCTGTGGCGGCGGCTCCAGCCCGTCCTGAGAGGCCAGTTTAAAGAGAGACCCTTTGTCAACGTGATGGCTGTGTGAGAATCCAGGAGAATGGGCAGGTGGGTTTCACAGCATCGAGACTGGCTGCACCAGGAGTCCAAGAGCTGTTTTAGTTTGTTTTGACTGGACAAATATTTGTGGGTCCATTATGAGGTTACACCTACAGACGTGGGCTGGGAAGACAGTAGGAGTTTGTTTTCATCCTTTTCATCTTTGCCTTGCTGCTCCCCCTGTACCCTCCCTACACTGACCACACCCCCCCCACCCCCGCCCCGCGCGTGTCTCTTACATTNCTGTCTGACAGGGCAGAGTCTCAAACAAGGACCCTTTTGTGGGTTCTCCCTCCGACCAGCCAGGTACGACAAGAACTTTTTAACTGTTGTTCAGTTACGAAGGCAGAAGAAAAGAACGGCCCTGACACAGTACTACAACTGAGGTTGGTCGGGTGTCTGGCTCTGGATATGAAATCTCCAAAACTAATTATTAATAAATATATATTTATTTATATATGTGCAAACATTTATGGTCAATTCCTTATATCAAACATGGTCAAACAGAAATGAAGTCATGCTCAGTCAGTTCAGATCCAAGCAACATACGGTACATGGAGCATTACTCCATGTACTTGGAGCATCAAAGGCTGTTTGAGGCTATCGCTAAGTTGGAAACAATAATCCTTCATTAGCCGACAACACACAGCTCTGTGTCTAACCTGTTCCCTCATTTCCAGCTCCAGGGCACGATATAAATTTTTCTCAAAACAGTGGCTTGTTTTGTTTTGGTAAATTATGATTTGCAATGTTTAAGTAAATTCCAAGGTTCGCAGGGTGCAGGGGTGGGGTTAATAAATGATATAGACAATATTTAGCTCATTCTGTGCTTAGATTTATTTTTATTAATTTTTTTTAATATTTTTAACTTAATTTTAGGGTTGTTTGTATTCACTTGAATTAACATTTTGGTTATGTTTCTTTATGTTATAGCTAAGCTAACATTTAGCATTTAAGAGCCAACCTTTAGTTGTTGTTTAATGGTTTAATGGTTGTTTAATTTTATATACTGAGTTCCTCATAAATGAATGAATTATATGCTGGATGAGTGTGGAAAAACAAAGTGCCTCCAGCATTTCCACGTTGTCCCTATCCGTATGATTTACAATGCTATCACGCTGGTGGTGACTCCTGAGCCACGTGACAGTGGCGCTCACGCCGGTGGACAGATCTTTTGTTTGTTCCCAAACTTTTAAAGGCTGAAAATGATGTCACGTCTGAGAGTGTGATCAGATGACCAAACCACCAAGTTTTACATGCATGTAAAATATGTAAAAAAATATATAATACCAGTAATATAGTAAATGAATCACTTGTTTGAATTCTGGAATGTTACTGGCAAATAATCACACCAAGGTGATTTGACTCCTAATTCTGTACAAATGCTATAGCCTCGTGATGTGCCCTTTGGAGAAGTCACTTCACCGTCTTGCTGCTGTAGTCGTTTTGATGAACTTCTGAGATAAAAGACGCTCAGAGATAATTAATTGCTGGATAACGAATCAAATTTATAGCCGTTTTATCTTCTGACTGATACTGTAACTGGCGTCTGTGTCTCACTGTTGTTTCTGTCTCTTTCATTTATCTCGTAGCTAACATTTGGAAAGTCCGAGGCTAATGTCACTGTGTAGAAGTTCACTTTTATCTTCTTAGGTGAACCTTTAAGGTTTTAGGTGAAGGTTAGAGATAGTTAGAGACATATGCAGCTTTATTTAAGGGATTTTAAGGCATTTCAGGGTACATTTCTCTTTGCTAACCTCTTGTTTCTGGGTTATATTTTTAGCTATGTTGTAAGCTAGCATTTAGCTTTTCCTTCTCCTTTGGAGTACTTTCTACTCCTCGGTTAAACTCACATCTTTGAGCTTTTTAAAATCTGCTCTACATGACATTCTTCGACTCTCCTTCTTCTTAGTTAGCTTAAAGCTATCTTAGACAAATACTGTTATTTTGACTACTTTTTACACTCTTACTCTCTCTCCTGTCTCTGTCTTTTACAGCAACCAGGCACGGACAGACGCCAGATGAGACATTTTCCCCTCAGCTTTTGCTAAAATAAACGTTATATTTTATATCGTGAGAATTTTTAAGGGTTCTTTTATGTTATATTTTATAGTTTTGTAGCATCGTGAGAATTTTTAAGGGTTCTTTTAAGTTATTCCAAAGCAAATGGTCCCAAACCCACAACTAATATTGAACCTGGAAAAGATGAAACGTGTGTGTGTGTGTGTGTGTGTGTGTGTGCTGTACTCCTGGCCCAAATGCCTTTCACTTTTTTTCATGTTCCGGCTCTTTGACTATTTTCAGGTTTTCCGTTTCTGTCCTTTTAGCATAAAAATCTGTGGTGTGACTTTGTCCTCCTTTTCCCTCTCTCAGTCCTGGAGATGGACTCCTGTTCCCACACAGACACACACCTGTGAACTGAGACGGCAGCGGGGGTGACTCTCACCTAACTTCCCACCAACCTGCTTGTTTTCCACCTTCTCCTAATTACACCGGACTATTTTAAGACACTTAAGTGGGGGGGAAAATTCTTAACCCCAAAATGTTATGAAATGTATAAACACAAAAGTTCCATGGGCTTTTTAGGAAGAGCCGACCCCCCTCTTTGGCCACGTGTGGAGTCCGCGAAGGGTTTGCTGGACGGGCAGAGCTAACGTGCAGCTCGTGAGGGAGTGGAAGTGTTCTGTCATGGTTGAACACGGGCGTCTGGTGCTGATTAGAGACCATTTGTTTCTGTCAGGGCACAGAGCTCCAACCCTTCTCCCTGTGTGATAGATGAATTAGTGGAAGTGAAGAGGACAGAAGGATAAAAGGTCAAACACTCATCAATGAAACACTTTGACTCTCAGACATCTGGTGATTACCTGCACAGGAATGTTGCCCCCTGTAGGCCAGATCAAATTTAAGAAAAAAAAAGAAATGTCCTGGTGGAGTCTGTTCTGTTCCTGTGGTCAGAATTTTCAATTTGTATTTTAAGTCATTGAACCACACACACTCCTCCCCC
>NC_024312.1:12648154-12649608 GCF_000523025.1 Cynoglossus semilaevis
CAGCCGTTATAAGCAAGCAAAGCTGGCAGCCGGCAGACCGTCTGGCTCCAGAGCAGCCCGAGCACACAGACAATGCCAGACCTTCTGTCATGAGGTTTGCTTTCACTGAGGTCAGCTAAACAAGCCTGGAGGCCCTGAACACAGCCGTGTGCACACGTAGGCCTTCATCCTTACACACACACACACACACACACACACACATCTGCACACAGCCTAGATGAGTGACTTTATTTCCACGCCTTAGGCTGTTGTGTGTGTTGTCTGTTTGCAGCGTCACTCTGGCCAGTCCTTCAGTGACTTCCCCTCGTCCTGACCATCGATTGGCCGGTCGTCTTTTGCCGCCTGTGCCAGCACTGTCATACTCTGCATGCCACCGCACTGGGACTGGAGCACGAGTGTACATTGTTACACTTGCATTTTGTTGTAGCCGTCTGTCAGGGGTAGGTGCAGCAACAACCTGGGCTGGATCACACTGTGTGCTGCTGCTGCAGCCAGAAAAACATCATAGGCTTTAATGCAAACACCAAGTCCAAAATACAAGTGACGAGAAGGAGGAGGAGGAGGAGGAGGGGGAGGAAGAGTCCCTACATTCAACAACTATGTATTAAAAACTCTACAACCTTCAAAAAAAATGTAAGAAGAAAAATGTTTTACATCACAGGAAATTTGACCTACACAAGCTTCAAAAAAAATTTGAGAAAAAAAAATTGTTTTACATCACAGGAAATTTGACCTAAATTTTTTTTTAAACTACTAGTCTTGACCAGACTTTTGAAAATTACGCACAAACTTAACAGGAATATTCAAAAAGTTTTTTGGTTAAAAGCATCAGTTTGTCCACCATCGACTGACTGCCCTGTCATAAATGTCTGTGTCAGTGGCCAAAGTGCTGGCAGCATAAAAAGACAGTGATGTTGATGCAGAGAAGAAGAGACTGTTGTAGGGACAGTGTTGATAACAGTATCGACCTCTGACCCTGCTCCTCCTCCTCCTCCTCCTCCACAGCTGAGGTGCTGTTTTATACAGTGCAGTAAATGAACCCCGTCCTGACAACAACAAGGTGTACTTATATTACTTATAGAGTTATTTCATATAATATGCACTTGTACTGTCATATAGGTTTGAGGTTTAGTTTGAAAAATAAGCAGGCGTCACTGGAGCCACCTCCTTTGTTAGTCTACATACCCATGTGTCCCTGGGTACGTCACTTAACCGCTCTGTCAGCAGTACAATACCGTCAAACTCTGGTTACTTTACAAACCATAAAAGCACACTGCATGTCAGCAGTAGTCGGTGTTGAGTAACTGGGACAGTATTCATTTGAATAAATACTGTGAAGGTGACTCACACAGCAGTGTTTACACACATGAGCTCACTGTCACAACAAGAGTCACATCAATGTCCAGAATGAGGAGAAGACATTTGGATGCTGCTGCTGCTGTTGATGCTGCTGC
>NC_024312.1:12649636-12667545 GCF_000523025.1 Cynoglossus semilaevis
GTGCTGTTGCTGCTGCTGCTGCTGGTGCTGATGCTGCTGCTGCTGCTGCTGAGTGGCTTTACTGGTGCATGTTTAAGGAAGCGCCCATCAACCTGCACTCAGGATGGCAGAGTAACATTTGTGAGTGAGTTATCCCAGCTGAAGCCCTTTGTTGCCCCCCCTGCCCCCCCTCGTACCAGTGAGTGGTGCCCAGGTTCACCCACGTTGGTTACAGCAGCACCACAACAGGTGTTTACACTCACTTGTCCGTCCACACAGGCTTTAAAATGATTTATGAAAGACAGGAAGAAAGGCACTGTTGTGTATGTGTGTGTACTGCATGTGTGTACTGCGTGTGTGTACCTGGTACTGTATGGTACTACATGTTGTTGTGGCGACTATTTAAAAAAAAAATATTATTGAGGTTGGGCCACTTGACTTAGACTTTGGATTAGGTTTAGGGTCAGACTAGAGTTCAGATTGTTAGAGCCGACATGGGCAAACTATGGCCTGTGGGCCAGATATGGTCCACGGGACTTTCTAATCTGGCCCACCAAACACTGGTGCGAGGTATTGTAAAGACTGAGGTCCATTCTTCTGTTTCGTGGCAGGGTTAGTTGAACCACAAAAACTAGGAACGTAGACTCATGCATGGCTTCCAATAAGCATGATGTCACCACAGGTTAATGAAGACTTTAATTAATCAGATTTCCTAAATGTTATTCCCAGCCCTTTAATATAAGGGATATTTATGTTGTTTCATGTTTTGTTATTGACTGTCTTGAAATAACAGACAATTATCTTGGGAATTAAACCACAGACCATTCTTACTGGCAGCAATCGGTGTGATAAGTGAAAGTCTTGTTCCCAAAACTATTTCCCAGATAAAACCTACTATTGTGTAACTATTATTATCTTTTCATTCTGATGTCTCTTCCATTCAGTGACCTCACCTCCCTGTGTGTTACAGTTGTTGCAAAAAAAAAAAAGAGTTAATATTTGTTCCAACTCTTCCTTAGTTTTGTGGCATTTACATTTTTATGGTCATACATTTTACCTTCGTTTTCCCTCACGCTGCAGTTGGAGTAGTGACACAGTACACAGTACACAGTACACAGTAATATTATCAGTAACAGAAACAAAAACAGCACCGTTTCAGAGGAAGGACTCCACTATCTCCAGAGAAGAAGAAAAAAAAAACCCCAGTAACATGCTCTAAACTGTTTTCTTTTATCCTCCCTCTGGCCTGCTCCCACTCTCCTCTCCCAGCTTTCCTTTCCTCCCTCCTACAGCTCCTTCCTTTCCTTCTCACCCTGCTTTTTTAATCACTCCCTCCCTCTCTCTCTCTCCCTCTCTGAATGAGCTGCCCTCGGATTACTGGGGCTTGTGGAGGTCTATCAGAAACATGTGTGCCGGGCTGGAGACGGCTGATGGAAAGTGCTTCATCAAGCGTCTCTCCCTCATTTCTGCAAAAGAGCCCCAACCAGTGGGGAAGAAAAACTCTCAGCGAGTTCAAAGACACAAACGCATTGGCGTTTTAACAGGACATTATTTTTCCACTAAATGGATACACAGGAAAAAACTTCTCACTCTGAAACTCTCTGTGTAAAATACAGGAGCCAGTTTGGGGGAGAGGGAGGGGGGGGGGCGCCATTCCTTTTTAAATGAGACTTTAGCTTTAAGCCGTTGACTGCTCTGCTTAATGTTTCTGTCTGGAGAGTTTTTGGCGGTTTTGTTTGTGTTTCACTGCAGGTTGTACTATTGAGGACACAACACCAAATCAAACAATAAAACAATTTGATAAATCTTTTTCTTAAAAGTTATAGTTCAACATAGAACTAATAATAGAACTCTTTACTGTTAAGTTTTTTTCTACTTCTGTAGGAGAATGGTAAAGGCAGCTAGTGGAAAAATGTACACTCTCCATTTATTTATGAGGCATTGAAATACTGCCCCCTTGTGGGAGTAAGTGTCCTTGAAAAAACGAATGTGATATATAAGATACATACATATTAAGTATATGTATTATACCGGTTATAGCTTTTATTTAAGTATAATAAAAGCTATAACCGGTCAGGAATGTTTCCTTCTCTGCCTCTCAGCTTTGATGTACAGTCATTTGTATTTTTCATAGTGTTTCTCCACACATGTGTTTTTTTAGTGTTTTTATGACATTATTCAACACCTGCTCTCAAAACTCTCCTCGTGTTTTTGTTTTTGTTTTTTTGTTAATGACTAAACAGAACCCTCCTCTCTGCCCTCCCTCCTCCCCCCGAGTCATGAAACTTTGTGTTGAAGCCATAATGTTAATTATTTGACTCAATAAATCTGCCATACATAAATACTAAAACATAAACTACAAAATAGATGAGGTAAGAAAACGATGAGCCACTGCTATAATGCTTGAATGATAACAAGCCTCCGGTCACTAGGTGGCAGCAACTCATACAGTGGTTTGTACAGATAAAAATACACATGTTATTGAGTTTTCAACAGTATTTCAATTCGCGGGGGTTGGGGTTGAGGGGCCAAAGGTGTGTGTGAAAACATGACAGAAAATAATTCAGAACCACTACGTTAGACAAAACAAGACATCAAACCTTTTTTATTTTATTTTGAATATAACATGAAGACTAAAGCCAAGTCAGAAGTATTTGCTCAGAAACAAACGGGATGAGTCATGTAAATAAGTCCACGTCTTCCTGCTCTCTCCTGAAGTCACAGGCCAGAGGCCGAGCTGCCTGGGAATGAGGCAGAAAGGCAATGGAAAGATCCAGAGCATTTAAGTCAAGCCATGTCATAAAGGCAGCACTAATGAGCCGGAGGTTTTAAAAGAGGCAGAGGAGAGGAAATTGTTTACATATGGATTTGAAAGCACACAGGCACAACAGCTACAGCTATGTTGTGTATTTAATGAAGCAAAGTAATCCCAGTGCACGACTCTCTGCACTGCTGCACATCTTTCACACACATTTCTGACCTGTCTTTGTCTAAACCACTATAAGTTACATGTAGTAGTAGTAGTAGTAGTAGTAGTAGTAGTAGTAGTAATACATTGCATTTAAATAGCCCATTTTAAAATGCCAAAGGACACTAAATTACATTTACATTAAAACATATTTAAAAACATGGACTGCAGCATAGTGTGGTTTAAGGTTTTAAGCTTCTTTAAACAGACAGAGTCAGTATGGCAGAGGTCAGAGGTCAGGTGGTTGTTCCATAGACACTTTAAATTGGCCAAGCACCAGGATAAAACGGTTTCATCTGCTGCACAAATGAAGATGAAAACGCATTATGTACAATAACGTTTGAGAATCTATTGCAGATAAAAATATGTAAACAAATCATCTTAAAGTACCCAAATAATAATAAATAAATCATTATTCACCAGCCAGAGACATCTTGATGAAAATGACTCCACTTTGTTTAAAACCTTATGTGTAATTAAAACTGCTTAAATACTAATGTTGTGTTTTGACTTCAACAGACGGAAAAGGAAAATAAAAAAAGAGGTTGGCTTAGCTCTCTTCTGCCCCCCAGTGGTGCTGAGACAACTCTTTAAGAGCTCGCGGGTCGACCGTACAGACCACTTCCTACAATGTCTGACATTTCGGCGTATATAAAAACACTAAAATAAATCATTTGAGCTCTGTTTTGCATCTCACCGCAGCTTCGACTCAGCGAATGCATGCGTTGACCAGAGGCTATGAGCAAATGCATAATAGATAAATGCAGACGATTGCTTAGGTCTACAACTAGGCTGATTGCTTTGTTTTCCTGAAGCCACATTAAATCATCCCCTAAGCCACATTAAACTCCGTTCCCATTACGAGGATAATAGGATTGTAGTTTTAATGAGTGATGGGTAGTACCTGGAAGAAAAGCCACGTGTTTCAGGCTTATTCAGCTGCTTCATCATCACATCAAGCACAGCCAACAAAGAAGAAGAAGAACACAGCAAAAACCTAAATAATGACAAAAGTCACTTTTCTAAATTTTATGTACATTTATATCACGTCAAACTTGCACTTTCACCCCATTTGGTAAAAGTTCCTTCTGCTGTTTTGACCTTAAAATCACTTTAAACTATTGTGAAGGATTTCCAAGTGCGATTTACTGATACAAACTGTAATTAAACGATTAATACACCTGATACCATAACATATGTGTGTCTAACCACGAGCATATTTTAGAATTGGGTTAGATGTTCTATTACAGTTGTGTGCCACTGGGCAAGGCATTAAAACCCAAGCAGTTTATCATTCCACATACATTCATTGTAGGATTTAAAGAGAATTAGTATTACCTCTGATTAAAGAATGTTATCGTCTCTCTGCGTCCCAAACATGCACTCTCCGTCTATCTAATTAAAAGACAATGGATAATTTGGCTTTGTAAGGAGGAAACTTAATTACACTGTTTTACGTGACCCATAATTAAAGACTTTTGTCCATCGATCTCCGTTTATTTCCCTCAGTCTCCAACATCTTCTTTTTCACCTTATGCTGGTCAACTCACATCACAATGCTGAAAAAATAAAAAAATATAAATTAGGAGACCCAGGAAGTTGAATTTGGTCTTGGGTCAAAAAATAAAGATAAAAAAAACAAATGACCAAGTCGCAGCCTCAGTGTCACAGCCCCAATTAAAGATCTGCTGTAGTTCGTTAAGCTACATTAAATCAAAGTGAGGTGAATATGCTCTTTAAGTCATGATCACAATTATTGGATGAAAGATTTTTTTTTTTTTACTGGATCTCATTTCTTTAAAATTGTTTTACTTGGTATGATCAAGTTGTTTTTTATGTTTACATTTTTACAGAAGTCTTTGAAAATGTCTATTTCATACAGTATATTTACACAGAAGGCAGCAGAATAATTAGGTAGGAGGTGAAATAATGATTAGAAATGTTGATGGTGATGAATCTGTATTTAGTCTCTATGGTCTCGTGGACAAAAAAGTGGACAAATAAGGCTAAAATAAGGCTAAACAAGTGTCATCATGGACAATCTTGATTTATTGTAAAAAAAATTAAAAATGCCCCAGTGGAGTTGTTTGAACACCAGTCATCCTCTCTACACTGTACTTTCCCGGGCACAAAGTCAAAGATTATCTTGCAGATATCTCCCAAAACAAGACCGTTAATCTACTCACGCTGATGAAAATCTGTTTTCAGGGTACAGTAAGAGAAATAAAAGCACTAAAGGATTGCTGGCATACAAATGCTAATGAGAAGACATTACAGGCAGAGACAAAAAGCAGTGATGAGTCCAATAAGAACACAGCACTGCCTGCAGTTCTCTGAAATAAGCAAGTTTTAATGTTCAAGTGTAATGCTTAATTATCCATACATGCTCATTTACAAGCCTACTGCCACAGGGCTCCAGTTTCACAACAGTCCCCAATCTAATAGAAGATAGCATTATTGCGTGAAGTCAGAATTATTCACTGCATTACCCACGATTCATAGTATGTATTAACACAAGCAATTTCATGCATATGGATACAGTGGGTCTTAGCAGGGGAGCTCCTGATTGCGCTGAAACTAATTTCACAATCATTAGTTTTGCTGGTGCCATGAGTGACAGATTGGATTTAGCAGGTTTTGCAAAATGACAAGTTCCACAAGCTTTTTAGGAGAAAGTTGCGCGGGAAAAGAGTCCGATGTCTGAAAATCTGGGCGTTATGAAAGTAACACGTGACAAAAAATGTTGTCTACATTTCTAAAATAATACACTTTCTCTCAAGTCTGCCTCAATTAACAGAAATACTATATAACATTCAACACTGATTAGTTGTATTAAAAATTATATTTTGTCCATATCAGAGCTTTTTTTTCTCCCCCAAACATCCTCCATAAATACTGGGTCTAGAACTCTGAATCCATTCCAACACCAGGCTTTTTTAGCCTGAAGGTGAAGTTAATGATTCATGGCAAAGTGCTGCATCTTAATGCATATGTAAGATGAGGGCATATTTTTTGCAAAGCCTCTGAATCAACTTAATGCTGTTCTGGGCCGTTGTCCACAATAAACATGTAAATTGTGTTAAATGTATGCCATATAAATCAATGCCATTGAATCACAGAAATATTATAATCACACTGAGTCCAAAACATCTTTTAGCACTGGATGAAGAAAGGCAGTAAAGAGCATCAACGACACACGAGGTTGTGTGTGTGTGTGTGTGTTTTTTTTAAACCCTTTTCCTACAAAATATTCTTTATACGGCACATTTTATAAAGACAAACGTTGCCCACTTCTCTTTTCCTACAAAATACTCTTTATAAGACACATCTTATAAAGACAAACGTTGCCCACTTCTCGTCAAAAATAATCTGTTCCATGTTGTAGTACTTAAAATAAGACAGAAGGTGGCAGTGCACAATTTATATTGACAATGAAATGCACACACCAGCCAATGTACCGGTTGATAAAAAATAAATATATATTTTTTAATTTAATAAAAATAATTATTTACGTGCCACAAATTTACTTAATTGTATTTAGTATATGGTGACTGACTTCATGGACAATGCAAAATCAATGTAACAATTAGATCAATCTATCTGTGCATTCATGTATTATTAATCAATGATTCTGGTTTAAAATTGACAACTAAAATAAATGAATTCACCACTCATTCATTATTTGTCAACCACGCTTGCTAGTTGTTTAATGTCAGAAAAGTGTTTAGAAGTGAAAGAGTGACAAAGTGCTGAATGTGATGGTGCATCATCTCCATGGGTCTGCAGTCAGGGGAGGAGGATTTTGATGGAGCCTTGGTTCAGGCCAGGGGGAGGAGCAAAGTCAGTGCTGCCCCAGATTTGGAGGTGCCACTGTCTGGGGACAGATTGATGGTTGTGAGCAACAGATAACAGCTTGCAGTGTGAAGGGTGATTAAAAAAAGAAGCAAAGATTGTAGGGAGAAGTAGATCCCACCCATGTGGGGCCGAGATGAACGGTCTGCCAGATTCTAACGCTGCAATTAGCTGCTGCAATTAGCTGCCAATTACAGGTTTATGGAGGGTAAATGTGAAATTCTTTAATGATATGAGGGAATTATGGAAACCCTGTCATCATCACAGGGGATGTTTTCACCAGAACTAGGTTACAACTGCTTGATTTACTGCTCTTTACTCCTCTTTATTCTTAGAGGAATCAAATGTTGCTGCTCGTGTGGACCTGAAGACCCACACTCACTCTTCTCGCGACTCTGTCTTGCGTTATTATTGTTATGGGACCAACACAGCTGATCAGGCCTCTTCTACTACATCCTGCCTGGTTCCCATGCGGCCATGATTGGTTCATCACAATGCCATTGTAATCCCACAGATTCTCCTCAGTCATTACTTATTCAGCCAGCCGTCGTGCCTTTTGTCCAGAGCCATTCTTCAGTCTGTCCCTAAGACCCTGTCCTTCCTGCCCATCTGCCCCCCAGTCTGACACCAATCGCATGACCCCACCATTTCTCTCTCTCTCTTTTTTTTTTTCCAGACACATGCACCAAAGCCGTCCACACCAGCTGTCCCACTCTGGTCCACTGCCTGTAAAAGCTGCCGGTCCCAGGAAAAGTCATCAGAAATATAGTCAGGAGGATTAGCCACTGCTGTAAAGCTGGTGTTATTTATTGGGGTTTAAACACAGAGCAAACTCTTTGCATGGTTGACTTTATTTGAGCCGTGTGACTTACACTGATGTCCACATATCACGTACAGCAGGGAACAGCTTGGACCATGCTTTATAGTGTAATATTATGGTCACATATCACATCCAAACATGCACTGACTCTTCAGCCGTGAGTTGGGAATCTGCTGCTGTTCATTCCTACTGACATGGCAACTGATGATATTTAGCAGTTAGTTCATAAAACATTTCCACATCCATTCAAAGACATGAATGGATCGAAGAAGTCTCAATGATCAAAGTGTAACATAAAAGTGTAGTTTCATGATATGTTTGCTAAGTCAGGTGGATATATATTTGGATATATATTTCCTCAGGTGCCACTGCCAGGATAGAGCTTTAATATTTATTTAGAAAGAAGGAAGTGAGCAGTCCTGCCAAATACTTACATAAAAATAGTCTGCAGTCATTGATGGAGGTTATTAATAGAGTGAGGGGAAGGGAGGCTGGTCCTTGGCTGGGATATTTACAGCACAGGCTCACTGCTGTTTACTGGAGGCAGGGACGCTGGCTGAGCCTATCAATAGCACTACCCCTCTCAGCCCATACCAATTAATGCACAGTCATCTTACTTGTCCATTTCTGGAAATAACCGGTGACTTCATGTCATCTATTTGAGTTGGTCACTTGGATTACACATCAGGGGTTTCTAGCCACGGACACAGTTAGGGCAAATAATGTGAAGTCAAGGAGTTTAGACCTATATTCGATGCTAAATGAATGAAAAAATGAAAAACAAAACAAAAACCCAGAAATGTCCAACTATATCTCAGTGCGGTCAGAATGGCGCCAGTATGCGTGGCTTACTGTCTACTACTCGGTTTTTATAGTCTGTAGTACAGTATTCTGATTTTGCTTTCGCTCCTTTATTTCTGGCAGAGGTGGTATGAATATCCAGTCTGAAATTGAGAAGGTTTTGTCGAATGCCTGTACATGTTTGTTTGTTTTTTTTAACATTAGCATTGTCTAGTCATATTCATCCTGCAACTAAAGGTTCATAATTTAATTTTCTTGATTCTCTTCACATGCAGTCCTAACTGAATGTGGGAATTATTACAAAAGATGTTTGCTGTTTTTGAAAATAAAATGTGTACAACAAATGTACACATTTCCAACATCTTGCACAGTATACCCTTTAAAGATGTACAAATGTGAAGGCATATTTCATCAATGCAGGAAATGGTAGTCAAGTCAGTGAATGATCTGAATTTACTTTTGGGTCCAAGAGGTTTTGATACCATTTATTAATGACAGCCATAAAAAAAAGAAAAGAAAAGAAAAGAAAGATCTGAATTTACTTTTGGGTCCAAGACGTTTTGATAAGATTTATTAATGACAGCCATAAAAGAAAAAGAAAAAGAAAAGAAAAGAAAAGAAAAGAAATATGGAGCTAGAAGTTGTTTGATGCAAGTGGAGGATAGAGAGCAGCTGACCAAGGAGCTGGAGCTGGAGCTGGAGCAGGAGCAGAGGAGAAGGAGGGGGCGGTCAGAGGCAGACAGTCTCCTGCTGCTGCTGCTGAAGGACCTGCTCCTGTCCCACAAAACTAAACTTGAACGCCGATAACCAGCAAACGAACCCTGGATTCTCCTGCAGTGGGAGTGTAGAGCTACAAGCTAAATAGCTGTTTGTGCAGTTTTGTACTGCAGGATAAAACCAAGGACCTGCAAGTGTTACGTTTAAAATGTCCATATTACCGTTCACCCCTCCTATAGTGAAGAGGCTCCTCGGCTGGAAGAAAGGGGAGCAGAACGGACAAGAGGAGAAATGGTGCGAAAAGGCTGTAAAAAGTCTCGTGAAGAAGTTGAAGAAAACTGGACAACTGGACGAGTTGGAGAAAGCCATCACGACACAGAATGTCAACACGAAATGCATCACCATACCCAGGTAAAAAGACACAAATTCACTGACTGCCCAGAGAAGCTTCCCCTGAGCTAACTATGCTAACAAGCTAAGGCTAATGACAGCTTGCGGTAAAGAGCCTATTTGGCATGAATTATATAATGACATAACTTCAATAATAAACGTTGGTCCCAATTAGTCACATTAAAGTGCTTTTTTAAATCACGCCGGTAATTAGGCTCTACCTTAGTGCACATTTCATTGTAACAGTGACATGAGCAGATGAACTAAACCTGCTGTTTCTGCAAAACATTTTCACCGTGTTGTGTAAATAAGTGAGAGACGGTTAGTATTAGGTCAAACGGGGGGGAAAAAAACTGATTCATGAAAAGCTGTCACTAAACTGTGTCATCAAACAGCTGAGTAAGGACGTGCGAACAACACATGTACGTATGTTATGTCATAGTCCAGCGTCCGACAGGGGCGCTCCAAGAAATGTTAGGCTGCCAATCCCCCATTAACCCCCCCCCCCTTTCCGATTTTCGTATGTTTATTGCGCTAATAATATTCGTCATACACTATTACATCATTACAATGCTTTGTGCAATATCTCCACACCTTCACCAGGACCTTTTTATTCCTAGTTTGGAAGTAAACTTCTCCAGGTTTGTTGTTTTACAAAACACTAAACCTTTTACAGTCATGTAAAAATATTTACAAAGCAATACAGAATGTAGTGTTGCTGTGTACACACAAAGATTTATGTCTGTGTAAGTATAAACAATCTCATTTTGAATTCTCAAGATGTGGGGAATAAGTCACTTTGGCACAATATATTGTAAAATAAAATACACAATGCACTGACAGGGAAAAACAAAACTTTAAACCTTGGAATATTAAAAGAAAAATTAAATTTCTCCTTGTGAATACTATGTCTACCCTGCTGTTACTTTACTTTAAGTACTAGTCTTGTCTTATCTTATCTTGACTGAAGAAATATGATGTTCAAGGTCTTTAAATAAGCAATAAGAATGAGCAGCGTGAGCTGCATACATCACTGTAGCTGCAGTGATGTATGCAGTGGTGGTGCAGTGAATAGGTAAAGGAACAGGTAAAAAAAACCCATCAACACTGTGGAGAAATCTGGACAAAAATCCATGACATTTTCCTATGAACCAAACATTATGAACAGAGTTCAGGAATTAAAATTAGAAATATTTGGATGGAGCATAAGACGTGTTTGTTTACCAAAGGGCTGAAGGCGATAGTAAACCATATGGAAGTTTTTCTTTTTTATGATGGGAGCTGCATTGCATCAAATGGAGTTATGGATTGAGATTAATAGAGTCCTCAATGCTGCAAATGTAAGTAGACACTATTTTCAAATGCACTGCCTCCTGATTGGACATTTATTTATTCTGTAGCATAGCATAAAGACCGCAAATCACGACGGAAGTTATATTCTGAACTTGCATCAGAACAGAGTCCAGAAATCAATAGTATGATTCAAATAGTAACATAGTATTACTAATACTGTTACTACCTCAGAAAGCTCATCTGTGTTAGTCAGTGGTAATGTGGTGACATATAAACTGCCCACAGCCCCCACTGTTTGATGAGTATCAACCCTGACTCACACTGATGTTTAGACTGAAGTGTGAATTCTGAGGTGAATCAGTGACAAGCATTGGGTGGCAGACTCCCTGTGTTAGATTCTCGTCTGTGGAGACCCGGTGTCTCTAAATTAAACTAGTTGTATTTTTTCATTATATCATCATTTTTCATAGGATACTGAACTAAGTATTTCTGGGGTTTTTTTGCAAAAAAAATTTAATTAACGCCATGTGACATTTTTCTTAAATTATAATCTATATATGTTTTATGTTATCGATTGTTTATGTTATTGGCTGTTTATAAATCTATTTATTTTACAGTATCTGTTATGTAGTATTTTATAAAATAAATAATACCATGTTATTTTCTAATTTTTTTAAACTCCAGATTTCAACTACAGTGTTGCATCATATCATCTGAATAATATTTTATTGTTCCCCTAATAACTAGTGTCTTCTTAGTGTTTGCTCTAACATGGTATTTTCTGAGCCGGAATCTTCTTGGACAGGCTTCACAGGAGGCCTGGAATGAGAACCATATGTTTCTCATCTGACGGCTCAACAAAGAGCCGAACTGTCGTTGGGTTCAAATGGAAAGAAGGCCGTCACCACACTGGACTCTGAGAGAGAGAGGTCAAGGATGTGTTACACACCTTCCTTCCTCTCCTTTTTAGTCACTGAGGTTCACGTCAACTTATATAATGCATCATACACTACAATGGAGAAAACGGACCGTGGTTCCTTTACTTTAGCACCACAAAGCACAACAAAGCCTGACATAAAATTGCACATTTATTTTTAATTAATCTAAACCTAAGTAAAAGTAAGTGTGTTTTATTGACCTGGAAAATAGACCTCATATAACTCTGTGTACACTGTACAAACCAGGTCTCTCTCATGGTCTCTCTCTCCCTTCTCTCTCTCTCTCTCTTTGTCTCTCTCTCAGATCTCTAGATGGCCGTCTCCAGGTCTCCACCAGAAAAGGTCTCCCTCATGTGATCTACTGCCGTTTATGGCGCTGGCCCGATCTACAGTCCCACCATGAGTTAAGAGCTGTCGACCACTGTGAATTTGCCTTTCATACCAAGAAGGATGAAGTCTGTGTCAATCCCTACCACTACCAGAGGGTGGAGACACCAAGTGAGTGCAGCTCATCATTTAAATGTGCTGTAGTTCTGAGATGAAACCTACTGAAGTGACAGTGTTATTGAATGTCTGTGTATGTGTCTGTAGTTCTGCCTCCTGTCCTCGTACCACGGCACACAGACATCCCTGCAGTGTTTCCACCGCTGGATGACTACAGTCCATCCATTCCTGAGAACACAAATTTCCCTGCTGGCATTGAGCCCCAAAGTAACTATATTCCTGGTAAGAATGGCCGTGTCTTTTATTTAAATGTCTGTTATTTAATTTCTGTCAAATATGTGGCTTTCAATGTACTGTATCTGCAAATCTTTAAATGAAAGACAAAGTATGTGCCTCGTAGTAACTGTAACCCTATCTTTTAGTAATATGTACATTTTATATACATACAACCTAAATTTCTGAATGCCTTATAGTTACTTATTCATACTTGTTTCCCAGAAACACCCCCACCAGGCTACCTTAGTGAAGATGGTGAGACCAGTGACCACCAGCTCAACCACAGCATGGATACCAGTAAGACACAATTCAAGAATGAACTGTTGCCATTAAACCTGGTTAAGATTGTAACTCAGTTTTGTTGCCCTGCTCTGTTCCAGGTTCACCCAGTCTGTCACCCAATCCTATATCACCCTCAAACAGTAATCTTGGTAAGCAAACCCCAGCACAGCATAACAGGTGTAAACACGTTTGGTAGCCATGACTCCAAGAACAACAGAGATCAGATCCAGTTTATGGTCTCAGATTATTATTTCTTTAAATTTCAATTTACAGCCCTTTGGATCACAGTTATTTTTCCATTTATTTTTATTTGGCTTACAAGACAGTTAATCACTTGTGTGCTTTAGTTGGTACTTATTAGTGAAGTAAGTGTTCATGTTCAGCATGTATGACACCCCCTTATTCATGGAAGACATTAAACATTAAAACCCTAAAGCCAGGATCTGTGTGAAAAGAGTTCAAAACACACTTGTTGGATTTAAATGATTCCAAACACCAGTCAGCATATAACACGTTTGAACTAACAGAAGGAGGCAGTAATGGATCAACAACACTAAGTGAGAAATATGACAAAGTTCAGAGACACTGACTTTTATAAGTAATCTATTTCTAAATAAGGTATTTAAAACAAATGTAACTAGTAAAGAAACAACTCAGACAAACTGTTAACTATTAAGAGGAATGACTGATATGTAGCCTTAACTTCAGACATTTACCAGCACTCAACTTTGCAACCATTACAGTCGCCCCCTTGTGGCCAACTACCAGCCTTAGGCCATTAGCAGATCCATATCAGAATCTTCTATGTATTTGACTTTATGTACTGGATTGGTAAAACATGCATGTCTATTTTTTATTTTTATCACTGTTTTCATGTATGTATATTTTTATTTATATTTTATTGGCCTCTGTCTGCCCATGCAGGCTTACAACCTGTGACCTACTGTGAATCGGCCTTCTGGTGCTCTATATCCTACTATGAACTGAACCAACGTGTTGGAGAGACCTTCCATGCGTCTCAGCCCTCCCTCACTGTAGATGGCTTCACTGACCCATCCAACTCTGAGCGCTTCTGTCTCGGTCTGCTGTCAAACGTCAACCGCAACTCAGCAGTTGAGCTCACGCGCAGACACATAGGTACTCAGTTTATTACCAGGTGACACTGGAGCTGTGATGTAAAGTTGTATTTCCATCGTGAGGTACAAGGACCTCTGGGTACAGTACCAGGCAGTGTTATAACCCAACCTGGTACTTTGGTTCCTGGTTCTTAAATGATAGTAACCAAGAGGTCACCAAAGGTTACCAGAGTCCAGGCCAGGTGGAGTCACCAGGATTTAGGTCACAGGCCTAGTTAAAGAGGAAGATTTTGATTTGAGCTGCAGGGGTTTGAGTCACAGTCACAGTTAATAATAAAATACTTGGGTTGGACAACAAGGTCGAAGTTTACAAGCACGGTCTGAGGAAAAAATTGAGAGGAAACTGAGGATAAATCAGTAAGCTCCTAAAGTTTTAATTTAGGTTGATGAGGAAAACGTTATGTCCAAGTAGAGTGCCTGGGGTATTGAGAGTTAGTCGTCCATTGTGGTTAAAAGCAGCTTTATTGCATTTAAATAGGCCTATTATTACCTATCACGATATATTGTCTTCAGATGCTTCTGTGCATTTTAAAAACAAATGCACAGACGTACGAAGACTTCAACACTGACCAACTGACAAATATTACTGTCAGTTCACGTACTGTCTATAAGTTGGTTTGAACTACTGTGGTTAAAATCAGTTCTGCTGTGATTTATTGTCCTGCTGACAATCTTCTCTCTTCCCTTTCCAGGAAGGGGCGTCAGGTTGTACTACATTGGGGGCGAGGTGTTTGCAGAGTGTCTCAGTGACAGTGCCATATTTGTTCAAAGTCCAAACTGCAATCAGCGCTACGGCTGGCATCCTGCCACTGTTTGCAAAATTCCTCCAGGTCAGCCAGTGAGAATATGTGCAAACGTGATGCCAAAAAAGAGATAAAAATCGAACATCTCACTGATGCTTATTGTAAATCTCCTGTTAACAAACATCCTCAGGTTGTAATTTGAAGATCTTCAACAACCAGGAGTTTGCTGCTCTACTCGCCCAGTCTGTCAACCAGGGATTTGAGGCTGTTTACCAACTTACCAGAATGTGCACCATCCGTATGAGCTTCGTTAAAGGATGGGGAGCAGAGTACAGGTGAGTCCAATTCTTTGAGATATCTTTCTTTGAGACCTCGATGTTCACAGTAAAATTTAAAAATTACCATATGTAGCCGACTTTTTACTAGACTCAACAATAATTAGACCGCAGACAGCAGAAAATGAACAATACTTATTTTTTGGATATTCATGCAAATAAACAATTATAAAAAGGAAAAAAAGGTCACTCTTGGCCATTTGGACTATTAAATAAACAATTTAAATAAATATTAAATATTAAATATTAAATAAACAATTTGGACACATTGTTCTGTGGTCGCTGAATATGTTTGTGCTATGAATTTGTTTTTTAATGGCAGGGTAGTCCAGCAAAAACCAACCTGGCAGTTGGAAGTCAAAATTTTTATATTTTTTTATATATTTATTTTTAGTATCAGTGTGTTTGAAATAACAAAAAATGAAAATGGCATAAATGCCCGTGATCGAGTTAATTGAATCCAGTCTGAGGGAAAACAAGAATGAAGTGGTTCTGTTTATGGATGTTGGAGGTGGTGCTGCTGTAAGAAGGCAAGAAAGAGCTGAGTAATGGGAGGAATGCAGCAGGCATGCAGTGCTGTGGAGGACATGAAGTAGAGGGTGAACTCATTTGGACACCCACTGCAAGGGGATTCCCACTGGACTGTGAGTGCTGCGTGTCATATTTCTGGCACCAAACACTCCAGAGAGAAAACATCTCTGGGAAAAGTCTTGAATGGTTTCCAGCAGCTGAGAAAGTGGAGATAGATTTGCCCATAAGTTTGTTTTTTTTTTGTGAAAAGGAAGATGGTTGACTAGACTTTCCAAACACAAGGTAATCTTTGTTTTGTAAAACCTCCTCCTCTGTCCCCTGCAGACGTCAGACTGTGACTAGCACCCCTTGTTGGATAGAACTGCATCTCAACGGTCCTCTGCAGTGGCTGGATAAGGTCCTCACACAGATGGGGTCTCCGAGCATCCACTGCTCCAGTGTGTCGTAGGAGCAGCACCCTTAAATACAAACCATACATAGGAAATCTCAAGCATCGGTCATTCATCACAACGAAATATACACAATGTTTGTCCTCTAACCCTCTTCCATCTGACATTTTATCATTTCAACAAGTACAGCCATTGTTAGCACTTTCCTTTGAACCGTTAATGTCCAAAAGTGAGGACATTTTTGGCTCCATGGCATGTGATTATCCACATAAAACCACGGCGCTAATTATTGACGACAAATACCGTAAATGTTTGTCTTCCAAATTCCAAATCCAACCGTCACTGGTCTTGGTCCAAAAGCACTTTTTACTAACACTGGAAGTGGAAGTTGTATTAAAGAAATTAACCTTTAATAATTGAAAATATCTATTGAAAAATAATAAGTACAAGGTACTTTTTGCTTATTGGTTTATGGGTCTTAATGAGAGCATTATTGGTATTTATCTATTTTAACAAATATATAGACAGTAGCTCCATTGTGTCCCTTCTATAAAAACTATTTTGCTGAGTGAAATACATTTTATAAGTTATTTTTGCATACTGTAACTGTCCTGCATGGGAATATATTTTTATTATTGCCTCTATATAATTGTACATAAATATTTATAGCTCGATCTCCTGTCATGCGTTGCTTGAAACAGTGGACCTTACATGAGTAGACATACTGACTTGAATGACTGGAATTTTAAACCTGATTAAATGTGGGCTTTTCTGACCCGGGTCAGAGGACTCCTCAGTGTAGAAACATAGGATTGTTGCAACTGTGATTGGTGATATTTATAATAATAATTATGATAATGACAAACAGTTAAAGGGGACATGTTCTGCTAAATTGACTTTTTCAGGGTTTCTGTACGTTTGTGTCTCCGGAGTGACTGCCTACTCCTTGAACGTCTGTTTCGCCAAATAGGTAGATGTTTTAGAATCTCATAATTGCTTTGTGACGTAAAAAATGTTACGGCCCTCTGCACTGTGTAGGTTTTTTAGCAAGAGAGCCAGTGAGGCCTGTGATTAACTTGAGTTAATATCATATGATTTAGTTACCATAAACTTAACCACAACCACTGCAGATCATTCAGGTTCATTCTGTCGCTCAAACACATGTTCGGACCAAAGTTTGTTGTCTGGCAGCCATTTCTTTTTCACTGCCCAATCATTGCTATCGTGACGTGTAGCTATTCTCAGGTCTTTCCCCCACACATGAAATGGGTGAGCCTCCAGTGTCTCATTACCATTCAAAGGTGAAGGCACACACAGGGCTGTTGTGTATGATAAACAACTTTGTTCTGTATATACAGCACAACATGTCCCCTTTAATACAGCGTGTTTGTAAAAAACAAAGTTTGCAGGAATGTGACAGTATGGATGTTAACGCGAGTCATTTGTGGTCATTTACTTTTTATTGAATTCTATATGTACAATATATGTGGCATGTAGAAATATTGCTTGCCGTCCCAGGTCATGGCGAAGAAAAGCACCATTTAATCCTGTATTGACTACGACTGCATCACCATGCTACTTTATATTTAAAATATTTCATGGTGCTTACCTGAGAAACTGTGCTGCAGTGTACTTGGTTGATCTGTGTCAGAACTTGTGTTCTTTAAGGTTCTTAGTTGATATTGTTATGACTATGTCTTGTGGAAATATTTTCATGTAATATTTGTGTTCCTTTTTGGTTTCATTATCTGTCAACACTGCATAATTTACTGGGAATTAAGAGCTGAACTGGCAGGTTGACAACCAGTGACTGGAAAAACAGTACAATTATACTGTAATAAAAATCCCATAGAAAAACCAAGGCAACTTTGAAGGTTCTACGTTGGTCTTTTGTTTTACTCTTATTCCAAGGCCTGTCTTTGGCACCAGGTCATGACCTTCTCTGACTCGTCTATTGAATCAGAATATTTTGCAGTCTTTTTGGTAGTTTATAAAGATGTGGGTGAATTATCTGA
>NC_024312.1:12667645-12722213 GCF_000523025.1 Cynoglossus semilaevis
TGTTTAAAAGTCCAAAAAGTCTAAAAACAAACAAGAATATAGTCCTATTATCATGAAAAGAAATATAAAACAAAAAAAAATTCATAAATTCAGCCTAAAATGAGTTAATATTCTTAATTAGCTACAAAATAAATTAAGGCAAGCCTATGAAAAGTATATTGAGTTTTGCCAAAATAATGGTCCAAAATATATTGGAGAAAAAAAGGTAGCAAAAACAATGACAAAGATGATTTTTATTATTATTGTTTTAATAATAGGCTTAAACTAGCTGAGCATTAGTGCTAAAATGTTCTGCAGAATTTTGGCTAAATTTTGCCAAATAATGTGGTGATGAAAGTTCAGAGCTTGCCACACAGTTCATGAACAGTTAGCAGAACAGAAATACCTGATTGTTAGCCAGAAGTTATTTAACTGGAAAAGTACTAAAATGGACCAAAAGTATTGTTCAGTCGGCAAAAACTTTCTTCTCATTTGTTTAGACTTACATCTGTTATATTTGCAGGAGGCCGGGCAGATCCAGTAAGAGTTGCTCCAGGCTCTGGCCCAGGAGAAGCTCCAGGAAACATCTGTAAACCTGTGGACAAGATGGAGGTCACATCCTTAATGCAGAAGATGTCAACAAAGAACTAGGCTGTATGAACAGCAGACATGTATATTTTTATATAATTATTATATAAATATGTGTATATACAGATATGTATTTAGATACATGTGTATCTAAATACATATATATTTTATTACAAACGTTGTGATACAGAAACAGATATATATGTGTATATAAATATATACATACTTGTATTACTGTCACCTACTGGGTCATTTTTCCACTGCAAGTGACATCACTGGGGAAAAAAAAGAAAAATTCAAGCAAATAAAGTGAAAATGGAAAGTGAAAATACTCTCTATGGTCAATGACAGGATATGTTTTGTATAATTGTATCCATACTATTTCAACAAGATTTAAATGCACGGTCACCGTGACTCCACGTGGACCTGTAGCCGCTCTGCTTATCTCACAGTGCACTGTTGCTCTGACTTTACATGTTGCCAGTGCTGATTGTGTATACTTGACTATGTAGATCACACAGCAGCAGCTTGCAGGATAAGAGTGCTGTTGTTGGCCCAGGCTGACTCCTCCCTGCCTGTCAGTGCCAAGCAGAGATGAGCTTGTGGCCCGTTCTGTCTGCTGTTAATCCTGCCTGTTCTGCTTTGACAAAGCTCCTGTTTGAACAATGGAGCTGTCTTCTTGTCTGCTAATTTAGGAACAAACATTTGCCTGCGTAGCAAACAAGCTCTCCCAGGAAGTGCTATTAATAGGATAATTAAGCAGACGGTAATGAGCAGGATTACTGCTAATTATGACAAGATTTGTTTTGGCATTTGGCTGAGAGGCAGCAGAGTGTAAAAGTCTGCACAGGAGTTCATCATTGCACCATGCGATCAGGCACCTGAGTAAACAGGCTGGGACTCACTGGAGGCACAGATGTGTTGCACACACATTTGTGTGTCTGTTTTTTGGGGGGTGTTGGTGTTAAGGACAGTAATTGCATGTCATGCAATAACTTGTCAGCGATGTCAGTCCAATCAGACACCATGACTTTATGGCTTGACACTCCATATTGTGGAACATTGGCTATGGTGTGATATTGAACCAGATGTTTAGGTTTGAGTCCGAGGCTAAACCAGTCGACATGTGATCAGGTTCAACCCTACATATTGGTGTGCCATCGCTGTGGGATTGGCAACGAAGGATGTCTGTATGATATACTAGCATAAACAATTAGCTTCTTGGTCTTTGCTAAGTAAAATGCTAATCACAGCCTCGTTAATGTGTTCAGTTATACAAAATTCCATGGTCACAAAAAGGTGGGAAAATCAGCTGTTTGTAGATTGTTTCTACATCCCCATGTAGAAACAAATCTCTACAGATTACTGATGGGCTTTATGGCTCTTTACATTTAGATAAGTGATATTTAGATAGATATTTAGAAGTGATTGGTACAAAGTTGGATTTGTACCCACAACCTCATCCAGTCAAAACTATTATTCTTATCATTCTAAATGAAAACCTTTTGAAACAGTATACAATAACAAGAGCAATCGTAATTACTACAGCTAAAATTGAATTACAACCTACTAATTCATCACTTGACGAGGCATCTGATTAGAAAGGACGACAACAGAATAAGTAATAAGCACTGGACAGAATTGAACTGAACCCAGATTACATTATCAGCGTCCTCTTAAAACCACAGCAGAGACATGGCTAACAGTCATGCAGTTTGTTTGGATCTATTTGCGTGCATATGTCTCTGCAGGATGTCCAATAAATCCAATAAATCGAGTTATTGTTATATTGTGTTTATGAGATGAATGGGTCTATTGTTTGAATGGGAAGAAGATGCTGCAGTGGAGTCCATAATCAAATCTTAATACATTCAATTGTTTAAAAAGAATAGAATTAGACATACATATATTATTGTAATATAATGTTTGAAGGAGCCGTTATTGAGTAAGAGATCATATATACACATACACATATACAAATATATATGCAAAGCCATTGTCACCCACCTGCTACTAACCACATGCAAAGACATTGTCACCCACCTGCTACTAACCACACTGAGTTGGTGAAACTGTTTTTTTTGTTTTTGTAGATGAGAAAGAGGCTAAAAGAGCACATCATCTACCAGATTAAAGGCTGGATTATTATTCTGTGTATTAATACAGCGGTCTAAAGAATAAAACCAAGTCGTGCCTTCATGGAGATGAAACCACAGCTCGTACAAATTTAATCCAAAAGTGACAACAAACAAGCCTGGTTGAGATGCAGGGACATCTTAATGCGATTGTTGCTCCAGCTCAGACAGCGGGTCGCCTGCATTAATTCAGGCCACATGGCCCAGAAACAGCAGATAAGACAGCTGAGTCCAGGATTTAGAGATTTGGCTTAGCCTCATCTTCACACTGTTTCAAAGCAGGCAACGTGACCTCCAAATAATGTCAATGGTAAACAAAGTTGCCGACAGGCTGAAGGTGCTGTTCACATGGAGCTGAGCTACGATAATGCGGTCGTAATTCTCAATTAGACCATTGATTTTTCTGCTTTCAAACACACGGCAGCCTTTTCACAGAAACTCTTTTTCTTAAGTCGGAGGAGTGAGGAATTACAGAAGGGGCGAGGGCTTTAAGGAATACTATTTCAGAAATAACGCCGCTTTACTTCGCCCAACATGTACTTGTGGAGATTAGGAAATAATCTTTCTGCATTTAGTAAGAGCCTGGGAGAAGGTGAAGCCCTGTGTTACTTCAACTCCTGATTATTGAATTACTTTGAGGATAAGGATAGTGCCACTTTCACACTTTACTTTTTTTTTTTAAACACAGTACATAAAACGATACCATGAAGTAAAGAAAATCTGCTGCTCATATTCTTTGCTTACTCCAAAATACCTGAAACTGCATTTGACAGACAGGACATAAACATGATATACTGCAATGCAGAAAACAATCATTTATACCTGTATCAGGACCATTTCAATTATCAAAGGGCTTTGCACATGACATGTTTGTTTGTGATCCATTTATTTAGAGCATGATGAAAAGCACACGATTCACAATCACGGCCCACATGACGCCCTGCTCTGTTCTCAAACATTGGAAATCCCTGACTTCAATTTGTGTAATCCAAAGCCCTTGCATGAACTTCATCTTGAGCTACAGCTTTCAAGGGGGTTTGTGGAAGTTAAAGTCTCAGATCAGATTTGAACAGATTAGAATTAAGAGTTGAAAGTCTGGGAGGGGTGGATATGAGGATTTGCGCCGCTCCACGAGACGGCCTTCTCAGTGATAAGTTATACTGAGCCACGGGTAAGAGGATTGCCAGCACTAATCCGAATCAAAAGACATACCATGTGAATTACATCCTGAAACAGGTTCTCTTACAGAGATTACGAGAGTGCATGTAAATCCCGTCATACTCTACTTGGCGCTGGAAGATGAGCCAGAAAGAAGGAACACAAACACGCTGCTGTGTACTGCCGACCAAAAACTGCTGGATTCCACAGTCACTGCTTTTTAAACCCCCCTCTTCTCCGGAAGAACACAAGTCCATGATGGTTCCACAGTCACTGCTTTTTTTCCCCCCCCGGAATTCTCCGGAAGAACACAAGTCCATGATGAGAATAATGTGGTCAGCCGCATTTATTTTGACACCACGCATTAGTTTTAAATGAGAACAAGCCTACTGTGGTGAACTGACACCCACGTACACGTAGACAGCGGCCTCCTCACCCCTCCTTTCTCTCCCACATTATTCCACCCTCCCAGCATCACAAAGCTAAGCTGTAGTTCAATGAAGCATTTATTTCTCTTCCTGTTTGACACGGGTGATTCTATCAAGGCATCTGGCAGCAGGCGCTGTAGTACAAGGCTTCTGTTGAGACGTCAAAGAATGTTATTCTCTGCCCAAGTGAAAGAAAAAAAAATAACTTACATTTTTCTCTGCTTTTCCCTCTCTCTTTCTCTTTCTCTCTCTCTCTCTCTCTGTCTCCCCACTAGAAGTACTGAACAAACAAGACTTGTATCCCTGGCCCAGAAATGCTTCAAAGAGCACATGTCTGCTGGGACTGGCTGTGAAATGTAGAGCAGTGCTGCCTGCTTAGCAATGCATTTCAGCCAGAGCAAGCTCATAAGAGCACTGCAGATATTTGGGCAGATGTGTAAACCAGAGAGAGCAAAAAAATATAAGGAACAACCTCAAGCTGTCCTTAACAAACACAAAACTTCAAACCTCGACTTCAAACATTTCCCCCAAATATATATCCTATTTGCAACAAGCTGCAGCTTGTTACTGTAAGTAATTAGACACAATGATCCCACAGAGTTAAAGGTGCATGCTCCCGATAAAACTAATGAATGCTATCACTGCTTAGAGATAGAATTAATCTGTTGAGCTCTCATGTGTACAGGGGAGATTACCCTGCAGACCAAGGCTCGTGGAAATGCAGCAAAGCTATTTTGTCCCGGACTGAATAGATGCAGATTCTTCACAGCACAGAATAAATGGAAAGCACTGAGACGAAAGCAGTAGAAGCCGGCACTAGAAAAACCATCAAGTGGCGGTGCGAAACTCTCTCCGCAGCGCTATGGAGCATGCAAAATAGAGGTCTCTCACTGCAGTATAACGGCTCATAAAGCTGCAAATGGTATTTCCACTTCATTCAGTCTCAGGGCCAGGTTCCAAGCAGCTCCTCAACGATGGAATTGAACCCATTAGCAATCGATTAAAGAACCAGCAGGCAGTCACCACAACTCCGCCTGAGGGGATATGGGATCTGCCAGGTGGGGGCTTGTCGAGCAGCACGGGCCCCTGTGAACAGAGGTTTCCGTCTTTGTTTATGTTAAAGAAATAGCACCCAGCGCTTTAACCTCACAGCCCGCTCCTGTGTGTCAGATTAAGACAATGAGATTGTGAGCGGGATGCGCCGAGGGATTCTGGATTAAGCATCTTACGATGGACAAATCACATCCCTAATGCTGTTTAACACTCGACTGAGAGGCGACAACACCCAGAGGACACCTGCTCCTCCTCCTCCTCCTCCTCCAGAGATTACAGCTCTCCGATTTGATGAGCATATTCATAAGTCCTATTGAATATTTGACCCGTAGTTGTTTACCCAGACCATGAGATATGAATGAGGAACAATTTGACCTTTGGAAAGAGCTTAGAATTTTAATCAAGTGGCCACGAACCAATCTATAACACTGTAATAAAATTAATGTGGAGTCGCGCAATTACTCATTTCTAAAGCACCTTAAATTGATTCCTATCAGTCTATAATACTGCAAATCTGAATTTATTCTCCTACATTATTTCACCGCTATATAAGCTCCATATATAGCAGCCTGTCAGCTTTTATTCTTGGGGCTGACCTCTGTCTGCGCGGGCCTCATAACTGACATTTTCAATTACACTGCAAACAACTTATCAATATGCATGGATTTCCCGGCCAATATCAGAGCAAACAGAGTCGTTGGGAGAGCACAGTCTGTCAAGGGAGAGAAATAGGGCAGACATGTCAAGGTCAGGATTTTGTTAATGAGGGACGGGCCGCTGAATAATTGAATGGGCTGAGCAATATCGACTGTTGAAGCAGAAGCGTTTAAAGCGTTGGCAATCGTTAAGGAAAATCCTCCCAGCACTTTATGTTCCGTGGCAGTAATTTATGCACGGGCATCCAAGCGGGTGCCTCATGGTTCAGAGCACTGAATGCACAAAGCAACGAGTGGATTAGCCGAGCACACTTTAGAAACGGCAACCAAGCGTGCAAGTTATTCCTGTGGATGAAGTGATGGCTCTGGCAGAGCAATTATTCAGCTGTGCATTTTAAATGCATGGACAAATGGCAATGAGGTAGCTCTATGTACCTGGCAGAAATCTGTGAAAATAGCTTAATGTGAGCGGAATGTCAAGTCTCATCGTGATCAGCCTGGGAATGATGTATCCCTGAGAGCGCCCATTAAAATACAGAAGAGCTGCAGCACAAAACAGTGGGCACAGGGAACACACACTGAGACCCTGAATTACTCTAGTACCAATAGTACTGGGCTGTAAAAGTACAGTCCATTTGTCACTTTTTGTACTTTGCGTGCAAAGAGACATGCAGATAGTACTACAATTACTACGCAATGTAGTGATAGTAGATCCAAATGCTGTGCATCCTTGCCAGAGCTAAAGGTGCTACCACAGGAACGACCCCCTCCCGACCCCCTCAGAGTCTGAGATGTGGGACCCATACAGATTAAACTGCAATTTCAATGTGGATCCTATTCTCCAAAGAGCCAGTTTCTAGTTGATCCTATTTCTACTTTGTACCCTTTAATCCCAAGTAATCCTACGTTGGTCCATGTGGGTGGCTGGGATTTTACTTTTGTTTCTTGAAAGGCAATACGTTAGGGCAGAGTAAAAAAAACAAAACAAAAAACAACAAACGGATGAAACAAAATTCAACAGATGGAAATGCATGTAAACAAACAGACATTATTGTGTCGAGGCCAATCTCAGCTATTTTCGTCTGCAGCCTGAATTGCTCAAGCTATTATTATTGTTGTTGTTGTTGTTGTTGTTGTGCACATGCCGTTCTCAGGCCTTTCCAGCCTTCAGCCCTCTCTCCTCTCTGCAGGTACGGAGCTCTGGGGGGCTTCTAATCCCTCTATGTAATTACCACTCCCTGCAACGGCCAGACCTCTGTGTAAATCAGATTAGCTGACCTAAACCGCTCTCATTTCTCTCTTCCCCCATCAAACAATTCCTTATCTACAGCCAGAGAGCTTAACAACACACAGACACCACTTCTCCAACCTGCTGCCCCCTAAAGACATGATGTGTTTATTTGATCAGCACAGGAAAGCAAACAGTTCCTCCATGATACACAAACATGCCGGCGTGGGATGGCCCTGCTGGGTGGCCAGAGAGTAAGGAAAGGGCTGAGCCCAGCAGGGGGCTGAATACACGCGGGACATCAGCTCCAGCACGTCTGCAACTTCCACATCAGGCCATCAGGGGTGGAGGAGGCGAGGCGAGGTGAGGCGAGGCGGATGCAGACAACGCCGTTGCTCAGAGCATTGGTAAATAAAGGTCGACCAACGCGATAGAGATGTATCGCTCCTCTCCTCTCCTCGCCGCCTCCTCACCTCCTTCCTTTCCAATTTATACCGCAGGTCATACATTTACAGCTCTGAGAGGGGGAGGCGGCTGTGTGTGAAAGAGGAAATGCTGCTCTTCAGTGGGAATAGAGAGAGACAGGCTCAAGGAAAGAGGGGAACAAATGAGGTCTGTGATCCTGCCTGTTCCTCCGCCTCTCTCCCCCCCGCCAGCCCCAATCAGCCTGAACCACAGCTCTCAGTGCGACAGCCAGGCCTTTGTTGCCGACTGAATGGAGGTTAAATATCCCTCGAAATCAGACCTCTTTTGCTTTCTGGACACATCGGCAGAGACCCCACCGCCTTTCACATGCTAATGCCGCTGTTTTTTTATTTCCTTTGTATCCATGGTTAGACAGCGGTATCATGCAAAGGAGGATGAATAAAGCAGAGATTTTTTTTCTTTTTTTTCTTCTTTTTTTGCTTATTCCTCCTGTACTCATGTCCCTCCCCCTGTCCCTCTCCCTTTTTTATCACCACCTCTTCTCTTGGAGGCAGCCCACATTCCCTCCCTTTTTTATCACCATCTCTTCTCTTGGAGGCAGCCCACATTCCATCCCCCCTCCTGCAGGGGTTTAAAAAAGCACAGATGGTCTCCCCTGACCTGCTATTCATCATTGTGTCAAAAGCTTTGTCAGAATAATGCTCCGCAACAGCACGCTGAAGGATTTTATTTGTTTCTATCGATGGGGCCTGTTAATTTCACGGACGTCTCATTAGGCTCGAACCACCAATTAATTTCTTTTGTTCTCATTAAACGGCTAATTCTAAACATGAACTGCGCAGACAATGAGTGCTGCTCAGAGCCGGAGCCAGACAGCTCTGCTCCCGCCACGGGGCTGCTGGAGTGTGAAGCAGGCAGGTACGGGGAGAAAATGGAAGGGCAGGAGAGACAGCATGTGATTGGTGGAGGGGTTGGTGTGGGTAGGGGGTGGAGGGTATTGGTGGCAGGAGCAGAAAAGAGGGAGAGAGCTCTGGCAAAGCCTCTGTTAATTTGTAGACACCCTTAACACTAGACATGGAGGGCAACTCATTAACTGCTTGCAGATTTTTTTTTTTTTTCTGTCAGGATCAAGTGGCCCTCAGGAGTAAAGGTTGCAATCATCTGTTAGTGGCAGCAGCCTGCGCTCAGAGCTAACAGAAAATGAAGACGACAGTGACATCAATCAAAAAAAAAACAAAAAACAAAAAAACAAATGGGAACAAAAGAGAAAAAAAACCAAACTGAAGACTGAGAACCACGGTAGTAATTTTTCTATTGAAAGAATATTTACAAAAGACATCTTGTGTCGTACACCATTAAAGCAGTGCAGGCTGTCATTACAGCCAAGGATATATGGACGACGCATAATATCCAGAGATTAGTAGTTGGTTAGACAGCACTGTACAATTTGCTTCAGCCTTGAAGGATCCTTGAGCCTCTCTTGACAGTTTACCGAGGGAATTGCCAGAGCATTGCCTTTTGTCTGCTGGAGACACAGGGGCAATTATCCAGCCTCCTGTAATGTTTCCCTGACTTTAATCTCCAGGCTGAGAGCATAAAGCAGAATGGGTAAGGTTTCAGAGTGCCTCTGGGTTCTATTAACACACTAGTGCTGTTTCTGTTCAGGCCAGGCAGCCAAGAGAGGACTGCAGTTTGACAGACAGGCCTCCCTAGAGCTTTTAGGGAGAAAACATGATTATGTCATAATATATTTTCGAAAAGAGATCCATTTGAAAGATTGCCCCTCTGTCTTTTCAATCTAACATGGCTCTGCCTTTGTCAGGCACAGTGGGAGCACTAGGAATGACAGATGCTTCAATGAACCAAACAGAAATAGAAATAAAGTGTTTTATCTGAGGCAGAAAAATCACCAGGGACCAGAGACGGGGACGAGTAAATACAGTTTGACTTGCAATTTCATTAAATAAGCATTATTAGTCCCTTGTCAAAATCTACTGTTTTTAAAGTATAAACACTCTGTGCCAAAAATAAAGATAAAAACCTCTGAAGTGCTGATAAACACCTGGTATAATTTAAGCTGACATTAAAGCAAACAAAAAAAAAAAAACCCAGCAAAATGGAGCTCTTTGGTGACAAAGAATTTACATACCTCTCTCAATCGACTTCTTTTCAGACCCTGACATATATTTCCATCACCTTTCCGTCAACCTCAGGCGACCTAAAACCTGCAGACATTTTTCTGGTCAAATTTGATGAATAGCTTTTTCTTTGCTCAATAGACTCTCAGAGTGTTTTTAAAGCAGTGGCCCATGCGTCATGGTAACATAGTCAGTTTGGAATACAGTGGGTGCAAGGGACACAGCATTCTGAATTTTTTTTTAGTATTTTGGTTGTTATAGGTTTTAGGAAAAATCCTAAGTTTGCATGTTATGTTTGTCAGATATTGAAAAATATTCATTAAAATATTTGAAAAAATAATTTTAAAATTATATGATTTTTGTGTTTCTCATCAAATTAGAGCATTTTGAAAATAATTTTAAAAATCGTATTTTTTGTAATTTTTTTTGTCAAATCCTAATTCCACATGTCATGTTGGTCAAAACTTGAAAAATGTCATGAAAAGCTTTGAAAAAATAATTTTAAAATTATATGATTTTTGTGTTTTTCATCAAATTAGAGCATTTTGAATTTTTCTTTTTGAAAAATATATTTTTTAAATATTTTGGGTTGATTTCAAAAATTTTGTGCATGTTTCTCATCAAATTAGCACATTTCGATAAATTATTTAGAAGATTTTTGTTAGGGAATTTTTCCTCACAATCTTAATTTTGCATGTCATGTTGGGCAGAAGGTGAACAAAAATGATTAAAATGTTTGGAATTTTTTAAAAAAAAATGTTATCTTGTCTTGATGTTTCTAATCAAATTAGAGCATTTTGAGTTGTTGTTTTTTTTAAATTATATATATATGTGTGTGTGTGTGTGTTGCTACAGGTCTACAAGGTCTCCTCACCAACTGACCTTGTCCAGGGTGTAACCTGCCTTGGCCTGAAGACTGCAGGGCCCAGCTCCAGCTTCCTCTGCATCCTTGAAATGAATAGAATGAAAACTGTGTAAGATCACTGTTATCGTCCGTCTGAGGTCTGACTAATCCTCTCTACATCGCCGTTCTCCTTTAGCTCCCTCAGTACACTGCTCCTACTAAAATAAGGAGAGGCTTGCTCTAATTGGGCTCACCTGCGTCACCACTCCACTGCTCTCCCTCCTGCAGCTGAGCTCTAACTTCCGCTGCGTATGTCTGTACGTGAACCTCAACACTGGGCTACATGCTTTCAAAAACATGGTAGAAACCATCAAACTGAATCTCAATCTGCTCAGGTTAGAAACAGTAGTGGCTGACTTTAGTCAGTGTTTAGTGTTCAAACCCAGACCCTTTCCTGATAAATACACAAAGGCCCTAAAGCAGGTTCTATTTTAAAAACGACACCTTCCCACCTGTTAATCTGTCATCACTCACTGTAACAAGTGCAGACTGGCTTTGTGTCTGACTTTGTGTCTGACTTTACATTTCCTTCCTGCCAGCGTCTGTGATGTGGTAAACTACATGCAGCAGTGTAACTGTGCCTCCACTGTGAAGCTGATGAATGCTTCCGCCGCTTCCACACCCTGGTCCCTCATTCACTGCTGTTTTCCCCGTGTGCAGTTGAGGGTCCGGACGTCTCGTCTACTAAAGACAAAGTGGGCTTCCCTTTAGGCTGGTCCCACTTAGCAAATAAATACTTGCCTGACAAAGACATGTGGACTGAAGAACAACATATCCCATGGTCCATCTGGAAGAACTCTCTTTCGTCTCCCCAACTGTAGAATAAAACAAAGATCTGTTTTCATTGCTTTTCTGATTAATCTCAAAACAACCAGCATCTTTAACTCATTTCTACTGGGACTGTTTTAATAAAAAAACTTTTTTTTTATTGTCAGAAAGCTGGTTGTGTTGATATATTGCACTTCATCGGAGTGGCTTTTCGAATGATTCAGTGTCAGTTCGGTGGTTATGGTTTGCTTTCAGTTAGTCATACCGTGAACTTTTACTTGTTTACAGTCTCTGAGACACACACTTTATCCTAGGTCTAAACACCACAAATCAAAAGGTTATAAAAAAAAAAAGGGAGAGGGTGTAAAACAAAACTGAGCTGGGGGTCAGAGTTGGCCTCGCCATCTCTTTGCAGGGTCAAAAAATAACAGTAAGGCTCAGATTACATTATTACTCACAGTTAGTTGTAGGCTGGTGGTTAATGGGTCAAAAGCGGTCTGTGGGCCAGAGGTTTGGGGTTTGGGATCCCTGCTCTGATAGAAGTGCTTGGATTTAAGTGGATAATCTGAAGAGAATAGAGAAAACACATATTATTATTTAATGTCTTTAAACTTTTAGACCTAATCCTGAATGACGTGAAAATTCAAACATAAAATCAACATTATGATAAAAAACTATACAGGAGCAGCTGCAACAACGACAACAACACAGGGGATGTTGTTGATATAAGGTGGACAGAAGCCTTTCCTCCACTCTGTCTGTACTGAAGGTGACCATGCTTTTAATTAGCTACAAAACATTCATCAACCTCTTACAAGAACTCACCGGCAGATGAAGAGCCGAGGGGAAATCCCACCAGTGTACGTCAACATCGCCATCTCTGCAATTAGTCTCACACCTCCAGCTGCTCCTCAATCAAAGAATGTGTGGGAATATAATTAGTCTGTGAGCGTAACTCAGATGGAAAAAAACAAAACAACAACAAAAAAAAAAACCCCACTATAGTGGTTGTCTTGATCTCAGCATCAAAGAGTGCGTTGTTTTCTTCTTGCAGCATTAGTATCACACAAATGTAATTGCTCTCTCTGGCTAATGAATTATGGGCATATTAGTCGATACTTAGAGCGTATGAAAAAACATTCCGGAAAAATAGTGTGGATCCAAAACAGTTCATTTCCTTCACTTTTGTCGAAACCTGCCCAGCACGGACACTTCCTTGACCCCAATATCTGAAATAACACTCAGTCCATTACTGTGGCTGCACACTCTGACTAAGTCTACACATGTTAAAGTGCAGCATCAAGCTTAGCACGGCAGCGGCAGCGGCAATCCAGTCTAATCCAAATGAATCCGGGTCTCCTCGGTTTGTTCAATCTGGATAGAGGGTGATGACTGCTCTGCTCTGCTGGGGTACTTATCTGCTGTCAGTGGTCGGTGGCAGCACAGGCCTGCTGTTATCAGAGCTCAGCCTGCTCAGGGATTGGAGCGCCCACGGAAAGTAAACATGGAACCTGTCTGTGCTTATCTATCCCAGGAGAGGAGAGAGTGAGTGTTTGTGTGTGAGACAGAGAGCGAAGAAGAGGGTGAGGGTGAGGGCGTGGGTGAGGAAAGGATGCTAAGAAAGAGAGAGAGAGAGAGAGAGCTGTTTCCATGGTAACCTCTTCCTTTAACCCCCCACCATCACCCCTCCCCTCACGAGGAGAACCCTGGTGGTCTTTGTGTAATGCGATTCCACTAGAATGCACTGTGGATTAGAGCAGCACAGCCTTCAGGCCCTGGGCAGGGCAACAGTGAAGACATTATTACCCAGATCAAATGCTGTAATCACTAGGCATTGGGGGCTTTCACATCCATTGGAGATAAAAACCCAGGACTGGCAATGCTCAGGTGATTAGGGGATTATTATTCTGCATTTCAGCATGGTGCCAGTTCCTCACTGTCGGAAAAAAAAAAAAAAGCCCTGATTCACAGTGTGATCCATGGGGGAGGGCAGAAAAGCGGCTATAATAAGAAGCCAGATTTATAGTGGACTGTGATCAATGGCTGGCAGCTAGAACCAAAAACAAAAACAACATTCAAACAGAGCTTAGCATGTGCAAAGCCCACATATTGGCAATACAGACCCTCTTTGAATTTCACTAGATTCTTGGCTCCGACAATTAGCACAGATGTAGAGAATTGGACTGCGCTCTTGTGCTTGGAGCTGAAATGAAACACTTGGGCCACTCTGGTTTTTGAAGCCTGCACTGCAGCCCTCCTCTAAATAGTACATGGCAGCACGGGCTTATGCATGAGAACCTGCTGAAAGCCCTCCATTGAGAGGTAGATCGGGGGAAAGGCGAGACAATGACCCCCTCGGTGTCCGGCAATAGGCACTCAGAGGTGCAACCTTTCATCTGCAGATATTCCACTGTTTGATTAAGTGAGGAAGAGAATTCTACTTGAACAAGGAGCTTAGACTCCAAATGCACACAGGAAGTACACACTTCAGCGATGTGGGAAAAGAAAGACTATAACCTTTAACAAATGAGCCCGTGAGAGCAGAACATGACGGCTGGCTCCATGCTGAAAGCATCCAGCTCGGCTTTTATATTCCAACAACAACAACTCTGAAGAGGCAGCCACATGAAGGACTCGCAGCCCCACACTGGCAATCCTAGAGGAGGTTCTTTTCCTGTGTAGTGGAAGGAGCGGGCCTTTCACTTGAGCCCAAAACGCCTAAAAGCAATTAACCACCACAAGACCTCTCGAGAGAACTCAAAAGCAGGGTGTGCGTCATATTTCTTGAGTGCGTTCGAATGAACTTTCTGCCTTATTTCACCACCATCAGTTTGCTGTTTGCCATCAACACTGTAGCTGAAGCTGAACCAGATTAGCTTCCAGTGTACCAATAAACACTCTTTAAAAAAACAAAACAAAATTGAAAGTAACTGACACATGTCTCAAACCACATCCCCAACAAAGCCCAGAGCCAGATGTTCGGCCAACGTCAGTGAACGCCTCAGAGACATTTACCCACATCGGCCTGCTTTTTATTCATCAATTCGGAACCGTTTACTACCTGCTGCGATTGGACGGTTTGAATCTCGGTGTGTGGAGCCAGTACCAAAAACCAAGAGTAAACTGCTGCCGTGTTTTACAGAGGACTAGGAAATGTAGCCTTTTCCTTCCAGTGTAAGGGATTTACCTGGGTTTTGTCAGTGATTAAATACAAATTAAAAACACATTTTAAAGCATAACCCTACTAACAAAGTCGTTATTATTTCACACAGGGATTTAAAGTGTGATATACAGCAGAACTAATAAAAGACACGCCGGTTTAAAGCCATTATTTGTCAGACGGTTTTGTCATTGTAAACCTGCAATAAGCTGGAAATAGGTGCAAAAATAGGAATAAAAATTATTAATAATAACAAAAGGTGGTTTTGTACTGAATAAATGTCTGACCTATATTGTTCCTCTTCTGGTCTCGAGCCAAAAGACCTGTTGCGTAACATTTTAGTCCAATACGATGAGTTCAGGTTCACGGACAACACAACTCTTTAAGCTTTACAAACTTTACAACATTTGTCCAAACGGCCATTAGAGTAAAGTCAGTGATAAAAGGACCGATCTTTCAGGTCTGTTAATGTTCCTCAAATTAAAGTCAAGTAAACCAGGCTGGTGATACTAAAAGAAACTATAACGAGATTTCACAAACCCAAAGCAAGCTAAGAAAGCCATGAATTTCTCCTAGACAATTTTGACTGTATTTGCACGTTTCTTTTACTACTACTAATTATTATCATCTCTTCAACATACAGCAGTTTTGGTGGGCCAGTCCCTGAGCTGCCCTACACTACGTACTTACAGTGTTTATTGCCTGACAAAATGAAAAAATATATCCCACAAAAATGTAAAAAAAAAACAAAACCCAAATATATTAACAATAGCCACGCCTGAACAGAGGGTTTTTCTATAAAAACAGTTTATTGATTTGTCAACAACTGTCAACTGTACATTCCTTAGGGATGATGACGTGTTTGCTACACAGTCTGATGGATGTCAATGCTGAGACTCTAGTCTTTCGTATGGAATATTGTGACATACCGAAGAAAGCAAACGGCATACGCAAAATGTCGAAGGTGGCACCGGTTCGGTCGGCCACTGTCGTGAGCAATAACCAAGTCACTTGCACATTAGAAGGGGTGAAAAGAGAGGTCGTTATTAACTCTGATAGAGTGATAAGAAACTCCGCTGAGAGGAGGAGGACAAAGGACGCTTCATACACTTGTTGGGCGATCTGACTGGACTGGTGTGACGGGGTGTGTCTCACAGGAAAACGTCCACCAGTTTGTTAATATGCACAATATCGTTACAGAGTGACCATTGTTCAGGAACATGTCAAAGTTGGATTTCTGCTTAGAAAAGCCAGAGGGTCAGAAGAAATGACAACCCGATTTTCTCCACGTCCCAGTCTGAGGAGGAGGACTTTTCCAGAATCCTTTGCTGAAATCCGTTGGACAAAGGTCTGGGTTACGGCAAATAGTGAAGAAAAAAAAGCTCTTGTCAGGGAGAGGAAAAAAAAAATCCAAATTAGATTTCCGAAAAGGTCATTCTGGACATCGAACATGAAGAAAGCAGAGTGGGGGGAAAAAACTGCAATAGATATCCTCTTACAAAGTCCTAATCTAATTTCCATCCCCAGAGGGGACAGCAAAATCACGGAGAGAACGAGAAAGAACCATCACAAGTGTAACTGGACACCAAAATATAAATCTATAAAAGGCCTTTTATTACTCCATTATGTACACTTTTCACAGGACCTCCAAGGAAAAGCTCCAAATGAAGCGCCGCTTCCAGTTGTGTCATGGAACTTTATCTCCACATTAAAAAGGACGAAGGAAAAAAAAAAAAGAAGAAAAAAAAAAAAGAAGAAATATCCAACAAACAGAGAACAACACGACATTATTTTCTTCGTAGTGCCTTAGGGAACTGCACTCGCTGTTCAAGTGTTAGCTGTATGAGTGAGGAGGGACAGAGCTGGAGAACACAGCATCCAGGGTCAGCACTAAGGTCCAGTTCAGTCTGGCACCGCCAAACTTCCTGCCCATCCACCCGGGGCGGGGGGCTGCAGGCAACATCCATGCTGTCTTTGCGAGGGAAGGTAGATGAAGTCCAAGTCCGACGTTCCTCAACGTGACATGCTTTCGTCCGAAGCCGTCTGCTTTAGTAGATCACTTCATACACAGTGGCCTTCTTGTCACCAGAGCCCGTCACAATGTACTTGTCGTCCGTCGAGATGTCGCAGCTCAGGACAGACGAAGACTCTTTAGACTGTTCGAGGGGGAAAAGGGGAAGGAAGAAAGGTTTTAGTCTCAAAACAAGGTTAACTCAGTGGGCTGCGTTTGAAGTTAAGTGGAGAGGATTAGCTGACTACAGCGCCAGATTAGATTGCAGTGACATCAAGTGCTGGCACGGTGCCACTCAAAAAGACTTCTTCGTCAGGTCAATATTTCAGGTTCGGTTTTCACTGATAGCGGAGTCCTGTCAGGCAGCGGTCGGAGTGCCCTTCCTCTCTGAAACAAGTGTGCATACTTTTGGAAAGGCTGCAGACAGAGTATTATTGATCTGCATACCTGGAATATGCTGGCGCCATAGGGAGTCCTCCAAGCATTCAACAAATTGTCCTTCCCAGTGCTTACGAACCATTTACCTGCAAAGACAACATCAGTGCATTGAGACCTCCTTGACATTTGGAAGCCGTGAATAAAATACCTTGCAAATGAAGAGTTGACAGGTTGTTTAACGCAGAAAAACACACATCTGTGTGTAAAGAAAACAGCTCAGTGCGGCTCTGCTTGCTTTTCTGGCTGGTGTTTTCGCAGCGTTGTGTGTTATGCAGGACACATACAGTAAACAACATCATATCTGCATAAAACATTTACTTTCCAAATGAGATAGTTCTTCCATTATAGCTAGATATATTGTACCTTGGACTGTACCTTGGCAAACATTTAACCAGGCACTGATTTAAAGTCTGGTGCAAAAGGTGATATGTTCAATCTAAGTTAGTGCCGGACGTAACAAAACCTTTGTCTCGAGTCACAAAGACCTTTCCTAAATTTCCTGAGGGATTAATAAAGTGCTATCCATCCATCCATCTACCTATGACAAATATGACCATGTGACCATATGTCAGCTGTTGTACATGTATGACATCATATACAAAACCCGAATAGCCAATCAAATTGCCATATTGTGTGATCTTTTACCACAGTAGGCGAACTTCAGAGAGAGGACGCAGCTCTCGTGCAGGTGGAGCTGATATTTGTCAGGCTTTGAATGGTGCAGCACCTCCACGTTGCTGCTCTCCATGCCCACTGCAAGCCACTCTCCAGTAGGACAGTAGCCCAGGGAGAAGATCTAAAAACAAGGGAAGATAGTTGAGAGTTCTGGTTTCAAGATAGAAAAAAATATTGTGTTGTTGTTGTTGTTAATCTCCTCTGGTTTTCTCATATATATATATTCCATCCTGTACCTGTGAGGTGAAATCATGCTGCTGCAGCTGTCGGCCCTCCCTCAGATCCCAGGAGCGAACAGTGTTGTCGAGACCACCGGTCCACAGCTTAGTGCCGTCGTGGGATATGTCGATACAGCTAGCACCATCAGTATGGCCCTGGAACTGCCTGCAGTGAAAATCCGACATCAAACAACATTTATCACAGTCTCCTGGCCAAACATCCAACAACTTAGTTTTACGGCGATAATTCAATTGCATCGCATCGCAGCCATTTTTTTTTCTTCTAACCTGACAAGAGTCTGATTATGAAGGTCCCAAACAGCAATGTTGCCGTCACTGCAGCAGGAGAAGCAGACTTTGGCATCAGGGCTGATGGCCAGGGCGTAGCATGCCGGGGCTGAGGAGGTGAGCTCGGCCTTGATGCGAGGTGTTTGAGAGGCCAGATCCCAGATGGTCAATGTGCTGGCCTCGCCTCCGACGATCAATGTGCGACCATCAGGCAGTAGCTTACAGGAGCGGATGTAGTTATCCCTGTTCTGTTGCACAGAGGGCAGAACTAATCAATATGTGTGAAGGGCAGTAGAGCTGGAGATAGATTTAGAAGGAGAAAAGTCCGAGAGAGGATCAAACTCTCTCAGTCGGAATAAGACCAGCGTAAGGGAATTCTCCAAACCTGTACCGACTGAGGGAATTTGGTGTTGCAGTAATTTGACTATTTTGTCCTCACTGCTTTCTCTTTAAGACTATAGTCTTAAATTCTATATATTTATAATTAAATATATTAAATATATTATATTTAATAATATTAATTATATTATTAATTATTATTAGTTTAATTATTAATTATATTAACTATTATTATTATATAATTATTTTATATAATATATTTATTATATATAGTTTATAATTATTAGTAATATTATAATTACTAATATAATATTAAATAAAGAATAAATTATTCTCTGTAAGATTTGTGTGGTGTCCAGTTTCAGTTACAATATTTAAAATTATTTGTAACTATTTGAATAATTACACAGTAAAATGAAGTATTGTTACCCCGTTAATAATTTACACTCTAATACTAATGTACAAACTTTTGTTTTTCTATCTGTTTAAACAGGTAGAAACACAACATCACACCTCCCCATTAGTGTTTACAAAATCAGAGCCAAACCATTACGTCTGTTTACATCTGCTAACCAACCATCAGTGTCTGTTCAGGTGTCCTTGTGTACCAAACAGCCATGTTGTGAAAAAAAAACGTTTGAAGAACGGTGTGAGAAAGAGTCGCAGCTGAATAAGCCGTTTCCTCACCAGACAGTCCAGTTGGGACACAGGACTTTTGCTGCCAGGCTGGCTTATGTCCCAGATTTTGACACAGCCTTTGCCACCAGTGTAAACATGACGTGTTGGGTTGCTAATGGTGACGGCGCACACAACTTCGCCGTGGTTCAGTGTGTTGATCTGGCGGGCATGACGGGGAATACCGGGTCCGATCAGGGCGTCAGGTGGAAAGGGCACAGGCTGCATCTGACCATCTGCGCTGACGTGGAAGGAGTAGGCCCTGGAAGAACGGAGCGTTGGGTTAGTGCACATCATCACGTGACTGTATGTTTTCATTTTTTAAGCAAACACCAGGATTAGATAGTAAACGTGCGTGCGGATATGTTCCGTTCGGACGCGGATCGTGATCCAGGTCTTAGTGAGGTACTTACGGTTTGCCGCCAGAAATGGACGTGAGGCTGGCTGGAAGGCCTGGAGCTCTCATGTGAGTGTGAGGATCAAACCCCTGGAAGAACAGAAATAAGGATGTTGACAACAGACCTCGGAGTGAGTGGTCCTCACTGTGTAATCCACACTATTAACCCTGATGTGATCTGGCCGTTACCATAGGGGAGCGTCCATATGCTGCAGCTGCTGCCGCGCTCATCTGGGGGGAGATGTGAAGGCCTGCGTACACACCAGGACTCGTCAGGCCCCCGTTCATTTCATGATGGCCCATCATGGCAAAGGGCGTGGGGTAAGAGCCTGCGATCGACAGAGGCGTGCGCAGAGCAGGGGCAGCTACACAAAGGAAGAAAATATATACAGTACATGTTGAAGAAAGAAGTATCAAGATGATTAGGGTGAAATTACTTTAGGGATCAAAGTGGTACCAACCGAGAGCCTCCATGCCAGGTGGTTTGCCCAGGATGGGTCTGAGCCCGGGAGTGGAGCTGGTTCCTGGGGTGGGAGCGTCATTACGGGGGGTGGGAGTGTTGGATTTAAGGCCGGGCGTGGAGGATTTGTCATTCTGTGGAGCGTACGAAAGAGCAATACGATTTTTGAATTCCAAAAGCATGCACTGTGCAGACAATTTGACAGCAAACTGAAGTTAATCCACTCTAATTCTGACAACACTTTTATTCGAGCCGAGCCACAAACTGCTATTTATTCTAAAACCTATTACGCTCACAATGGAGATGGGGTCACTTTTATCCCCTCACTGCTGTGGCTTTAATCTCTGACTAATGCAGAGGAGTAAAAAAAAAAAAAGAAATTAAGAATAGTTAAAAATATTGAGCTATTAACAGAAGATAAGACTGGTCCAGATGTGGGACAAATATTATCCCTGATGTTCAGTGGAGCACTCAGAGCAATGACAGTCACTCCTAATCCACTGCAGAAATGTCCTACATTTTTAACACTCTCTTTGCTCTTTGGGTTCTTTAAATCTCCTTTTTTTTTGTCCTAGTTCAGTGTCGTTCGCTGCCGTCTTACATGACTGAGCTCCTTGGCCTTGGACGACGGGGTGCTTCCAGAAGATGCCACCGATGCGGGGCTGTTGGGAGTGTCCTTCTTTGGAGGTCGAGGTTTATCTATGCCGTTCTCAGGTGGAGAGTGAGCTGGACTAGCGCGGGGAGTGGCGGGGTCCTGGAGGAACACGGTGGATTCAAATCTGTAACCACTTTGACTTACTTAAATATTACGCAGCAGTTAGTTGTCATTTCGTATTCAGCCCTGCACTAACCTCGTTAGACACGTCCACTACCAGGTCATCACTTTTCTCTCCATCGCTGTCCTGGAAATGAAATGGTCAAAGTTATTTTTATCCTTTTTTGTTTTTTGTCAAAATCCTTCGTAAAATCCTTACAAAATTCTTAACTCACATATCTACTCATGCTGTCCTTCTCTTCAACTTTTCGCTTCTTGGAGTCCAAACTGTAGTCGGAGGAGCTGCGGTGTTTCTCGCTGGCGGTGCGTAGGCTCTCTGATGGTGATATTGAGTTATTCTGGGGAGAGAAAAACACATTTTTATGGTCATTAACAGTAAAAAAAAAAAGAAAAAAGACAGACTTAAAAGTCAAGGCTTCGCCACACTAAGGCCTAAGATGCCTCATTTACAGAACTGTGGTTGTACACAGTCTCTTAAAATGCAGCTGAGAGCCTGGCTCAAACAGTACCCTGACACCAGCCAAGCCCAATCTCACACACAAGCCTGTTCCCGGTCACACAACAGAATGGGCCGTTATCTGCACTGAAAGGAGGAGTGCATGTTTTCTGAGCCGGGCTCCTTCCTTCTCATAAATGGACAACAAACAGCCTCACAGGGACATGAGCTGTGTGTTGTGGCTGAACAGAGGGCCTTTTCTCCAGAGTCAGTCAGGCTGAGCATGAGAGAGAAAGAGAGAGGGGGAGACAGGGAGAGAAAGAGAAAGAGGGAGTGAGAGCGAGAGAATGAAGGAGAGAGGGTGAGAGAGAGAGAGAGAGGGGGTTGGGGGGCTGTGTGCTGTGGGTATTGGGCATCGATTGCTTCAGCGTGCTTAGGAGCCATGTCAGCTTAGGCTTTGAGCTCTGATAAAGAAGAGAATCTTTATCCTGCCAGTGGGCACAGCACCATGGGACTGACTGCTTCTTCTCCTTCGTGGAGACTGCCTGCCCACACAAGCTGGGACAACTCACTCTGGCCACCAACTGAATGGCAGGATTTGGGCAGGTGTCCAGAAACTTTCACCAGTTTGCCATTTCGCAATAACGGGCCAAGTCCCCAACCCACCCTGCCCCCCGCCCGTCCCCTTTTTTTTGTTCTACAGCCATTCTTCCACAGACCAAAAGCAACAACAGGGACTAAGTCAGCAGCAGCCCAGAGAAGCTAACAATGGCCGATAGACTAGCGGTCTGGGCAAAGGGCCACTGTCTGCATAATGGCTGACTTTTAAAGAGATGCTTAGTGTGACTCATTAACCAAAGTCACCACTCTCCTATCAGATGACCTGAGACAAGAGCGCAGAAACAAAACAGGCCTGCTAATCACCCCAGGAGTTCCATTTCTTCAGACATGACTGCACCCATTCAGCTCGAGCCTATAGCCCACAGAAACACAATCTCACAGGCCCATCACAAGCCATCAGGGATCACAGCCATTCAAATCAAACGCTTTAGCAGTTCCAAACAGCCGGGTTGGCGACACTGACAGGAAGACAATCCTCCATCTCTGTTCATAAATATTCACTAGATGCCAAGACGGAGAATGGGCGAGATGGAAAACAATGGGGACAGTAGAGGAGATCAAATAAATCCTTTAATGCAGCTAAGATTGGGTATTTCTGAGAATTGATGAAATTACAAAGCTGTTAATCTCGGCAGCATGAGGCTAATCATTTGCCTTCTGGATTAGGACACACAGGATGTTAATGTTTTTGTTCATTTCTAATTAATTTTAAACCAAGAAGATATCAAAAAAACACACACACAAGGAATTAGACATATGCAGAACACAGTTTCAGGCTAAATTATTGGAACCCCAAAGTGACTCATCACGTACAGTACAGATAGAGCATCTAAGAGGATGAGTCAAAAAGGTTTTAGGATCATTTAAAAATATCAATTTATACATCATTTATAAAAGTTATTTTCTGAAAAATGACTCCTTTTATGTAGAATTCTTGGTGGTCACAGACAGACAAAATTTCAATCTGTTTTTTTTTTTTTTTTGCATTGTCTGGGGACGTTTTTTTGTTTGTTTCAAAGGTTCGTTTCATTCCAAGAACAAAACGTTCAATAGTTTCTAATCAAGTTTAGTCCGTTTTCAGGGTTTGCTCTGATTGCATGATTTTTCTTTTTTAAAAGATTAAAGCAACACTGATCAAATAATAATGAAACACAGCTCAACACTTGGAAAGACATCATGGAATGATTAAATAAACTAACAAACAAACAAAAAAAAAAAGTAAAGTAAAGATACACCTACCGCGGTCTCTGTGACGCAGACACAACAACGGAGGTCGCGGCGATGACGAAACCCGAGTGGAGCAAAGAGAAACAGCAGTCAGTTAGCATATCATAACAGATGCTTGTGGTTAAATGTGAGAGAATCATCTGCAGGGCACATGGCCCCCTCTTATCACTCTGTGTTAGGAGCTGTTGAGTAGCTTATATAGCCATGGACTGGGAATGTAGCAGCTCATTACCCAGACGGAATATGTACAGACAGGATGTGCTGCTCACCTAAGGGCCCTTGGATTCTGCTCTATAGAGTGAGAAGCGGCTGAAACTAAATCGGTTCTACGGCTACTTCCATCTAATGGCATCTAATGGCCTCGGAATAAAAACACTGTCCTTTTCTAAACGCGGTGGTTAAGCAGCTCCGACGTCCGTATGTTTTACGGCCTCACCTCTGTGCTCCAGATCGTGATGATTCTTCTCATCCTTCACTGGCAGGTGTGCTTGACTGCCCAGGGCGCCCAGTGCTAGCAAGCCTGATCCAGCCCCTGTCACTGGGGGGATGCCAGGTGGCTGAAGGCCTGAAGGGTGAGGGGGCAGCTGGACGGGAGGCCCGTGAGCAGCGTGGGAGAGGTGCTGAGCCTGGAGCTGCTGTTGCTGCAAGCAAACGGGAGAGAAGAGACAGACAGACAGACACCGAGTGGGTCAAACGGGAAAAGGCAAGGTGAAACCACGCACTAAACATGAGGATGATCAGCTAAACCCTGGATGATATTAGCACATTCACACATCTATTACTGTCGGCAGCCCGCAGTGGTACCCCTCGGTGCTATTTCCAGAGCAGGCCAGGGTGGCATTAGCCCCAGAACTGTGCTGAGGAGAAGAAGCTACGGCTCATAATAAACTGCTCAACACGTCCAACACATGAGACACAGGGGTCGCAACAATCCGCAACGCAAGCTGAAAACACAGGGATTATTTTGCATTTGTGTGCAGGGAAAATGTGTCTTAAAAACACCTGCTTTTTTTTTTTTACTACTCCCTATTAGATTACTAGAACACGACTCCTTTTCACACCCAAACTTTAAGAGACTGGGGGACTGCTAAGTGCTAGAAGCTGGCACTCCTTTCTCTCTAATTCCAACCATTTAAGTGTGTGTGTGTGTGTGTGTGGGAGGCTGCTTAGGAGCCAGGAAGCAGGGGTCCTGTTCTGGCATTTGCTCAACCCTCCAATATTCACCATCAATATTTGAAAGACAGGGGGGAAATGGATGAGAGTTAAAAGGCACTCAGCATGGAAGTAAGCAGTTTAAAGCAAGGTTAAATAATACTTAGCTGAGACACCAATAAAAACATCAGCAATTTATTACATCGTCTACCAGCCGACTGAATTATTCAGCTGCCGTTACAGCATGTGCCTCCTGTCTTACGGGAGACCATATCAGTCAGTTACGGCAGTTTCAGGAATACATCACAAACGACAACATTTGAATCCTGTGGAAAAGGCATTTTCATTAGAAGAGATACACGGAGCATGGCTTTTACGCTTTGCTCAAATCTCCGTTTGTCCAAGAGAGCTTTGACGGGTATTTTATTCGCCCTTAGCAAAGCAAGCCCTCGATCTCAAAATGGTGAACTTTTTAGCCAGCAACCTTGTCCAGTGCTCAATTGAACGTATCTCAGTCCAATTACAAAAGATCCCACGGCTGCGGGGGTGTGAGAGAAAATGGAGAGTGAAAAGGCGAGAGCGCTCTAATATTATGTCCATGAGGGAAATTAAGGAGCCAGTTCATTGGCAGGGGAGAGCAATCCTTGCTCATTGTGTTTAATGAGGCACTGATGTGTAATATGCATGGCTGATCAGCAAGAGTCCTCATTAGAGGGCCATAAATGAAGACAATAATAAATAAAGAAAGGAGTCTGGCCTATTTCCACTAATTTAATATTTTAAGATAAAGAGCTCCTCTTTGCCTCATTCTTCCAGAGTGAGAGCAGCTACAAACATAAAAACACACACGGGCAGAAATGAGCATACAACCACTAGTAGTCTCTGGTGTACTTACTTCACACACACACACATAGTTGTGTTTTAGGAAAAAAGTTTAACTGTGTGCACAACCACCCTTAATGAGAGCTCAAACCAAGGGTAGTAAGATTAATTTTTTTTCCCCCTAAATTAAAGTAGTAAAAGCTTGTTGTTGTAGCTATACTAAATTCCATCTATTAAGTATTACATGTGAAAATTCTAGACATTAAAACAATTCCAGGTGAGAGAATGGTGTGTTGATCTGTGTGTTTTAATGGAAACAGGAAGCTCCAGCAGCCAGGTTCATCTCCATGCCACCAGCTGCCCTACTTCCATCCTATTAATGGCCCTCAAGCCCATCAATAAGGCATGCAGCTGGCTCCTGGAAGCTGTCGGTCTGTCGTTCTGTCTGTCTGTCTGTCTGTCTGGCATGCTCTTTCACCTCACCTTGCTTTACAATATGCATGAGGATTTTTGGCAAGACTACAGAGCGTTACCTCAGCCCGAGACGAACGGCGGCGTGCTGGTAAAACATGCTGCGGCTACTTTTTCCACCGCTTCTGACATGAGCAATCGGCGGGACTTCAGAGAACGTTGGACCAGCTCGGGTCAGTTGCAACACAAGGGCCTCCGACAGAAACCGTAAACGTACAAATCGGCCTCCAGGGCCGCACCATTTAAAAAGAAATATATTTGATTACGGCAATATTCCTGTGTTACACTGTTCTAAAATGTGTAAACACAAATTAACGGAAAGGAAGAAGCCACAAATCACATTTGCTTTTCTTGGGGAACAACTGCTGCTTGCAGCTGCTCTGCTTTGGTAAAGGGTGTAATAAAGCATCTGTTTTAAATCCAGCAGATAAAAACAAATGGCTCTGCACCACCTATTGAATTCCAGTTTGTGCCTGAAGTCATGCTCCTTGGCTGTCTTCTTATGCATGCTAAACTCTCAGCGAGAAAAAAAAAAAAAAGTCATTGTGGTTATATGTTTACTGATAGCTGAAGTTTTGTATTCAGACTGAAACCAATCACTTCACTTTTCAAAGGGCAGGGTGAATGCCACTTGATCAATGAGGAGCAGATGGTACTTTTAAAGCGGTGTCGACTGGAGCTCAGTGCTGTTGTTGTGCGCAGAGAGAACTGTGCAGCACAGCTGTGACTGCTGTCTATACTGGCTCAGCACTGGCTGTTCCGCTCACACTCGCCTTCTAATTCCCACAGCTATCCAGGTCAGCAGTGAGGGATGAGGATCCTCGTTAAAACCTTAGCCAATTAGAGCGATACGTGCTGCGAAGGGTGATCTCAAGAGCTCTCGGGCTCGCATTTATAAACACACAACAAGGCAGTGAAGATGCCACAGAGAGTAAGGCAGGAACAACGGCCTCCAGAGCTTTGGAGCAATGCTTGTTGTGCATTAATTGGGAAAACTGTACAGAGCTTAACTGAAAAAAAAATAAATCCACTTTATATTTACATATGATTTAGTGAGATGCTTTCTAACCGGTTATAGGGGTGTACTGGAGAAAACATGGTTAAGTATTTTTTTTTTTACAGTGAGATCATCAAAAGGTAAAATAAAAGAATAAAAAAGGTGAATACACACTGTGAGAGGCAGATTGGGAAGTCCACGTACCCCGATGATGGCATTCAGCTCGGTCATAGTCACCTGTTTGGCCCTCTCCACTGCCTGAGCAACCTGCTGTTGGTGCTGCGGGGAGACATTTACAAAAGATGATTGACAGGAGCTCACATCTCGTTACTCAGCCATTCATCCCAGCGCATTTATCGTCGACTTTCGCACCCAATTTTTCACCACACCGTAGCAGTTTAAAGTGACAGCAAAAAGCCGCATAAAATGACACCAGACCGCTTAACTCGGCAATCGTTTGCAGTGGTGTCTTCAGAAGTACAGGAAGAACACAGTGACATTCACTGACATTGTTCGGGAGCCACAATCACAACTCACCTCTTGTGACAGGAAAGGCATAATTTGAGCTAAAATTGCATTTAGCCGTTTGGCAATCTCCGTCTGCAAAACAAAAGAGGAGCAAAATGAGACGGTGAAATACGAGGCAGACGTTGACATCACATAACCCCGCCTCTAATGTTTACACCGATTAAGTCAATTGCTGCGGCAATCAGAACTGCTTGACTCAACATCCTCTAAACAGCGTGATATTGACATTTGAAATATTTAAAACATTAGGAGAGCCCAGGGGGATGGAGCACAGCTGTGCTGAGAGTGCACTCCATGCTTAACGGATATGAGCAGGCAAAGTGCTGCTGCGTTGAGAGGATCCTCTCTCTCACCCTGCCCTCCGTCAACCTCATCTGTAACTGTGCTGTCCTGCAGTTAACCTCGGAGTTAAACCACACAACCACACCCCAGGAAGTGAGGCTAGCCAGCTAACCAGACAGCACTGTTTACTTACACGTGAGGGCGACGGCATTGGTTTACATTAGGGGTCATAACTGCAGATTGAGCAAAGATGAGGAAAACCATAATGACCTGCAGGGTAGCACCACCTCCGTGATCAATACCATTAGCAGACTCCAACAAGGCCCGTAAATGTTATGAGTGCAGTTCTCGAGCTGCTGCTGTACTAGACTGAAGGCCAGGCCATTTCTCACAGCAATCACCCATCCATCTCTAGAACCCTGCCTCCATTCTTGAGCTCGTCTACCCAACTACCATGGCAACGACTGCAGCCCTATCTTGCTGGGATCATTATGCAAATGGCAGCTTGACCGTAACAGGCTTTAAAATCATATTACTTGCTTGGAGGCAGGTCATTAAATTGAATTTTCAGCCTGTCGATCACATGAAAGTAGCAAAGGACGGGTGAATAAAACGAGCAATGGGAAGAGGTGCGTTGAGGGGAAAGCGATCCAGAGCCCCATTTTCTGTAAAGACACGGCCAGATCACCCTGCTTCCTGCTCCCCCCTGCCCCCCCAAAGGTTGGGTGAAGAAGACGCCGAGGGTCATGCTCAGACTAGCAGAAAAACAGCAGTGCCAGAGCTGCATCATCTGTGGAATTTATGAGCTGCAGTTCAACCCAGGGCCACTGCAGAACACAAACACATTACAGGGATTTTCTCCGATTTTTCATTCGGAGCAGCAGACACAATGTACTTTGCAGACTGCCATCTATTCATTTCACCTGGCAGGAATGGCAGCCGATTTTTGGCAACCAGACATATTACCTCTGAGCAGAGCCAGTGAGAGATTGGTGAATAGTGTCGTCCAGAACAAGACCTACTGACCCAGGCTGCAACTGTGATGGCCACTTAGTCTGCACAGGCCAGGAGGACTAGCATCAGGCTAAAGATGACATATGATATGGTAAAAAAGAGCTGGTGATCAGTGGAAAACAACTGTGTCGTAGATGTAGTGCATTAATGCATTTCTTTCCATGCCCTGAATACTCATTCGGACAAACTACTGCAGTATTGGAGAAAGACACCGGCCTCATAAAAATGTTTTCATTTTAAATATAAACAGAGGAATTATTAGAACCATCTTAGCATCTGCTAATGCTAGCGGCTACTTTGAAATCATTTTTAAAAGTGTGTGTTTTAACCGTAAGATTAATCGCAGAAAATCGTGAGAATAACGGGGATTACAAATTTCAGTTGTTGCTCAGCGCTAAGTTATAGCTAAGGCTGACTGCAAATTAACTGTGATCTGTCGACGAGGAAGACCTGAATGAACTCTGCTCCCCGCTGATACACAATAAATGTGACCGTTGACCAATGAAGCAATGGAAGGGTTAGATAGAGGTTTTATGGGCATTAGGATTAATGCAGTGCGATAAGTGCTCCAGCAAAGGCTCAAGAAGACCTTCAGAAATTGCTTGAAAAGCCACATAGGCTGTATAATCCATGTTTGTCGAGATAAGCCATGCCAATAGCTGCCCAACATTTGACAGGATTTGTGAAAAGGGTTTGAGTGACCAGACCATTCCTCCATAGCTTAGTGTCCTGGTGACAGCTGGCTAAGAAAGGTCAGAAGGTGGCTGCTCCGCCGTGCCCCAAACGACCAGCAGCCCTCCATGTCGCACGGCACAGCATGTAAATACACGGAAAAAGCATCAAGTCAGCTCACCACCGCTGTCAAAATAGATATAGTGCAGTGTGGGGAGGAGTTTTTTTTTTGTTCCACTGGCAGATAAAAATGGGGCTGTTGCCACTTTAAGTAGATGACAGCTTGGCCCTTGAGAGGCCAGCTTTGTGCTGCTGCTACACAATTACAGGTACTTGGACCTGTGTAGCACCACTTTAAGAGCACTCTCCGGCTGGCTTGTCAGTGTTGTGCAGAAAGGTATTTGCCCGTTGCTATCAGCAGTGCAAAAAACCCAGAGCACAGACACTGATGAGTAATAAATACAGGGAGAAAACAACTGGTGGCTGTGGTCACATGATCCATGCATAAACAATACTTGACTGGATGACAACATCATCCGTTTCCCTATTTTTCCTAGCAGGATGAAAACAAGACCTGTTCCCTACTATCATGTTGTCTGAGCCAGAAACTAAGTCATGTTTCTATTAAACTCAGATGTTGCTGAAAGCCTCGCTGTTGTTTTTAATGTGAACCAATTCCACAATAATTCCTTTGGCATTTAAAGTTAGCAGTGACGATCGCCCACAGGCCAAAGTCCTGCTTGAAAGGGTTGCACGAGTCATTACTGTGATTCTCAGTGTCAGCTGCACTCAATCAGATCAGGTAGTCCTGTTGGCCAACCAAGAGAAAAACAACAAATACGAGGTAAAACCATAAGCTTTGACATCATTCTTTCACAAGGAATAACTCCGCAGATGAATTAAACATTCAACAGTTCATAAACCCTAATTAAACTACACTTTTTTCCAATATGACGGATGCTGGATGTAGGAGACAGACGCACCGTAAATCAGTTTTCACCACAGACCTACGTTCTATAATGCACTGGCTACATTTATTTACCCTTTGACCCTGGATATGACAGATTCTATACTAAATAAAACATTAAAAAAATGTATCAGATTACCATGGAAATACGGGTAACAGCCAGATCTGACTGGGCCGCAGCTACATCCTGGTTTGTCAAACCCTGTTCAGCTCATGGAAACAAGCAGCAGATGTAAGACGGTAATTACTGACTGACATCACGCAGCAGAAAGTAACTGTTTGTATCTACATACTGTCACGCCTGATAGAGAGGAATCACACAACAGTGCTACAGCAGTCCATCTGAGCTGTGATTGTGTTTGCATTCCTAAATTTGAATTACATCCCTGCACAGTAATGAAAAAGGGCACAGTGAGAGGAATAGATTTCCACCGTCAGGAATAAATCTCCTGGCAGGAAAATAATACGCCTGTGTGGATTCAATAATCTATCCCAACCCTGCCTCTTAACCACTCCCCATATTTTTCCCCCTCATCCTCCTCTCCTCCTCCTCCTCCTCCTTCCCTAGCATAAGATGGGGGAGCTGCATGGATGGGGCCCACACTGTTTGCTCACAAACACTGCGTTCAGCAGCTTCGGGCCACACCGAAAGCGATTCCCTCAGCTCTGTTGAGGTTCCTGATAAAAGTCAGGCGCTAAAATGGATCAGTCGATTAACCTGTTTACACAGACCTAGGCCGTTGCTCCCCCCCCCACCCCCCCGTTCTATTCCCCGACTCCTCCACAGCTCCCATACCCCACCTTTTTCCTCTGGTTGGCGATAAGTGCCTGACAGAAGCTATCACTGCATCCAGAGCCCTGACAGACATGTGGTAGTGTGACACTGGGGCCTGGACACTAATGGATCACCAGTCCACCATGCACCCCTCCTCCCCCGGTGCTGTTGTTACCAAGCTATAGCTGTCACAGGAGAGGATACGACACGTGTTTAAAAAAAAAAACACCTGAGGATTATTCTTTCATAACATTCCTTATCTCTTCAAGCGTTGCTTTGATTGCTCTGTGAACAATCTGAGAGGATAAGACAGGAGCACAATATTGGACAGAAGGGACTTTTACCCCACAACCATTAACAATCGTCTCATTTTAATTATTCTGAGTCAAAGGCTGAGCCTGTCAAAGTCTACCTGGAATCCTGTCACAGACCAACCACAGACGAATGACTGTCTGTAAACAGTAAGCCAAATTTAAAAATGTCACAGCAGTTACAGGAGTAACGGCGTTACCGCTCTGTTGTTTGCACACGATCCACCTGTTTCTAAAGTCCGTTCAGTTGGAGCAGCTCCTCCTGGGTCTCACATCTCCTGATGCACTGTACATGTACAATCAATGAGCTGAAAAATATGAAAAACATTTAGGTACTCACCTGTTTGTGCATCTCTATGTTCAGCCCGTATGACATCTCGTAATACTGGAAATGAAAACAGAGTTTTATTAGTGAACTCAAGCCAATGAATTTCCAACCAATTTGAATCAATGTGATACTTAAGTGTACTTCCAGAATTATTTTGAATTTTTTTTTTTTTATATATTTGAACGGCTGACAGCAAATATTCAATACATCAATATGCAGTTGTTTATAATGTGGGCGCAGAAAAGAAAAGGTCGGATTTATTGATCATCTTCTTAAGCTCTCAGATCTCCAGGATGTCTGTTTACTTAGCGTAACACGATTGCTCAACACTTGATATTTCGAGGCAGGTCAGTCTGTCTGGCTGAAATGTAATCCGTGGAGCCCACAAGTGGCAGCCAGGGCAGAAATGGCTTTCCAGTCAGCGTCTATTTGATGAGGCCAATGCATTATTCAGTCCATTAGCTTCTTCGAAAATTACTCTCAAACAAGAGAGCCATTCTGTCTGAGATCAGAGCGCCACAGCCGTAGCGTAACCTGACACCTAGAGCTGGCTGTGGTATACTTTCCTACATGTTTACCTAACCTCCTCCCTGTCAGGCTGACATGTTGTTTTCCTGTGAAAAGAATGTTTAACTTAAGCCTGCGTGTATTGGTTTAAGTCATCCCCGGTGTGTTTACCTGGGACAACAGAGCACAGTGCCACTGGAGAGCGTTCTGCGTCACGTCTCGACCAAATTCCTGCATCACAGGCACGCCTATGTTTTCCTTAAGCACTGATTAATTTTTAAATATATTTTTTGACTCTTTTCAGTCAAACCACATGGTCGTCTTCTTCCAACATGGCCTGCAGCATGTTTCACATCCGACCTCCATTTTGTTCGCGGTGACGCATTTTTCCCACACAGCGATCTGGCCGTCCACCATCAGCTCACACCTAATTTATGGCCGTGCATATGTCTGAGCATGTCTCCTAGGAGAATAATCAGATCAGCACACACAGAGGGCAACCCCGCAGTCGACCCTTGGAGATCAGGGCCACGCTATAATGGAGCCTCAGCCCACTGCTGCCTGCCTGTCAGGAAGAGCTCAACAACTAGCCACATCAACCCCCCCCCCGAGGCCTTTCACAAGTCTGTGCGAGACACTCAGCCCGCCTTAACCACCACACAGGTGATCACAATAGCCTGTCTCACTCCACCCTGACTAGATCTTAAACCAGCCTTGCAATTTGGAGCCATAATTGCTCCCTATTGAAACATAATCTTACCATGACATAGTGGCGTTGCATCTCTGTCTTTTCGTTGGCCAGCTTGTCGTACTCCACCTTAAGGCTAGAAGAGAAGACAAGGCGTCAGCTTCAGGCTTGTCTATCACTTCAATTATACACTTTACCTCGTGACAACAGGAAGAAAAAAAAACAACAACAAAAAAACACCTCTTCATTCACACATCCGAGGTCGACGGTTAACTGTTTGTTTTATTATTCATCAGATTAATTGCCGACTCTTTGTCATTGTTGATGTCATTGTTGATGTTGTGTGTTTTATTACCTGTGATACTGGGCTTGCAGGAACTGAAATTCGTCTTTAATCCTGTCGCACGACTCTGCAACCGTAAATTTGAAGCCGGGCTGGCCGGGCTGATGAGGAGGCTGAAAGAAGGTTGTTGAAATCAGAAGAAGAAGAAAAAACTAATTCACACCAGGCCACTAACAATCCAAGGATTTGTTCACAATTTCCTGTGATACCAAATGGAGCTTAATGAGTCACACATCAGACTACTTGTAAGATCAGATCTCCCCTGCAGCTAGTAAGACATTACCACACTTTGACAGTGGGTCTGCTTAACACCTCCAGAGGCTAATAATGCAACATCTAAAGGGCTCTCACAGTCACAATGAAATTCACTATAAAAAATCACCACCTGTCTTCATATTTGGCAGAGCCATTTGCTTGTGCATGGTAAATAACTCCAGGCATGAAAACCCATCTGCATTCATTCACCACTAAGTGTATGTTCTGATGTAGCATGAAACAGTACAACCAAAAACACATTCCAACAATGTGGGCCATATCAGAATGAGAATGTGGAAAAAAAAAAGCTCTGCTGAAGGAGATCCAAGGGAGAATCATCAGCCCAGTCAGAAAGCGTTTCATCACCAGTCTGGTCACACAGATATATTATGTGAGCTTCAGTAGGTCTAGAGGAAACGCTTCTTACCGGATGTCGGCCTTGTGGATACATCTTGTACAGAAGTATCCTTTGTTTATGTCTCCAGTGTGCAGCTCCTCTGGTAAGACGGCTCAGACGTGCTCAGAGCCACACCAGCCTCAGCTCACACAGAGGGCGAGGGGGGAGGAGTGGAGGTCGTGAAAACGACGCCGTTTAATCTACAGATAGAGAAAGGAAAAACACATCACAGTTGTAAAGCAGCCTGCGCACCAAAACCACCCCACGTTTAGAGTGATTAAAAAAAAAACAGAGCGAGGAAAATAGCGTTTTGCTGTGTTGTTGTTGACCTTATTCGGTCAGAGGCTATCGACTAATTCTGAGCGCACATTCACGTACATTTTTTTACAATTTTCTCACACAAATAGTTGCAACATTTCATGCGCGCATGCCAACCCTGGAAAGGCTCACTTTACCGCCGTGCAAAACTGAGAATGTTTGCACTGTTGCGACTCTGCTATTGACTAATGTCGGTCAAATGACCAAAACAACCCCCCGCTCCACAGGACGTCTCTACAGACGGGCGAGAGTCGACAGCAGCTGGCTCGCACCTCCTGTTTGACTGCGCGTAAAAGCGAAGACGGAGGGAGATGGTTTATGCGTAAAAATCGTGCGTCCGACCCGCACCACAACAAAAACCACCGACAGATAGAGACGGGGATGAGGTTCAACGGCTCCGTTGTATCACATACGTACCCGTGCGACCTAGCCGTCCGTCCGACTTCGGTTCACGGAGACAGGAAAGCAGAACCGACTTTAATACGAGCATTTAATCCTTCCGCGTCGACGCGTAGATCTCCACAAACATCCCTTTCCTTCTCTTGCGTTCGTTGTTCCCCTCTCCTTCAGCCCCGAGCGCACACAGCCAGACTGTGGAGCGCTTGAGAGAGATTTGTGGTGCGGTCGAGCTTGATCAAACTACTTTCTTCACAACCTCCGAGATGAATGCGCGTCTTCGCGAAGCTGGTAAAATCCACAAAGAAAGGGGTGGGAAAAAAATACAACCAAACGTATGCCTCCAAAATCTGCCTTCCGATTCGAGTATGATGGAGATTCTTTAAAAGCGAAACACGGTGCTCCCTCTCTCTCCACAATCTCGCGTTTCTCCCCGCTTGTCCAGCTTTACCCCGGTTGCCACACACAGGCAGCAGCAGCAGAGCTGAACTGCCGTGAAAGCGTCTATCTGTCCAATCGGATTACTGGGCAGGAACACGGTCACATCTGCCTATCGGAGAGCGACGGCCCCCACGTGGGGTTGCAAAGTTGCATGACATCATCCTATGCATCCACCACCGACACCAGGCATCAACCTCATCCTCCTCATCATCATCCTCCTCATCATCGTACAATAACAGCAGCAGCCGCAGACGTTGATGAGCCGAGGCTGAGATCCACGTTTGACACAGACAGCTCTAATTCCATATCCCCGCCTCATTAGTGTGATGTTTTTTTAGATAAAGTTGATGATTTATTTTATTTTTTTTGATAAGACCACCACTGTCGGGAGGGTGGGATGTGTTCTTCAATACGTGTTTTTTTCACTGTGCATCAGAGCACGAGGAGAAACCTGGCTGTTTGCACCAAACGTAGTCATAAAATGTGTGAAATTGTGAATTATTTGAAGTAAATTCAAATTTCTAAGTCTATCTATCCCCGGAGCGCACACACCACAGACACCATGAAGGACACCATAACAACCAATCGATTCACGTTGAAAACTGTATGACCTCCACATATATGTTTTTTTTCCTCTCTCGTGATTCTTGCACAACACGTCTTCCCTATCAACGTCTGTCTGATAGTTTCACTGCGGGGAGAGAGGAGGTGATTGCCTTTGTCTGATATGAACATCAGCCATGTCTGAGCTGCTGCTGCTGCTGCTGCTGCTCCTGCAGCTCCGCCTTGTTTTCAAGCTTCATCTCTGCCCCACGTGGGGCTCCTCTGCGGCTTCAAGGCCTGTCGACCAATAGCAATAGAGTGCACTTACTTCTCGGGTTTCTATTGGTGGACAAGCTGCAGGCCTGTCATTCCCCGAGCAGCGTTGTCAATCAATACCACGCGGGCTCAGAGCGCTGACAAATGCCTGTGCTCCTCGCTCCTCTGCTGGTGAATAGAGCCGGGAATGGCTGCTTAATTAGCTCCGAATGGCATTTCTCTCCAGTTCAAACAATCTGTTACCACCACGTGGTAATGAGAGCGTACATTAAACAAAGGAAGAAAGGAAGCATGCAAACAGTTGTAACATTACAACCTGTAGTTTCCCTTTACATATGGGCCCGAGAGCGTTAGACAGTCGACAATCCTGTCTCTACCTGTCGACCTGTTTTGATATAGCACACACCGAGCTAGCACTGGTGCTATGCTGTCTGAATGACACCTTAGCTTATACAACCCAACACTTAGTAATAGTAAACAGAAATGTAATACATTATCTTTACTATGGACACAAAAACGATTTGTTTACCTTGTGTTTTGAAGGCATGGAATAAAAGTAACAACTGTTATGACAGAAATGATGCATTTAAGAGCCATCAAGTTGCATTTGGTCTCTTGATGTATCGTGCATTATATTCCGTCGTATTAGCTCGTAATGAGAAATACATAGATTGGTACAAGATTGCCAAAACCCATGCTCAGAGACATAACACATGCTCTGTATTCTCAGAGGAAATAAAGTGGCAACATTTGTGGCCAATAACAAATTTGGTCTCCTCTTGAACTGGTACTCTGCCTTATAACTTGAACATCCTGGTCAAATGTGTGTTGTCGATAATAGGTACACACAATATTTAGAACAACTGGAACCCTTCCTTTGTAGAGAATGTATCAAAGCAGTAAAAAATATGTTGAACTTTGGCCCAACAGGAACATCTGAGTCTGATCAGGTGACCCCCGCATATCAGCCACCGCCATTGTTTCGTGTCTCATTGAGTAGTAGGCCGATTGTAGACAACGGGGGAATAAAATCAGCCGATACTCATGTGTGGCCAATGTGTGCATTGTATGTGTATACCGTCCACTCAAATACACATGCCTTTAACAATTCATATTTTGGGACACTGGGACTTCTTCATCTGGAGATCTTCTCTCTCTGAGCTGTTACACAGCCCAGAATCAATGCATTTCCCCCTACATGACCAGGAATAGTAAAGTGAAGGGTATTCAATCTGTATTACTTGATCATTATATATCACTAAATCCTATCCATTTTACTTCATCATAATCCAGGTCCTATCATTTATAATACTATAGCCCACTTTGTTTACATGTGCAGCCTTGGAATAAAAATGTAATAACAACGTAAAAACATAGAAATTCAAAACAGAGGATATATCCAGCGTTTCTTATGATTTTTTTTTTATTTTGCATTATTCATCTATTTGTGTCTTGCTTTTTGTCTTTTAATTTTCTGCTCCGTATATTTGTTTGTGTGACCTTTTTCTTTGTTGTGCGCGCTTTCTCCTTGGATAAATCAACCGTGTCTCACACTGAGTGTTGCTGTTTGCGACTGCTAAGGACATTTTGTCATGCTAAGCTCTGAGATTGCCCAGTAGTCGCCTTACTTGTCATTCGTGTCATCCACCATGAGGATGTGGGATAACTGTGTTATTTCCAAGAGTACGGAATGGCAGTCTGTGAGAAAACTCAAGCACTCACAAGAGCTGCTGGGCTAATCTCAGCCAGACCCCTCCCCCCCCCCATCCCCTCTTAGCTTTTCAATAGAAAATGCTTGGATTAAAGGCAACAAAAGGCTAGGCCCAAACCCCAGGAGGAGGGGGCTCTCCACCCACTGAGACCCCCACACTGTTTATTTACACGGAAACCCCAGCCTCAGTGAAACTCCCACCCTAGGCATTACACACTGGCCTATTTGCTAAGGTGGCTCTAATTCTTGACAGTGCAGGGATTGTCCTCACTTCTGCCCCTTTGAACTTCGTAGTAATTTATGTATAATCCACAGAAAGCCATGGCTAAAAAAAACACAATGCTTCTTCATCAGAAAAGTTGCCGTGGGGGTCACATTGTTCAAATGTAGATAGTCGTTGTCCTACTTTACGTGTGTTCCTGTGCAAAACTAAATCACCCCGCCAGGGTTTGATATCAAGGATTTGCAGGTGGAAAATGAGACAAAGATCAACGATATCACACGGCTCTGGCTCATTAATGTGAATTCCAAATGACTTGGGTATTTGTCTGTATCACACAGCCGTACTTTCCTGTTAGTGAAGCAGAAAACACACTGGCACGTATACTGTTCGTATGGAGATGCACTCCAACATACAAACAAACACACACGACGTGGATTACAGGGTCGTCATCAGGGGGCAGAATTTCACACACATGCACGCACGCACATTCAAACACAACTCACACATACACACACGCAGCCACATTCCCAGCAACAAAGGGCCCACAGTGTGCGGTGGAATGATGAATTGCCTGCACTGTATTATCAGGATGAGTCATCAGAGACTAATCAATGAAAACAGGATTAGAGCCTCTATCAAAGAGGGAACACGCAGACAGCGCCTCAAAACAAAAACAGGACCATTTGGCAGGTTTCTTCAAAGAGGACACGGAGCCAACAACTTGTCTAAAATTCTCCACTCTCAGCGGATTATCATGGATAAAAATAACATTAATAACAGTTCACATGCTTTGCATGTGCTTCGCTGCGTAGCAGACTTCCTGCGGTTGCGTGTTATTAATATGTACTATAAGGTAACTGACGGCTGTGTCTGGGTCACAACACTATTTGACCTGTAAAACACCAGTCGAATCATGCTAACTTGGATACAAGTAAAGCAAGCCATTCAGAGGGCTCGCGTTGATGTAAACTAAAATAAAAGTATCTAACCAAATTTTTGGTTCGTAACATTTTTTGTACACTCTAGTATCTCCATGTAATGCTAACCAACTAATTATGACATACTGTAGCATTGTGCATGCATCTTAAATTAGCGAGTTAGACCAATAAGATAGATAAACCAAGTCAGCGCTGAAATTACGCAAACTGCAAAAAATAAAATAAAATAAAATAAATAAACTGCAAAACTAAAACGTTAGATGAAATAAACTATATAAAATAGCCAAGAGATGGCTAAAGGTTACACTAAAATGTCTAAAGCACCAATTCTTAGCCAAACTGTACCGCCAACAGTTAAAACCATCCAAGGACAGCTAACGTAAACTACAAAATATAAAACTTACTCTATATACTATATTCTATATACTCCATGTTAGCTGATAATAAGCTAAATGAGAGTTTGAAAACACTTGGAACAACCCAGGAGGGTTGATGTTGAAACTAAAACCTAACACATCAACATTAGGCCAAAAGATAACTAATATCTCAGACATTGTTTTTCCTTAAATTATCACTTACTAAAGATTAGCTTAAAGATACAGCAACTTTGCTAAGATACAGCTAAAGGGCTATCAAGTAGTGTTTAAAAGGCAATATCAATAAAAATGAGTCATTCTTTGGACATGACCATTATATATAGTCATATAGCCTTAATAATAATAAAAATAGAAATGTGTTTCTCGCAGTACTCTTGTGTCAGGTCTAATTCTGAAGCAGGCAGCAGGTCTCACTGAGTCAACAACACTACAGGAGAATTATTACCCCGCTGTTTTTTTGTTTTTGTTTTGTTTTCATTTTTTTTTTTTTTTTGTCCTGCATCCACCGCAGACCTCAGAAATCTTTCTTTAGATCTTTTCATATTCCTCCTCCTTTCAGACATGTGCTAACCACTGCTCCCACTGTGTAATCAAGACTCAGAATGAACACTGTAACAGCTTGTCCAGCATACACTTAGCAAGATATTTTTTCCTAACATGCAAATTGCAGCTTGTTGCATGCTCGATGCTCACAGCTGGCCTGTGTGATTATTCCACAGTGACAATCATCTCCTGGAGGCAGGCCACATTCCTGCCTGCAAACTTACAAGGTAACATTAAACTGATCAGCGGATCAAATGAATCCACTTGATTGAAAAGGCCTTGAGCTGTCCAGCAAAGATTTGTTGCTCTGATCCCGTTTGCTAAGTGGCTAATGTGATTAAAAAGACTCTCTGGCCCCAAACTTAGTTAAGGTTTGTGATTACATTCACATGGCAGGGGATGGCTTCAAATGACTGCCTTGACTGAGTTGTCAAGGTAACAGTCCATTCATGAACAGTGCGATTGCTCTCAAGGTCAGGAGTCTGTGCATTGTTTGGTTGAAAGTCTCATTAGGAACAATGTTGTATTTCCTGATATCACACAGAGAGCAGAGAGCAGCGGCGCTCCATCTGAACAGTGAGAGATGTAATGAAGCGACGTTATGGAAGTGCTAAGCTGAATTTATGACCGTGGGAAGCGGAGCCTTTTAACAGTCTCTATAATGACAATGTGAGTTGTGTAATATCTCAGAAATGTCCTTACGAGACCACAGACTTCTCCACTTATACACTGCATTTCACCACTCCTGGCTTGCTGAAGAGCATTTCATATTCTCTGGCACACAATAATATAGCTCTACTGCTCCTTGCCAAATTGACTCCACAAGTGCCCCTATACCTGCTGACTGACATCCCTTCACCGGCATCTCCGCTTGCTCTGGAGGGCCGGTTGATTCCATTATTAAGTCGAAAAGAAAGACAGGGAGGAGGAATGGTGAGGGGAAAGAAGCTTGACTGAGTAGAAAAGAAAAAAAAATAGAGAGAGAGCTGAGGAAGTTATCAGGCCAGTGGAGAGTGAGTCTGGGGTCTGACAGTATAGATCACAGAGCTCCTCCAGCTGGAACCCCCGCTCATGAGCCCGCCCTGGCAGAACAGAGCCCAGCAGTCAACACTGATGATGAAGTCCCCCCCTCTGGCCGTAGAGCACACTATACTGCACATATATCACAGCCACAGTAGCATCGGCAGTGGGATATTCAGGTGTTGAACTTTGATGAAAATGAGCTCTGTATTTTAGTGCCGTCCTACAGTACAATTACTCTGATACACTTGACACATTTGGAACATTTAAGGTTGTGTATCAACAAGGAAAAACAACCTGGGCTAAAATTAGATTTAAGCACAGAGATACTTTATTGTGTTTTTGCACACAATAAAGTTTCAGTAGAGGCAGGTGTATATATTTACTATACAACCTTCTTTTTTTAATGAAGCTTCTTTTGATTTCAATAGATCCAAAGAAAATAAAGAGAACCATAGGTTCAGTCTTGACAACATTGAACTGCAGAAGGCAAAGCAAACATCCCCTCCGCCCTCACTCAGCTTGGCAGCGGGGCCAGTGGACCTGTTCAGTCAGGACAGTGACAGTTTCCAGGGACAGGGCCAGAAACATTTTAAAATGTATCCTCTTAAAGTCATTTTTTAAATGACCCCAAAAGGCCTAGGATAACTGTGAATGTTTATGGCTGTGAGAATGTTTTCACTTGTTCTCTACGTTTGCTTAATGTTAAACTAAATAATGGCGGTCATAAAGGGAATATATATGCATACCTGAAACACAGCTTGGGGGATTTAATGAACTTGGTGTCACTGACTCACTGACACCTGTCATTAGTCGGAGCCAAGTCGTCAACCTACACCGGCTGTAACGTCAAACGGAACGAAACCCGATAAAAACGTGGCGGCCACGTGACAGAGCTGTCGAATTTACAGTACATTAAAGGACGATGCCAGCGTGCGACACATCAGTGCACATGTTGCCAACCTGTTTGATTTGCACCCTATTACAAAGAATATGCTGAGTTAAATTACAATACTCACATTACACATAATGATTCGTTCGCTCGGAATCTAATATCCTACTGATGTTATAGGTGAGAACAGATCGCTGCTCCCAGTGTTTTTCTCTTTCTAACAAGGACACAAATGAGTTGAAGGAGTATGGGAAAAAGAAGCCCCGGGAGAACAAGTGAAACCAAATCAACAAATTAATGCCTGCTCCATAAGAGGTTAAGCTTCTTATTTTTATTTCAAATGAGGATAGAAAATGACTTCCTCGGTAAATCTAATTATTAGCCGGTGCCCTCCAAAAGTCTTATGAAATCGCCTTGAGCAGCCAGACTATTAGCATAAACACCACCACTGGCAAGCCTAAAACAAATGGTATATTTAGTCAGTGTTAATGGGATTAAAGCGTGCTGGATTCTGGAGCAGTTCTGCCAACAGTGAGCACTGCATCTTCATTATGGATACCCGGACTTCATCAATTCCATTCTCTGTGTTTGGTTTTCATTCCACTGTGCTGCTTCCTGCTCCGCTCAGTTAGCAGATTGTGTTAAATCTTGATCCAAAAAAATCCCAGACAATCATAAATAATAAAGGATTACAGCAATCTCCGAAAAGCTGGTGGCTCGCCATGGGCTATCCACACACCAAATAATTGTTGGCCATCTGTGCAGCAGACTAGTTAGAGTAAACAGGGTAAACAGAGAGCAGGATGTACCTGCTGAAGCTCACTCGCTGAAGTCAACGTTGCATGCGTCACCTATAACTTCCACACATGCATGAATGTCTTTGGCGCTAAATTTGGTCCATTCACAAAACGTCAAAGATGCTCTCACAAAGGACCCAAAGCTCCGTGTGAGACCTCAGTTCCTAAACACTGCAAAATGCCAGTCAAATAAGGTCATGTTATAGATAACTGAGTGGGCAAATGGCCGCCTTTGCATGTCATGTGCACAGCTCTTGAAAAGAAAATGAAGTCATGAAAGCTTACCCTCTGCTGTCTCATAATTCACTCCTCTGTGGGCTGAGATTAGATTCACTGGCCCAGTTTTACGTCTGCTCTGCCAGAACCACTGTTGGGAATACACCTACACAGAGCATCACACGTTCTTATTAGAGAAAATTGATCCTGTTGCTGAAGAGTCTGCAGGAGTCAATGCATTTTGATGTGAACTGTAAAGTCAGCCGTGGTGGGCTTTAGGTCTGTGGGTCACAGAAGAAATCAATGACATGGATTTCAGGCACATGATTGGTTTCCCCCATTTAATCAATAGCCTGACTGACACCGATTCGGTGTGCCGTGATTAAGGCCCGTTTGATATGAGCTGTTGTATTTACAGGTCTGATAATAGGCACCAAATCTGGGATTTTCCACCTCAAACCCAGACCACAACCACAGCTATTGCAATCCTTTAGAGGGAAACTAAAACACAAGCCTGCACTTTTTTTCTTTTTTTTTCAGTCTGTAGGGAATGAAAAATGACCTCACCGCTTACCATCCATTCCAAGTAGAGGACCCTCATTATGTTGTAGGATTTATTTATGCATATAGATGCACAGACAGATAGATAGAGATAAATAAAGGTCCTGGAGCAGGGAGGAGACAAAAGATAGGATTGAGTCATAATGAGCTGTGTTTATGTGCAGTGTTGCCTGGCCTGTTGACAGCGGTTAATGAAGTTATAGTTAGTGGGGAGATCTGCTGGCACTAATTAAACTCACTGTCATTAGCAGTGTTGGAGAAGGGAGGTGCTGCAGCAGAATAGGAGGAGTGGGATAATCAGAGCAGCAGAGTATAAACAAACAGGAGTTATACGTGGCGACAGGGATTCGGTTTTACCTCTGCTGTATACTATTCACTTCAATTTTGATGTTGATAACGCACTAGAAATATGACTCAATTGCAAAAAAAACAGAGGGCGCTTTTTCACACAGCCAAACGCAAACAATAATATATCTGTACTGGTGCAGGAAAAATGATATTAAGTTATGAGGTGTGAGATTACACACTGCAACAGAGCACCATTAAGTCAACACAACTTCTATCAGACAGCAAATGCAGGAAATATTTTACACCTAAGTGGGCCCACAGAGCAGATTGGCTGGCACAGAAGCCGCAGTTCTGACATCTGGAAATGATGCCGTCACTGCTGAACTGTTAGAAAGTGGAAGAGAGCTCGATTGACTGTCACACAGTCTGAGTGGAGCTCAGTGTGTGTGCCATCTTAACCACAACTCCATCCTAGCCTGTAATCCAACTCACCACCAAAGCCACCAGTGTTGGCTGCCTGTTCAGACCAAGCCTCACTGTTTGTTTATGCAGCACACAGACCCGGCCATTAAAAGTGGGAAGGCTGTCAAAAATAAAAAGAGACTTTTCATGTTTGAGGGCTGCAATTGTGGCTCTTGTGTGATGTTTTTCCTCCACACTGACCCCTTGCTTTGAGGTCAAGAAGCCGCTTAACCCCAGCCTGTGGAGTCAGCCGATTGGCCGGGCCAAACACGGTATTTTTGTATGTGGTGTCGTAGTGGCTGCCTCTGGCAGAGGTACTGTGGTTGTGTGCAGTGACTATGGCTGTGTAACCAAGACAGCGTACACATCATTATAATAGATCCTCAGGCAAAGAACTCAAATAGCTTTCATAAATGTGCACATCATTTCCCTCATTATGTCCTAGTTACATTTCCTAATGTTCCACCAAACCTGACTGCAAGGTAATGTCAGCCATGTGCCCCGCTGAGAAAATGCAATAGGTTGCGTCATTGCCGTAATAATGTTACAGTAAAAACCGTTGTCCCAAAATACTTCTATAATTCGAGCAAATACCTCTTCTTAACGACATGCAACCAACACACAATACACAGAAACGGCTTACAAATGATACAATCTCTTTAAAATAGCTGCTCCCAGCTTACACTCATTCATATACTAAAGAAGCACGGGGAGAATGTGGAAATGTGCTATGTAGTTAACTACAGACAGCCACCAATTAGGTTTATGATTCAGGCACCTTTGGGCCTCCGTCGCCAGACCTCAGTCTCCCTCTGACGTCATTCCACAAATCAGCTGTAGTCCGACAGAGCAACAGGACACACAGGGAGAAGGTGATGGAAAGTTGTCTGGGCTTCTCTTCCCTGATAGCATTAGATAAGTCATAGAAACCTCTTATCTCATCCGTGGATCCTGTGTGAATTTAGGCTTTGGTCCTGCAGATTACATCAGCACAGCCTGCCGGGGACAGAGGGCGGCCGCCAGGGAACCGTGATGACTTCCCTCATGCAACAAATCCATCCTCTCCACCCATCGTAGAATAACTAACCAGGCCTCGGGTCACGTTGTGTGAGATAAGTCTTTTTTTTAAAGTCAGTTAAACTGGGTCCCAGAGGCAGTGGAATTAAATCTGTCAACATTTATTCATTCCAGAATGTTCCCCCTTTAGCTGCTGTTTACACTCTCAGCTGTTGTACCTGTAGTCATATTTGTGGCCAGACGAGGAAAAGAAAAAGAGAGGACCAATGACAGGGCCCAGGAGCCACCAAGGTGCCATGTGACTAACAGAGGTTCATTTTAGGATACGTAAACACACCCTGCCTGTTTGTCTGAACATCTTTCTATCCGTCTACTGTACAGTACATTCCAGACAGAGAGACAAGCCACATCTGGGAAACAACCACTGGAAGGCCATCCCCTTCCTATTTCTCTGCCTGCTCTGTGTGTCAGTCATCCCACCCAGTGAGGGGAAGTGGTGAGGTTGGAGTGGTTGGCCAGACAGGGGCAGCTGTGTGACCACAGGCCTCTGAGTGTGTGCATGTGGGAATGAGGGAGTGATCTGTAGGCCTTATTACAGACCCAGCTACACACTGGGCCTCACAAACAGCTGCTCCGCAGTGAGCAGCAACACCAACACTGGAGGATTTGTATGGTACAGCATTGGAGCAATTCTATAAATCACACCCATAGCAAAGTACTAACTGTTTTTCATGGAAACATTTGACCAAATGCTGGTTTATAATAATAATAATAAAAAATGGCATTATTGGTTTAATTCAGAGTGTAAAATGTAATGGATTTCCAAGTAAAAATAGTGGTGAAGTTACCTGATATGCAAAGGGTTGATGGTCCATATATGTGGCCCTGCGACGGACTGACGGACTGGGTCCCTGTCTGTAGATACTTGGGACTGGGCTACAACAGCTCCTGTGACCTTTAGAGGGAATAAGAGGTAGATAATGAATGATTAAATGAATGAATGAATGAACAGATGAATGGATGAATGAATGAAAGTCACCTTAAAGTCAAACTAACTTACATAATTCGGATGCTAATTTAACTCAGCACTTTGGGGGAAATGTCTTCTCTCACTGACTACAGCTCTTTCATATGCTCTAAAAGTGATGAACACAAGACACCGTGTCTCAGAGTGATGATGTCACAGCCGTTTCATGGTCCCGGGGGTCTTGATTTATGAGCTAATCTGGGTCTGTCCCTCCAGATTGCAGGGCTTTGTCTCCCCGGAGAGCTGCTAATGGGACAGTGGGATGGAGGCAGCATGCAGCAGAAGTCCTCTCCTCTCCTCTCCACTCACAGGGCCTGACATCCATCTTCATGATCACACACCCAAGGAAAAAAGAGATGAAAAAATGTTGACTTCATTTTGCAGCACACACACACGCAGACTTTTCAGACATGCCCACGGACAAATATGCACACTCACACTCGCACAGAAGCAAATACAGAATAAATTAAGTACTGCATATATATAACCTTGGATATTTGCAATTTGTCATGCGGCCCAGGAGAAGATAATTGAAGCAACCTCCCAGTATGCAAATAGAATGATAATCAGCCAGTGCCACTCCACCAAACACATATGCACAAAAATGTTACATTGTTAGCAATTTCTAATAGAGGACACCTATTGACCCATTTTCTCTTGAAAAGCAATTTGTCCCTCCAAAATAAAACTAATAGGTGGCAAGATGAATGGATTAGAGTGGGCTACACTGGGTGCACTGTGCCACAAGGCACTAAATCACTAGATTATTAGTTTTATGAGCCAGGCCCATGAGAGAATAATTGCTAATGTTCCCAGAGTAACCAAGGGAAATAAAGGTAATGGAGCAATTTATAAATTCTGATTGGTATACATAGGGAACTTCCAGCCCATCTCCTTTGTTATTTTACTGCTCTCGATAAAATACGCCCCAAGCCACACAAACAGTAGAGCCGGGCTATCAAAATCAATACAATCACGCAGAAGTGAGTGCGCTGCTTCTGCTCCTTTGTTATTTTTAGTGCAACACGGCTTGACTTGCAGTTATAAATCAAAACAATGTAGAGAGTGCGGTAAAAAAAAAAAAAAAAAACCAAACCCAAAACAAAACAACACTCACATCAGTTCACACATCTCAGTTTCATTTAGTCCATTGGAGACATATGAGGGATGTTCAGTCCCCTGGCACAACGGTGTGTTACACATTAGGATGAACCCTGACTGAAATGGCCCAGTGTAATTTCACCTACTTTTCTAGAGCTATTCAGACAAGAACGGCAGCCGACAGAGAAAAGAAGAAAAAATATCCATGAAACATTGCGGTACTGTTGGCAGGCTGATAGTTAGCAACGAGCTAACTGTCGTCCACCTACAACAATGGTCCACCAGTAAGAAGCCTGATCCTCTTACCAATTTGTTCGCCCCAGTCATTGATACCATACCAGGGGTCCAGCCTGGGCTGGGTAGAATTGGAAATTCTTTCACATATCTCACATATTAAACAAATAGATCTTAGATTTCCTGTTAGTTTGCAGTAATATAGTTCCTATTTATTAGACAAGATACAACCCTTTCATATAGCCTATCTATCTATCTATCCATCCATCCATCTATCCATCCATCTATCTATCCATCCATCCATCTATCCATCCATCCATCTATCTATCTATCTGGCCGTCTGGCCGTCACTTCTCCTGCTTCTATAACCACAAAAGGTTCCATCATACGGGACCAAACCCTCAACTTCCACATCTTCACAGCTCTCTGATGTTTAAATTGTAACTTGCACCAAGTCCAAATGTGGTCTGAAATATCATGCAGATGTAGACCCCTCTCATGTGGTTTATGAAAGCGGAGATTTATATGGTTAGACAGGGCTCACTGCTTTGTGGCCACAGTCTGACTGCCTGTTATTCATGTCGAGGTGGGTGGTCCCAGGGTCTTTCGGTGTCCATTTGTGGACGTATAAACATCATGTACCCTGCACCAATCAACTGCTGCTCTTCCGTTTTAAACAAACCACGCAATTATTATTTCATTTGAATCTAAACAGCACAGTTTGCTGTTTAAACCTGCCCTGTAGCCATAACCCCCACTGTACTCCTATCCCCTGCTCTGCTGGATTCTCCATTGATGTGAAGGTGTGGAAACAACGCAGCTGCACAGAGGTAGAGTTCCAGTCATATCATCTCCCCGCCCTGAGCCACTTGTCTGTTGGTGCATCTGTGATAGATTTGGTCTCCTTCAGTGTTTGCAGCTGAGCAGAACTAATGTCTAACCATATGCAAAACACGCGCGCGCACACACACACACACACACAGGCTGTACTTTCTTTTTACTTCTTGTTTTTGTGGTGAAACTGTTTTGCTTGGTTTTCACTTCCTCGTATCGCAGGTATGATGCAAAACTCTTAACGATGTTAACAGAACTTTCCGTTTAGGCCAAAGCTTAAACAGTATGACTTTTGCAATTTTTCTTAAGAGGATGATTTGTTCAGAGAAAGCCGCCGGAGTCATTATGTTTTTATCTATTCAATTTGAATCTATCCGGCCCTATTACATACTGTTTTTTGGTGAACTTTACTACTGGGTATTATTAACGGGTCGTTATCTCCTCGTCTGAAAGTTTTGCAGGGAGTCATTCTTGGGGCATTGTTCTTCCTCTACTTCCTCTCCTCAATTATTCAGTAGTTTACAGTAACCTTACGACTGAAGCAGGTTAGTAGGTAACTTACAGCCAACCTTAAATGTCAGTTCGATTCTGCACACAGATCTTCGAGCCACAAAAAGCAGGACACAAACTCATGCTCGTGGAAATGGATTTTCCAAAGGATTGTCTCCCCCCACCCCCAGATCTTACAGTGATCTACAGAGAGAGTGGCAGTAATGACACATTCTGTGATCCCGCAATTTCTATACGATGTGGTTAGGTTTTATCCAAATGCGACAAGGCCTGTAATAAATCTTGTCTTCTTTCCATCAGCTTGCCAGCTGCTGGGAGCCGTCAAGGGAAGCCACCCCAAGGAAAATGTTATTCCAGCTTGTTAGTGTTTGAAGTCACAGCAAGCTGGGCTGCAGAAGCTGCTGCCTGTGGTTTATGGCTTGTAGGATTGCTCAAGATATGAAGTCTCACTTTCCAAGGCAGGATGTCTCACAGCCATTGAAGCCACAACTGTAGCTGTGAGATAACGCAGGCACGTCGAGAAGAAAGGACTTAAGAAGAGACGCCCGGTCTTGTCTCTGTGAATGACAACACAACAGTGTGTCTGCAAGTGTGTGTGTGTGTGTGCGCGCGTGTGTTTCTCAGTTAATGCCGTTTTACTACATCCGCCCCTCCACCTACTGACGCGGTACTGCAACCCATTACTGAAACACTATTGCTTCCCCTTCTTTCTACTCAGCGTCATACCAAAACATGTCAGATTTTATGGGTTTAAAGCAGACTCTTATACCTGAACAAATGTACGCACAGCGCGTAAACAAATGTTCAGGACAACTACCACAAAGACGCTGTGACACGGAGGCCGTTTGATTGGTGAAATATTGTGTCCTTAGAATCTTGGCTTCGGTCACAGTTTCACTGATTACAGTGATTGTTTTCACCCAGAGCCGTTTTTTTCCAACAACCATTTTTCTCCCTCAAAGCAGCAAGCCTTCGGTCACAGTGAAATCTCTTCCACCGAGGATTAACGGTTGGAAAGAAGGAGGTTAGCGTACTGTAACAAAACTACACAGACGCTCAAAAGTCTTATGAACAATAGTATAATTAAAGATTGTCTAACACTATAAGGATCCAAACCTTTTATTTTTTCAATGCATCTTGCTTCTTAACCTTAACTATGAGACTATGAGGTTTATTGAGAAAAATCACCTAAATCTAGGGTAAACGCCATGTGTGTCCCCAGATTGTTTTGTTCTGTACTTAAACATGCATCCAGATTAAGCTATTTTCTATTTGACGAGAATGTCTGTGTCATGAAGGCGGCCATGATGAATCACCAAAATGAATATCATTTATGTGTCAGTGATATGACTGGTGTGTGTGTGTGTGTGTGTATCGTCAAGTAGGAGAAACTAACTTATTTGATTAGAACATAGAGCCAAAGGTCATATCTAAAATATTCAGTTTTTTTTTTTCCTGACAGGGACATACTGTGACTCGGCTGGGCTTATAATAGGGACAAAAGGTGTTCAGAACAGATCGTGCTGTGAGAGAAATAAATGCGCGTGAGAATGATGAGGGAGGACGTGGAAATGTTTCTCGTGTACCGCCATGAATAAACCATTAGAGCGTTAGTGAAGGACATGCAGATACTAATTGGATATGCTTGGTTGATTCTATTACACTAGAAGATAAGGTTAGGCAGAAAGGTCAGGGGGCAATGTGATGCTCCATCTGATGCACTGATAGTTTTCTTCCAACCATCTCTCTCTCTCACACACACACACACACACACACACACACATACACAGGTCCTGGGGTCAGTTGTCGTGGCTGCTGCTTGTCCCAGAGGGGACGGCGGGCGGACAGGCTATTGATCAGCTGGACTATTACCAGAGCTGAAGCTGTTTATCATGCTGTCTGCCCCCGAGAGGGATCCTCCGTCTCTAATGGACCATGGTACACTTCTCCTATGCACCTGTCCTTGTCACCCCCTCCCCTGCACACACCTTAAGCTCCATCGATCCTCCCATCACCTGTCCTTGTCCCACTGCTGCCGCTCACCCCGGGGGAGGGGGTGGCGCCCACTGTTTTAACCTTCTATAATATTAGAAACCCGCCCCGGCAGAAAACTGGGAATAAATATGAGCATGTCATAAAACCATGACCCTGTTCCGTAAGTCTAACGCATGAACCAACCACAGAAAAATAGACAACAACAACACGACATCAATGTTGGACTGTATGTAGGTCAGAAGCAGACATGTATTGTCTACTTTTTTTATAGTTTCCCTCGCAGGCAGGCCATGCAAGTTGACAAAACTCGGACATCATTTTCATTGACGGCGTGCCCCCGCCTATTTGACCTCCGCCGATGGGTTAAACCTGCATCCAGTCCACACTTCAAGGCTGCGCTCAATATCGGTTTTGTGTACAGCAGAGCAGTTACACTGTCCTGCTTAAAAAAAAAAAAAAAAAAAAAAGAGGCAGTAAATGTCTGCCACCAGAGGCTGCGGCCATAAACAACCCAGTGGGCAGTGGTTATTCAGAGGTCAGGCAAAGTGCTCCGTCGCCAGTGGCGGCTGGCCGGGGGGAAACAAAGTGATGAGGATTTAATGATATCCAGCTTTGTGGCTATTGATAGTGGAGTCAATGGGCTGTGCCGTGGGTGTCTCTCTGATACACAGCAGATTAGCGACTCGGTGCCCGATGAAAACGTCAGAGATCAATAGGACACAGGGGAGAATCGATAATCATCCCATGATTCTTTGCTTCCATTTGGTGGATTGCACTGTTGCTTTAATGTCTACTGTGCTGTCACCGTGCCATTAACTACAATCACGCAGCCCGCGTCACATATCTGTCGCAGGCATCATACGCTAACGTGCTGCTACTAATGAATATGAATGCTCTGTTTAGAAGGAATCTCTCTGTCATTACATTGCTCACCACCTCACTGAGCCCTGAAACTTTGCCTTCCGTGAAATGTAAATCGCTGCTTTATGGAGGAAAAGTACAAGGCAACCGCGCGGCAGCGCTGCGCAGGTGTGAACAACATTTTCTCACCTGCAGTGAGACTGAACGCGGGAGTGGGTGGGCTAATTGCAGCTCCAGCTCCGAGCCAGGGATGAGGAAGTAAAAGAATATTTAGTCATGTCCCAAATATTATAATCAGCATTATCTGGCTTGTCGTGCTTCATTATAGTCCAGAGATCTTAGATTAATTAGCGTTATTGTGCAGTGCGACTGAAAGAATTGGACAGTAATTACATTAACCTTCCAGATCACACCTCATCTTTTTTACAAGACGCGTCTGAGCGATAAAAGATTGCCACTGCATAGATGATTACTCTTATCCTTGACAGTGTCTGCCTTCCAAATTGATCCAATTAGCCATTCAGGGCTAATTTAATTACTCGGGGCTGCTATAGCCTCTCTATCTTTCTGTCCTTGCCACCAGCATAATCAAAACTCTAAGCGCTGAAACGCATAAGCCTGAGCACATGGAAAAAAAAAAACAGATCTGGTGAGACGATATGGGAAAAATGAATTAACAGTCACCTTTACAGTAAGTGAATACAGCCATAAATATGTCACATTTTTCTGATTAGTATGTATCCATGTGCTCCACACCAAGCTCTTCCTCCAGCACTGCAGCAGTAGAAGATAGAGAGTACAGCTTTGTCACGGTGCTCGTCTCAAAATTCGCTCACAGGGGGAACTTCTCCTGAATATCAATTATATCCACACAAGTATGTTCCATTTTAGACACTAATAAAGGTGAGCGCTCATTTATAGGAAGGAACATCTCCATATGATTAGTATGCATGAGGCCGATTCACAGTTGGTATGAGGTGAGACGGTCTTAATGCACACACAGCAATCTCAGCTGCTTCATTTTGAGCACAGCGGCGAGGAACTGGACACGAACCAATCTGCTCCGCTCCAGAAACAATATGGATCTGAAAACAGGGAGAGATGATGACAGCCGTTGGACTGAGAGCCACATCCATAATTGGCGAAATGAGCCAAACGCTAACGAACTCCGGACTTGCTTTAATTAAGATGAACTCCCCTTCAAACTTACAAACAGAGGTTTACTGACAAATACTCAGATGACATCGGCCTGCAGTCTGCAGATTTACTACAGGAATGAGGGGTTCTTTAATGCACCCCATTTCCAGATAATGGGGTCATGCCCATGGTCACAATTGTAGTGATTTAAAATAAAAGGACAAAACCGATCGACCAAATCAACAGAGAAACAGCTGACAGCTTTTACTGAGACTGAATATATTTTAGGAGCATCCATGAAAAGACAAAAGTGACCATGTTACAGCAAATGACTTATGTAACGTTTCGAGTTGTGGGAAAGTCAGGAGGTTGGTATGAAGTCTGATGTTGTGAATTCCACAAATACTTCTTTTTCTTGAAACTTCATTAATTTCTAACAGAGCAACGAGAGAGATAATAATGCACAAATTACACAAGGACTCTGCCCTTAAGAATTAAAAACACACACATATAGCATGGAAACTCCAACAACTACAATCATAAATTCAGCATTCCAAAACTGTATGTCAAAGAATGACTTTTTATCAGCCTGCGTTCCAACTCTTCAGGGATCCATTTCTACATCAGGTAAACGCTAAAGCTAAAGCACTGAAGAATGTTGCTTTGTCCTTTTGCTTAAGTACAAATATACGTAAGTACGAGTGCAGTACATTATTGAAGTTGATCAAAAACAAGGAGTTTGAACAAGTGAAAGAAGCAGAAGAATGGACTGTGTATTGAGCAGTTTTTATCCAGCTTTACAAAGAAGAATAAAAATCCCCACCAAAAAATATGTGTTCAAAATTGTAGATATATTTCTCTCTTAGATCTCCTTCTGTTTTATCTCCTCATATCTGGGATTTGTGAGCATGACATGTGAGATTCAGGCCAGGTTTGGGAGTTAATGAGCTGAAAAAAAAGAAAAGAAAAAAAATCTGGAGACGTGGTGTTCACACCAGTCAGTGGGAGGCACATTAAAAGAGTGTGTGTTCACAGCTCCACTCGTCCTACAGGGGCTCTCTCCTCAATGTCTTTGTGTGAGACTCGCAGCGCTTTAATCAGGCAATTGTTTGGGGAGAGTTTTTAATCTGTGATTATAACTCCAGATCAATGAGGATTTCTGCTCTGAGCTGTGTCAGTGATAAAAAAAAGAGGAGGATTTACATCAAATATTCACGCAGCAGCGCTTGCATCAAAGACAACCACTGCCTTTTACTCCACACAAAGCGCACTGGAAAACAAAACCACCGAGTGAATTCTCCGCACAGAGCAAGTCCTTTTAAATGGGGTCTATGTTAAAGAAGCAAACTGCGGTAATTATCAACAGAGTCGTGTTTTATGTTTAGACAAAACACAGACTTTAAACAGGAAAACGCTGTAACCAGCATTCGGATGGCAAACCAACAACATGTTAGACATGGTGGTTACACAACAGCGTTACACAGTCAGTGGGAGTCTCCTGAGACCAACGCCGCCCTGTCATCAGAAAGTGTTTGGTCTTTGTTTCAGAATTCCCTACAAAAGAACCAATGCATAACTTAAGAGGGGAGAACAGCATTTTAAGTGCAACATCACGATGAATAATACATGACCGCAGTATTACCAAAGTGAAACAATAAAAAAGTTTTACAGTTGAGAGCAGTATATGTCTCCGGCTGGTCCCTCGTGTGCTCTCAGCGACTTGCAGAGGCATTTTAGACGAATATAAAAGTGTTAGGTGGTGATGTACCTTTTTAGTCACAGTTAAAGCGGAACACCTGCTTCGTTTGTGCGTTACATTAGCACTTTTTAGCATGATGTCTGTAATTAACGTGATAATTGTCACCTTGTAGTTCAGAAATCGCATTGCCCTAGTTGAGAAAACACGTTGAATTTGGATTATGCTAACAATCGCTAAAAAAGTGCTAACAAGCTACAATGCTATTGTGCCACTGTTATTTAAAATAACACTGCATACCACCTTTTATATATATATATCTATACATACACACACATATATACATGTATATATATTTGACTCTTCATTTAAAACCAGTATAGTCTTAAAAATGTTAAAATAACAAAAAATGGAACTAGCCTTTCCCTCATTTTCTATATGAAATATGCTGCTCTCAATACGTA
>NC_024312.1:12722219-12760146 GCF_000523025.1 Cynoglossus semilaevis
GGGGGGGCGGGGGGCGGGGTGAAGGGAGAGTAAATATATATTTTTAAATAAATCTTAAAAATTATTAGTATCTGATGAGAAAGATACCCTCATTGAAACCTACAGATTCATCAAGAACCAAGACAAGCTAATAGGCCTACCAGCTGGTTGAATCTTTTCTCCATGTTTGAAGGTATTTGTTTGGAAGAAAACACAACAAGTGCGTAATTATCTATCTAATTAAGCTGCCAGAAAAAAAACAAGCTAGAGTGCTACAGCACCTCTGAAACAGTGAGTGCGCCATTCATTAGCATCTGCTATAAGCTTATTAATCATCTAACAGCCAATTAGCACACTGTTACCATTTGCAGTGGGTGTGTAAATAAATTCCTGGGTTAATTTCTTCCGCCGATAATAAAGGGAACATTATGAAAATGAGCTCTGTGACTATGTAAATGATCGATGTTGTTAATTGCACAGCAGCAATGGATGTTTGCCTCGAACCGCACTGGTGATGCAACAAATATTTCCCGGGCTGTTAGAGAAATTAAACGGGTAGCTGCAGATTCCCTGGAGGAATCCACCAGCTCCAATAATGACATTTACCCAGCCCTCTGGCACACTGATAATGACAATGTCGCTGCTTGGCAGCAGGCCAGTGGGAGGTGAGGCGATATAGTGTGGTGCTGGCAATCATCTCTGAGAAAGACAGCACAGCCACAGACACACACAAGTGCACAAAGGCAGGCAGACGCACACACACACAAACTCACACACACCGGCCACACAAGCAATAAAACACTGGAGTTTAAAGACTACACCAGCTCTTGTATCACCCACTAGTAATTAATAATAATTGCTTTCTAATAAGGGCTGTGCCATTAGCAAATTACCTCTCTGCTGAGAGAGAAAGAAGCCAATGTAAATAATGCTGTTATTTGAAGTGGAATCTAATGGGAATTATTTGAGCAAAATATAAACACACATGCATAGAGAACATACTCAAATGTGTGTCAAGCTCAGGCCCGGGGGCCAAATCTGGCCCGCAGTGTAATTATATTTGGCCTGCGAGATCATGTCAAATGTGTGCTAGAGTTAGCCCGCATTTGTGTTTTATTTCAAAGTTAGTTTCTCATGAGTTTATAATCTTAACGTTCGGTTGTTCCAGATTAAATGGTCACGAAAAAAGTTTATTCCGTATGAACAAATTGAACATTACAGATCTGGGAAGAAGGGCAAATGTGCACAATTGCCGTCAATTTTTCAATAAATATTACGACAATATTACAACAAGCTATTTCTGTTGTTTAGCCAGTGAGCTAACAATGCTAAGCTATGCCGCTTAATGTCTTTACAGCCTCTCAACTAAATCTGTAGCACGTACCGATCCTTGACGTCAAGTTTTGTGTTAAATTTGAAGCTGCTTATTTACAGACTGGATAAAACAAGTCATTCATTGATTTGAGAAAAAAAAAAAACTGTCCACAGCAAATTAAATAGGACACAGTCACTGTGTGCGACCATTATTTCCAAGCTTGTTTTTCATGCACAGTAACACACTAACGAGGAAGCGTGGGCCAATGTAAAAACTACATGGCAAAAACTATTTTCTCTACCTCCCTCTATATCTATCTAGTCTTTATTTATCAGCTGTTTAGCCTTGAAGTACAGCAGCCAAGTCCCCCCCCCAGCCCCCCAGCCTCTCACCCCCACCTTCCTCTGCCCAATCAATTAACACACGGGTAATACCAGGCCCATTAGAGGCCGCCAAAACCTTCCCAGCCCTGTCATCTGCTGTTGGAACAATTGCTTAATATAACACCAGACTCAAAGGAGCACTTACTGGGGCCCAATCTTCTGGAATCAATAACAACAGGCAGGCTATATTGTTTCAAACAAGGAAACAGTGGGGGATGAGAGAGCGAGAGAGAGAGGGGGGAGAAATGGGAGGAGGGTCAATACAAGTGCTGGGGTTTAAGAGACGCTGGCTCAGCCATAAAAAAACACACACATTTTATGGTAAAGTGCTGCTGTTTTCTGACATGGATATAAGCACCACTTCCTGAGTAGAGGGGAGGGCAGAGGGTGTTGAGGGCTGAGAAAGGACACGGCCTCTCACCAGGCCCCTTCAGGACTATGAGAAAAGTCAGGAGGTTTAACCTCTGAGCAGCAGCACAACAGCAAAAGGGCAGCGGCCCGGAGGGAGAAGCTGTGTGACCGTCTACAGCCTTTGTCACCAGCTCAGCGGGACGCCGTCGGGGAGTGGCAACAGCCATGGCATTTACGGTCAGGGAAGATTTCATTCTCCTGATTAGAATAGTTGGAGAGCTGTCCATCAAGGTTGATGAAAATTCAAATCATGCCACGAGGAGATGATTAGAAAGGCATTTGCCGTCCACATAACACAAATGTCACCGCCTTGATAGCATAACAATGACAGGGCAGAGCCACCCAGCCAAGCTAATAGAGAGCCGTCTCCAGTAAGTGAGGCACTCGCCTCTCTGGGGCCTGTCAATGTCAGAGCGGCATGGATCGCATCATTTCCTGTGCCAGCCGGTTGGAGCTGGCTGGGGACAACGGCAGCGTCTATTGATCTGTCTGTAATCACATGAGCAGTTTGGGCTACAGAAAAACTTCATCCTGAAGTGCTTAGCTTTAAGACAGGATCCAATTTCTGTGAAGAGTGCAGGAGAAGGCTGGAGGAGTAAGGGAGAAAGATGGGGTGTCAGAGATCTTTACCGCGGGGCCTGAAACACAACAGCGGACACATATCGACAGCACACTGTCTATCACCCACAGTGAAGGCCTGACACTGCAGAGCACCAAACACATACATCATCACTGCAGGAATCCTTTAACGCGCTGTCTAGTCACCAATTTGAGTGGCTTTCTGCTTCCAATAGCGTTCAATTTGTTTCGCTGAGTGAAAAATCACCACCTTGTTACTTAAGTACTTATTTGGAAAGGGAAATATCAAATCAGTGAATAAGGTAAAATGTGAAAAGAACGCTGCATCCTTGAAATTATCACTGGATGAATAATTTATGGAGGGTTGGGGGGAGGCTTAGGGGAAATGATAGACGTTGACATTGAGCAGAACAAGTAGCTTTCAAACACAAATGCAGCAGGTGAATATGAACACCTGTTTCTTTGGTGGGAGATCTTAAGAAGCTGGAGAAGGGGTTGACTGAGCCAGAGGGCAATGGAACAGGTGAAGAGGAGGTGTAAACTACATCCTCCTCCCAGGAGGAGTGTGATCGTCTCTGCCTCTCATCTCACCTCCCTCTGATGTTCTCGCATGGACGTATCACATAGCTGACGCTACAAAGGGTCAGGGTGTCCATGAAATGAAAACGCAGACAAGAAAGGCTTATTGCACATCGATGAAAAAAATAATAAATAGTGTTTCCTCACACCAACATCTTTTCCACATGTAGGCTACTGAGATATGTGTTAGAATGTTTGTTGTGGTGCTATTTACTGTAATAACCACTTGATATGAGGGTTTATCAAAAGACATGTTTTGTGTTATAAGGGTTTTCATGCCTTGAAGATAAACAATTATCAGAGCAAACGTCAAAAATGTAAAAAAAAAAAAAAAAAAAGATAAAAAAATATGAGATATTTTTTTCTATTGACAGTTAAATGTTTAAACTCACTAACAAAGTGCTCATTTGTTAGTGAGGACGTTAACATCCTGGATATATAGCAGTTTTTTTGTTGTTGTTTAGGATGTGATGAGCTCGACTGAATACCTGGTCTGACATAACACATTGTTCCAAAGCTGACGGACTCTGTCTTGACAGACTTAGCTGCTGTAAGGCTGCTATCAAACAGCCTGCTCTGAATTCTTCCAGCCTACAGAACACTACCTGCATACATCCCTTCAGTTGCCATGGTAATAGAGACTGGTGTAAGCAGTGACGGGCAAGCCACAGACATGTGGTTCTTAAGTAGAAACATCAGACGGCTGCTGGTGGAGGTGATTTATTGAGCCTGCGTTCAAAGTCCATCTGAACCATAACAAGCCCATAAGCATGCAACGGATCGAATACATTAAAATGGCTGAGAGAGCCTTCTCCCTCTTCATTATGGCATTGATATTACATTCCACCATGCATGAAAGACTGAATGGAGGAACAAACAAAAATCTGAATAAAATATACTGAAGTGTGTTGGAGAGCGGGCTCGCGGTCCCATATGAAGAGTATCATGTCTATGCACAGAGTGAGTCATAATTTGCTGCTAAATAATTGACTTTTCCAGAGTGAAGATCTCAGGAGACGATTCGGTTTTATTCCGTCAATGGCCTTTGCAGCATGCGCAGCACATTAGCCTTTCAGAAATGTCTTGTCAGACCTGACAGCGGCCTGTACACAGGGAATCTTCGACGCCTTCCGCTGAATAGTAACCTTCAACTAACCTTTAAACCGCTGTGAATAATTTCCAGACCTATTTTCATATCAATGGCTGAGTCAAGCCATGCAATTATCTTTTATGCGTATACTGCAGTCAGTGAAGAGAATAATAAAGTTGCACCGTGTGAAGAGCTGAAATGGAAGAAGATAGATGGAGCTAAAAAAGAAAAAAGAAGCGGGGCATGATGCTGGAGATGCTATCGAAAGACATTAATGCAACGATGAATTATTCAGTAATGACTACAAGATCTGTCAAAAAAAAAAAGAAAGGCGCTGCTAACATCTGCACCGTGTTCTGAGGGGGCTGAGCAGAGCAGGGCATCGACGCCAGAACGCCTCTGAAGATAAACATGACAAATTGGCAGATCATCTGTTCAATTAGGATAGCGGAGCAGGTGTGCCGATGAGGCGCCTGTGCCACAGGATGACAAAGTTACCAAGCCAAACAAGAGGCATGATGGGAAATACCTTGTTTGTGTGACAGTGATTTAGAGCGATTCACCAGAAGGATACCTCAAAAAGAAAAAAAAAATAGGATATTCCCTCTGGTACTCATTAAAATTCAACTGCAGACGGTTGACGGGGCGGGTGGGAGAGGTGGGGTGTTGGGGGGGGCACCTACCCCTCCGCTCCCACCCGCCCCGTTCCATCACTTCATCCTTCTGCTGTTGGCTCTTCAACTGCCTTACTGGACCTTCCAGGATCATTTCTTATTAATCCATAAAACATACCGTCTTGGTGATTGGATTGAAGGGATCACTGGAGCAGCAAAACACGAGATATGGAAAAATATCACACATTTCAGCAAGCAAGCAGGCAGGCAGGCGGTTTGGAGGGGGTTGGTGGCAGTGGCTGAGGAGAAAGAAGAATAAGTGGTGAAGAGGGAATGGATTTTGCGTGAGAGAGATGAAGTAAGGGGGGGGGTTATGGGGCTAAGGGAGGGAGTGGGTGTGTGGAGGGAGGGAGGGAGGGAGGGAGGGAGGGGTGCAAGCAAGAAACATGTTTTGAAATATTAATCCATGGCTCTGGCCGGAGGCTGGTGCACAGAGATGAAAAAACCAGGGGAACCTTTGAAGCGAGGGAATGTTCCCTGCATTCGTGATGTAGGCACTGCACAGACGGCCATGTTGGTGCACAACAACTAGGGCAGGTGCAATGTGTCTCTCGCTCACATCACAGAGTCCTCGTCTCCACTCCTCTCCACACTGCTTATTGGTGCAGCATGTATTTAGAGTGCTCCCTTTTCCCCAGCTCTGACACAAATGAGATGAGTGCGTTACAGTCTCTTAATCCCCGGTGCCTTGTAAAGCCTTTGAAATGAATACTTACTGCGGCATAAACTATCGTTCACAGTCTTAAAGCAAGCACACGAGCCTGTGCTTTAAGGGGAAAGACAACTTCCTACAAGATTCACCCGAAGACCGTCGCTCTTTCCCCGTTCACGTGAAGAGAAAAGTGTGTAATGGGAGACCGTTGGATCTTTTTGAACCTTGATGACCCTGTAAAATCCCATTGAGGGACTAATGGATTCAGCACTCTGTTGTGACCGCCCCGTGTGCCCGTTATAACCACGGCCCACTTGCTCACAGCTCAGTGTAACTGTACAGCCAGTTAACCACATGCATCAGCTCTCAGGCATCTCTCTTTGGTGTAATACATGATCGTACACACACACACACAACACGAGGTGTCCCCCGGCACAGCCGTACACGAGCCACTGTACACATAAAGACATCCTCGAAAAAGGAATGATGGCTCATTAAACATGAGAGGGGAAAACTCATTTAGGTGGATAACTTAATACGCAGTCCTGGAATTCAACACAGCAAACACGTTGGCAAAGAAGACAATACATTAGATCGCTTTGAAAAATCACATTGGGAAAAGTCATCATCATTAAAGCGTAGACTCGGGCTAAGTATCTTAGATGAATTATGCTCCCAGCGTCAAAAGACAGCAGTGATAACATTGAACGTGGGCCCTCTTTTGTTCACAGCACCCTGCTGGGAAACGTGAAATTACCCTCTGTCTGGCTATTCTCCACTAATAATAATGATAAGGTTTATTCTCACTAATTATTCAAAGAACTCTCAATTAGCATAACTCGTCCTCTGTGTCAGTACAAACAGTAGAACATCCCCGGGGTCTAGGATGGTTTCATTTTCAGTCTGTTGTTTTGTTTTGTTTTTTTTTTTCTCTCCATAATTTCCTTTTTCTTGGCTCCACATTCGAGTTAATGAAGATGCATGTTAATAAAGATAGCAGTGGCCGTGGTGCAGGTGTAAAGGAGCTACTGTTGGAGGTAGTGATGGTTGGTTTAGTATGCTGCCCTCTGCCGGCCTTTAACGGAGCCTGCAGGGAAGTGAAATGAATTCAGGCCTGGAGTCTCACAGCAGAGGCAGTGACACGCCGCCTTTCACACAGCCTGCAGCACAGATTAAAGATGTATGTTTAGGGCAGCTCAAATATAACGCGCAATGTGTAGGTTTACCAAGAGGGAACACGTGACATTAGGGAAGATCTGAAATAAAAACCCTACGTACTGTACGCTAACGTCTTTGTCAGAGCCTGGAGTCATGGTGGCTGACGATAACATTCATCACGCCTGCATTCATCAGAAGAAAAAGGCGTCCTGAAAAACAAAAGTCATGCTTGTGATTTGCGAGCTTGAGGGACAATGCTGTCCTGGTGGGGTGGGGGGAGGAGGGAGGAGGGGGAGCATGAAAGAAGCTGCAAACAAATGGAGGCTGGTATAGAATTTTCAGAGCTGCTGGAGATGACAATCAGTCCTTACAGACACAGATATGTGACTCATGGGACTGCGAGGTGTCACACACAGTTTTTTTTTTTAAAAAAAGAGGAGGAGTGGGAGAAGGAAATAGGACTTTAAAAGCAGAGGGAACACAGGGGGAGGACAGGAGGGGGGAGGGTGTACTATGTAGTAGTGAGTGCTGATGAAAGTGCCAGTAAGTCCTTAAGGGGTTGGCAGTAAACACAACAAACAGACAATCCCCAGAGAGCCCCATCACCACCCTCCTCCCTCTGTCTCCCTCTGTCTCTGAGGAAGTGCTTTATAAGAGGGAACGCCATTAGGACCACGCTGAGGGTTCAGACGCAGCATTACTCTGAAAACCTCAGACCAAACACCACTGGCCCTCCAACAGATCCACGGGTTCTGCTGACTGATCCTCTATCATGTATCCTCATTGCCGGGAAAAAGTCACAGCTGAAGGTGTGAAGTGGACACCCATCCTCCACATGACGCAGCGATATCCAATCAGGGAGCCGTGTTTTACACCTCAGCAGCACTGCAGTGGGCCGGCCGCGGCTCAAGTGTCCCCGTTCCTGCTCGGCCGGCTCCGGGCCCGGACCGGCGGCACCTTAACAGGCGCAGGCCCTTACAATGAGCAGGGTGGAGCTGCAGGAGGTGGAGATGAAAGGTCGCATATTGTGGTGTCAGATTAGGCCCAGCTTTGAGTCTGGTTCTCCCAGAGCCCGCTCACACACAAAGAGGGACATGTTTTGCAGTTGCCTCTTTTGAGGTGTGCTTGTGAGCCGCCTCTCCGCTCCTTACATCCCACCTCCACTGCCTCAGGCGCTCAGAGAGAAAGAGAGGGAGGAGTGAGAAGGAGGACAAGTCTGTCTGTCTGTGTGTGTATGTGTGTGCGTGTACTTCACGAATGCCTTCATCATTTAAACGGCTGTGCTGTCGCTGGAACGCAGCATGAATAATTCATTGAGGCTGCTCCTTCTTCAAACAGACAAACAGAACAGGATTATGCCTCCACAAAGCAAACGGTAAACACCGCAATCACAACAACAGAATTAATGAGGTAATTAGGGAGACAAAATAAATGTGAAATAATGATAAACTCTTCTGAGACCGCAGATGCCACTCTGCTACAGTATTTATATATGCAGATACAAGAGTTCGTATGTACGCCACAGGCCCAGAGGAATGTAAGGGGCGAAGGGCGTCGGCGTTCACTTTTGACTGTGACATCTGCATTACAGCCATGCCTTGATATACATAGGGAGTCCATCAATCAACGGTGACAAATATCCAACGCCATTTTAAGATCATCAGCATAAAACGTGTTGTTTCTTTAACGTACGCAGCGCTTAAAAAACTCGCGGGCACAGACATCCCGGTGATATTGATGTTTGCGTTAAAAACGGGAGAGATGCTATTAATCATGTTTGTGAAAAATACATTTCTTTATTCCCAATGACAGTGCTAAGTAGAAAAAAAAAACAGAGTGAGGCAAAAATAATTGAAAAATGAGCAGCAATCCAGTTCAAGGATTTGTAGTTCATTTGCAGTCTGGAGTTAAGAGGGCATTTATCTCCTTTTCATTCCAGCTGGGGTATTTCACTGCTCTATAGCTGATTAAAAGTGTAAGCAAAGAGAATCCCTCTCATCTCCGAGAAATCCAACCACGAAGAACAAGAACAAGTGACAAAAGCTGGCAGAGAGAAGGTAAGGAAAAAAAAAAAAAAAGACCTGCGCAGATTTTTGTTTGCCCTGTAATCTGGAAAGGCCAGGGATAAAGCCCAGCGATTAATGACTCCCACTCAGTGTGTACGAGGTGCAGCTCTCACCAGCCAACATCCTGGGTTTTCATCACATGACAGAGAGTCTGGCATGAGGGGCTTAGGTGAATGTGAGCCATCCATTTCAAGCAATATTTAAATCACATTTCCTATTTGCAGCCCTTGAACAGCAGTTCAGAGTGGGATGTGGAGGATGAGGAATAACGACGGCTTCTCTAGGGTTTATTGAAAGCGATGAATGCTCAGAAGTGTCTATTACTCAGTGTGAATCCGTGAATTGGAAAGAGATGATTTAACTGGAGATCTCTTTTTGATAGTCCTATACAGCTCAACTCTGTAGCAATGATTCAAGGGCGCAAAAAAAAAAAAAAAAAAAAATACTGAGCACGACCAGGCAAAGACAGGGACACCTATTCACGATGCTGGATGCTCTGTAATGTGTTTCTCCAAACATGATCGAGAAAATAAAGGACAAGACTCATGCACCTGCTGCCCCATGTAAAAGCCTCGGTGTTTACCGAGGTACACAACCGCACTATGGACCCCAGAAGGTAACTCCCAAACATTCATTGCAATAATTAGCGGTCTACAATCAGCAACGGTAAACGGTGTGTCAGAAATAACAACGTTTTCGTCTAATTATGTCATTGTTTACTCTCATCTGACCGTAGGTGTGATTGGGATTGGGAGTGGTTGTTTAGACTGGTGGACTGCCCAAGGTTACCCACAAACACCTAAACTGTTTACGAAGCTGATTGGTATCGTTCCTAGCACGTGTGGCTAACGGAGCACCGCGCTCACCCGCCCTTGTCGTCGTGCTCCTCTCCCTGGCCTAGAACTGCCGTGACACAGCCTGCTGCTTGTTGACACCCAGTCCAGCCTGTCGTGACTTCTTCCCTCCTCTTTCTACACAATTGGCCCTGTGTAAATACACACACTGTGTTGGCTTCTGTCAGCCTTGTTCTGTGTTGTGTGTAAACAGGGGTATAAAGGGAGTACATCCTTTTGGGAGTATGTCTAAATGAAAGAAAAAAGAAAAGAAAAAGGCCACCGCAGTTGGTGTGACTTAGACTGATTTAAAATCAAACAGAATCTAAAGCGTAGAAACTCCCGTTTTAACCTGCTGGATATGACCCCCCACCCCCCGCTGACGAGAGCCTTTTTTAAAGCCTTTTCAAGGCCAAGTAGAACACAGGGTTGCCTTCAAAGCAGCACAGAAACAGATCCCTCGTGTTTGAGGAATGAGAGACGACTCATCGCTAATAAATGAACATGAAATGCAACCGAAAAGGATGACAAAAAGAACAATAACTCGTGCGAGCCAAGTGGAATAGAGAATGAGGTGTAGCTAATGCTGCTGCTGCTAATGCTAATGCTAATGCTGCTGTCTTTTGGGGGCAGAGCGACTGTTTTTCTGCAGCGCTACATTCCCGTCTTGCCAGCACTCATTTACTGTTCTCATTAATATCTCCACTCTGAGGAGGAGAGAGACAGCAGCCCTGAAACAGCCTCCTTCTACTCCTCCTCCTCCTCTTCTCTCCATCTGCATTTGCCTGTTCCACTGGGCCCCCCCCCCCCTCCTCCTCCCTCTCCTCTCATCTCCGCCTCTCTGTAGTTCAGTAATTGGGCTCAGCTCATTGTTATTCAAAACCCTGTAGAACCAATTAGCCACAGACCTCCTGACCCTGGGTTGCCATGTAATGGTGCAAGCTAAAGACTCTAAGTGAGGAAGCCAAGAGCAAAGGTTTTAAATTCCTTTAGTTCCTGATTAATAATCCTGTCAGGGCGATCAGAGACATTAAAGAGAGACTCTGGTTCAGCTCCAGCTTTTATGGCTTCTTCCTCATTTCTAGGCTGTCCATTAAAGCTTAATGATGCCGAGGGGTCGCTCGCTCTTCTCTGTCTTGTCAGATAAATGTACAGTTAACAGGATAATGAGGAATCCTGCTCCTCGGGCAATCTGGGACCAAGCTGCCCTTTGACCCCACTGGGAAGATGGAGAGGAGCGCGGGAGGACGGACAGACGGACGGACGAACGAACGGCGGCGACGGTGTGGACCGTCAGACGAACGAACGGCGGCGAAACGAACGGTGTGGACCGTGGACCGAGACGTCCAGCAGCCCTGCAGGGTGGGGATGAAAGAGAACAGGGCAGATAAAGCACTGGGTGGAAGGCTAAGATGAGAGGGATGCTGATAACACCTCATGCAACATTGATGAGGAGGCTGGAGGTAAAAAAAGAGCAGTGGTGGAAGCTGCCAGTGCTGAGACAGCTGGTGCTAAAAGTCATTTGTTTAGCCGGAATACAAGAGTGCAGATGTTCCACTGCAACATTAGATTACCACTGAGGAAATAACAGCTAATCAGCTGCTCAGGAAGTCTGTTTATTAAAACCTGTTAGTGCAGGCTTGTATAAAGCAACATATGTCCATAAACTGATTAATTTTGCATAACAGATTACCATACCACATGCTGCTGCAACATTTAAATATTAAAACTCACTGCAGGGCTTAAAAAGGTTTGGGAAAATGAGCTTTCACTTTGCTTCACAGCAGCACACCAACAGTGCTGGGGCTGTTGTCACTCAAACGCTAAGTTAGCTAAGTGTCCTTTCTACAGGAGCTGATTCTATAAGTGGACGGACCAGTATCAACGTCCACACTTTGTCCAACAATTAACAGGGGCAAAAAAAGGTGAAAATAGACAAATCACATCCATCCATTCAATAGGGTCAAAAGGATGCCAAATTACTATGCAGACTATGACTGTGGCAGATGAACGGAGAGGATGGTGGTAATTACTTTGACATAGCATAAGGTGGCGCAGGTGGCGGAGACACCTGTTCTGCTGTAGATGTGTGCAAAAATAATAATTCTAACCAATGAACTTGAAGAAAGAGAGATCAATTATTTTAACACTGGGCGCTTTGTTAGCGTCATCTCTGGGGCTAACATTTAGCTACAGGCCTGTGTGATGAATTCGTTTAACTGTGTCGTGTGACATAGCAATTTCCTTCTCAGAGTCTGGTGACACGTGGGGGTGGGGGGAGGACGCGCTGGGGAGGTGGAGATGGTGATGACTGTAATATAATGTAATGTAATTTTCTACAGCTAACAACTACGGAGCACTGTGAATAAAGCCTCCACTCATATGATGTTTTATTTCAGGTTGTTGTTAGATGAGGTGTATTTGTTCCACGTCCATATAAGGCCACCGACTCGTAACTGACTCTTGTTTAGGATTCCTCCTCACTGGGTATTAAAATATTTGAACCAAGAGGACACGGAGTTCACACCTGTTTTCTGAGACCTGTTTGGAGAAGTTGTGGCGTTAGCATTCCTCACACTGAAGTGCTCATCAGGTCCAGCTCTCAAGGTTTGGCCAAGAGCAGTGGGAGTATTCACATGTGATGCTGTAAACACCGGCTGCTCCGAGCCCTTTGACACTGATCCATTGCCTCCTGGGCTGCTATAAATCCTTTTACAACAAACTCCATAAAGCTCTTTGATGCCTAAATATTTATGGTTGCCTGCTTCTCCCCTGAGGGTTGTTTTCTGTCAAAGTACCAACGGCACTAAGTCATGTGAAGCGACTCCAGGCGTCTTATCAGGCAAACGGGGTAAAGGGCCTAGTAGATCTGGTCATCTGTACCAGAGGAGGGACACAGAGGGAGGAAAGATCACTAATAAGAACCTCTCCCTCCGTCACTGCTCTGTTAGTCCACTCCACTGACCCGGGCAGACAAACACAACCCCGCGTGGCCTCTGCTGACCACAGACGAATTAACTTCTCTTTGTCAAAATTACCTCTGGCTCTGACAGGCACCGACAAGACACACAGGGCGGCACAAACACTCGATATCCATGGACTGCAGAGGCGAAACGACGCGGCGGGCTGTGATGTCATTTGGCGTTGTGCATGTCAGAGGAATTAGGCAGGTCAAGAGGTGGTGTTGTTGTTGTTGTAGTGCGAGTCATCTGGGCGCGGACATGTGATGGTTAGCAAACACAGTCTCTCTTAGAGAATCCTGACTTTTTACACATTGCAGCAGAGCTGTCAGCGGCTAAACACAGTGGCTCCTTGAAGCAAGTGGCAACAGGCCTGATGAGTCCTCAAGCACCCTCCCAGCGCTGCGATTACTGACGTTTACCCTCCTTAATATGTGTAATTCCCATTTTCTTTGATTCATGAGTAAGAGCCCTCGGGGGGGACCACACTAAGTGGCAATCTGCCAAAAGCCTCCTGTAGGAAAGAAACCTAAGTCACGTCTCCCTCTGCAGTCACAGATCCAGCTCGGCAATTACAGGTTGCACTCCTGCTACCTTTATTATTGTTATTTGCATGCTGGAGTCCTGATGACAGCTTGATTGTGCAACACATAATGGCCAGTGCCTCACATACAGGTGTGACATCGGCTGCATAGCTATAAAAGGCGCAGGAAAAATATGCATCAGCCTTGTGCATTCCAATTACACACTGGAGCTCATGTGATGATTACGGCTCAGAGCAGCTGTCAGGAATGACCACAGGGAGTGCTCTGACGGCTATTTTCTTTAACAGCTTTCCAATACAAACCTGTGTAAGTGGTAAAAACACAGGCATTATTATTCAAAAAAAGAAAACATCTGCTCAAACTGGTGTGTGCCACTACCGTTGGTTTGTTGTTGGTTTTTTTTCTTTACAAACTGAGTATTTACATAGCTACGTTCTACCCTCACCAAAACTTTTTAGATTGGATTTCAATGAATATGCAGTGTTATTGACTGTAGGTGGCGCAGCTCTGTGGGAAACAGGGTGATGTGCGGTGTGTCGGTGTGAGCTCGACCTGAACCACAGCGAGGACACCGAGAAATGTCTACTTTTTTCCCCTTTTGTTTTGTCTCGTTAACAGAAGAGAGTCGTCAAACTGACGCTGCCGTTCCATCAGACAACATATCAATAAACCCGAGGAGAAAATACACCAAAATAATAAAGAGTTTTGAGCGGAACTTTTACATCAATAGCGTTTCAGTCCAAAATCACTGTCCAATTCATTCCAGCAAACAAAGTGTCTCTTTAACAGAGCAACAGTACGTTAAGATAAACAAACAAACCCACACGCGGCGTTGGTTTAATAAGACTCAACATAAAAGTGACGCTGTGAAGCGTGAACACCTCATCCATCCAGTGTGTGGTTAAACTGAGGAGAGACAGCAGCGTATTCAGCGTCAAGACACGTCCTCAGGTGTTTTATTAAAGTGGCTTTCTTATTTAAAAAAAAAAAAACACTACTGTGGAGGTGAAAACGAAATGTTGAAACGATCCTATAACTACGACACTGAACAACAGATGTTGCCGATACTCAAACGTGATTTGTTGTGGATAAATGCTGTCGTAGGAATGACTAATATACTGCTTTTCCTCTGTGCCTGTTCTGACTCAGGAGGAACGATGCGATCAAATCTGACCTGTAACAGTAGCACATCTGACACGCAGGCAAAGACAAACAGCCCTTTGTCAAAATAACTTTCCCAGCTTCGCTCAAACAACAGAGCAGAAATTCAGAGACGAGTCAATATGATATTAGGTTTCTCCCACTTCCTGGCAGGAGGAGCCCTTAACCTTCAGCAGCAGAAGGGATGTGAAAAGTAGTGGTTTCATTTAATGTCTACTTATTGTATTCTTTTCATCTCTGGGTTCCAGACTACGACGCAGGCCCGGCACAGAAGGACCGCTGTTGGAAAACGGCTACACGATGACAGCCCTACCAAGAATGTTGCCCTGACCACCGCGTGTAATACAGTACCAGAGTTCCCTTATTAAGAAGTGAAATAATTTCCACCAAAGTGCTTGGTGGCGCTGACAGCTCAGATTAATGCTCTCTGTAAAACAGCCAGAATAACAACTGCTCCTGCATGCATCGTGAAAGGCAGTACGTTGGGCTGAGGGACGCCTGCCAGCTCTACAAATTCATGCATATTTGGAGCTGTGAACATCTGCCAGTGCAAATAATTTATGCTGTTCTCTCAGCTTAGGAGGGGAGGGAGGGAGGGAGGGAGGGAGGAGTGAATCCCCTCAGAGAAGTTCTCTCCAACTTCTACAGTAAGCCTGCACATCCTCCCTTTCTGCCTCCCTCTCCCTCCCTGGTGTGAAGTGGTGCAGACACACGCTCCAGCCACAGACCAGGAGGCGTGTGGGAAAGTCCCAGGCACCACTTCAGTCGACCGAGAGCCAACTGTTTCCTGTCCCTCGACAGGCCTCGGGGTAAAGGAGGCTTGTCAAGGCCATATCCATAATATCCTCCATGCCGCAGCATGAAGGCAGCGTTGCCTTGGGTGGGATCCGCACAGCGGCGTCAGAAACGGAGCAGATTTCTGCATGCATCTGCTCAGTGGGGGGCGCTGTACTGTAGACATGTCTCTCTACTGGAGCGGTTAATATCTCATGAGCATCGTGGAGGTGGATCAAAACATTTGAGCTCGCTGACACCGCGGCGCTTCCCAACAACTCCGTGTCTGTGTTCCAACACAATGGTATCAGGTGATTAAACATCCGACGGGAGACGTTTTGATATTCAAAACGCCACCTCCAGCAGATGGCAAATTAATCATTAATTGAATCACTGCCATTTCTGTTTGATCTACAGCACAACATTCGAGGCTAATTTAGCTTCATCATGAGCTCCTCGCTGATCACAGCTTGACTATTTATGAGGCGTGAGTTGAGAGAGAGAGAACCTATCATTTTCTGCTGAAATTATAATAACACACCACTACGCTTTTCTGGCAGTCCACAACGTACATCAGACCCAAAGCCAATCCATACGCCGCAGGATAATTGTGCAAAATAAAGAACCACCATCAAAACATTTGTGTCATCCACACATGAAAACCTAATTATAATGTATGGAAAAGTACTTTACCTGAAGCTGTGATGGGATAAATGATGTTCTTCGCCGAGTGACACAGTGGTGCGTTGGTGTGTCAGATGAGGGAAAAGAAGCTGTCAAGACTGTGTCCTCTCCCTGCCTCCTTCTCATTACGACCCTCGTCTTCGCTCTCGGCCTTCCCTCCTCCGGCTGAGTGGCAGGAGGTCAGCATCAGGCCGAGCCCCGGCAGCCCCAGATGGGAGCTGCTGTCAACAAACTACATGGATAGTTTGAACACTGAGGGCAAAGCTGCGGTTCGCTGAGGTCAGGAGGAATCACTCAAAACAGAACTGACCAACAAGTCAGTGGGAGGAGATGTACCTGTCAAGATCCAGGACTGTTGGAGACATATCAGCATTATATCAGTACAACAGTGAAGGAAAGACATGGACAGCTGAGAGGAAACTGACACTGAGGCACCGGACCACACATCTATCTACACTACAACAGTACAGTACTACTAGGAATTATAAAGACGCCATTATTTCTGTTGTTGTTGTTGTTATTGTTGTCATCATTATTACTGCTCCAATCTTATATTTTTTCACATCCATAACATAAAATAATATAAAAAAAACAAAGATAATTTATGACTTCACGACGAAGTAATTCAATGAATTGTCCCTAATGAATTGGTACCTGAGTTTAGTTTCTCCTGCTGCTGCGAGCTCACCATAGCGTTGGTCGACCAAGTCTGCCCCCTGCAGGCTAAACCTGAAAATGCTTTAATCAAAGAAGTGTTAGGGGAACAGATTGTATTTGTTTTCTTTTAGACTCAGTTACATATTAAGAGTTTTTTTTTATGAATTCATTATTATTATTTAATTTTATTTGAATAGTGTTTTCACACTGAAGCCATGTGGAGTCCTTAACTGAACCAGTCAAATGGATAAACACAGATGACTTGAACTTGAACAATGAGGAAAAGCTGTGTGTAATTTAGAGCGATATCACAGCTGGCCACTAAACATAGTCCAAATTGGATGGGATATATTTAACTAAACTTAAAAAGAAAATATAATTTATATATATATATATATATGTTTTATATATATAGGAAGGAAAGGAAATTGAACTACTTGTCATTGTGACACAGCACACAACTGCACACAATATACACAATATATACAACAATATACATACATATATATGTATATATATGTACACCAATATATATACATACATATATATGTATATATATTATATTTTCCATATGTGAGAAGAATAAAGAAAAAAATAAACTAGTCACGAGTACAGCCGCTCTTTTATAACTTTCAGTCCAACTGTGCTCTTCATCTCAGCAAAAGTCTCTGACAGTAGATTAGACACCAAACCAGGCCTGACCTCAGCACCGCTGCGACTTCTGACTGTTTCCTGCAGCTCCTACAGGATGTGTGCAGCCGACTGAGTCAGTTGCCCTACAGTGCGGTGGAAAGAGACACATAAATGAGCATTTATAGTCTGCTCAAGTCTAGCACTTGATTAAATTAACTCGCTCTGGCGTGGGTCATGTTTTTACTGACAGGAAGTCTCATCACGCGTCCTGCAAACCCAGGGTGTAAACAGAGCAAAGGCTCTAACATGCTCCGAGGCCTATTCAATTTCTTAAATCTTTGCACAAAAACCGCTGCTCCACCATACTGAAAACAGATGGCTCAAATGGGCCTTCCCCTTTATTTGGACTGCTCAGTGTTATTGGAAAGAATCTCAGCAAGAATTACCAAAACTGGCCACTTTTCAGGAAAACAAATGAACACAGATGTAGTTTTCCATTTTACAGGCTGTTTATGTCTTGCAAATTCCTCCTCCAGAAGAGCGGGCTATGTTCTTTCATGTTTTAATGGCTCCGAGTGACCGCAGCCCTTTGTGGCAAACGCTCTTTTCCAATACTAATGACATACAGTCACACAAGGCTCTTGGCAGCCGTGTGCTTCTGAGGCTGTGTGCCCGCTGTGTAATTATTCTACCACTAACTCCTAGTCTGGGGAAGCATTCACAACCAGATTAAACACTGACGGTTTTTCACCTCAGAGAGGCTGAAGCAGATGGATGAGCTCTGGAGGAGTCAAACACAGTACGGATGGCTTTCATCAGTCACTCACACTGATTATATTTGTTTTCTAATACGCAGCCTTAGCCTCGGCAGTCAGGAGTTTGTCTGTGGTTCGGGCTGAAGACAACACAGAGGAGGATTGAATGGCAGTCTTAACATTGGCCTCGTCTTCTCGGCGTTGACTTTCACCTTCCCCACACTCTACATCAGGGACAAACCTAGGACAGCAAACAAACATTTAAATCTTATGCTGTATTTAAATCATCCTGCTGGGCTTCATTGTCGGTGCAATCCTGCCACCTCCTGGCTCTATCTCAGAACGACGGAAAAATAATAGAAATGCATTGAATAGAAAACGTTTTATATGCCACCTCGCCTTTAGGATAAACATTGTATCTAGAACACATAATACACCATCTCCACTTTGGTCCATAGCGTCATTGTCATTTTAATCTAAAGAATCGCAAAATTAAATCTGTTACTAGCTATTTTTGCACATTCAAAACCTCTAAATAATGTCTTGTGGTTTGTTTTCTGTGACTTATTTTGTGTATTTTTTAATGCATTATTGTGGGTAAAAAAGGAAAGGAAAAGGAATTTTACCAAGTCAAACTGCTCCACCCAGGATTGTAGAGATGTAAATAAAAACAACAGGAAAAGAATGTTGTAATAAATACATTGCTACACAAGTCATAATTACATTTAGCTCATCCTTACATTTTCAGTCAGTCCAACCATGCAGCACTCTACTGTTCTCTTCATACACACCCTGCACCACTCTCATGTAGTTTTCTGCCTCACCTGGCTTTCTAATAAAATGTCACCGTTTCTATCTTCATCTATCCACTTAGCAGGAAACATACGATTTAACCACCAGATGTTGCTAACTTTTACCTGTTGCAACCTTTCCTCGTGGAGTTCGTGAATAATTGGCATAATATCCAAAACCAACATTCCAAAGTCTAGTACAATAAACCTGAAAAGCAGCATAAACACGGAAAACTAATTGAAGAATCACTCTTAAATACAGAACCAAAAAGTGATGATCTAATGATCCCACCAAAACCTGTGATTATTCTCAGAGCAATAAAGTGAGGGGGGGGGGGGCTTCTGTAGTCTGTGCCTGCAGATCTGTGTGAAACGAGTCTTTGGCAAATGAAAACATAAAAAAGTAAAACCTGCTGAAACCATCACTCAGACTTATATTAGTCTCAATGGTCGGGGGCCGTATCAAACACATGTTCTTCTCTATCATCCATTATGAGAGAGATGAGTTACAACAGCATGGCTGCCCTCCGTCACTGGTGTCGAATCAAAGCAGTCGCACCAGAGGAGGGCCTCTGCATGACCTGACCTCAGACGCTGGGACTAAAGTGTTAATCAAAGCTGTAAACGGAGCCATGCGAAGGTCTCGGAGGTTCCTCCCTGAAAGGATCTGCAGAGGTCCCGTGTGTGTCAGTCTTTCTGATGGGCTGTTAAACGCTACCAGGGCGCGGTGATCTGAGAGCACACCTCAGTGAAAACACATCTGGTCCTGATGAAGGCTGAGGGACAGCGGATTAAAGAAATTCTTCTTGAAGCGGTCTGGTTGGTTCCTGCCATAACAACTGTGAGCAGCTGACACCGATGAGACCACAAATCAGTCTGAGACTAATATTTAGCTTCTCTTTTTCATGTCAAGTGAGCCACAACAGTGGAGAACACACCAGCTGGAGGCAATTCTGCATGAACACATTTCTGCGCGCGGAGGTGAGAGAGGGAAGGTGCTCTGGCCGACTTTTAATAGCCTATTATGTTTCTTTCCTCAAACAAAACACCGCAGCACATGCTTTCCATCAGCACGATGTTATTCCAGCACTGGAGCCGGGTCCAGACCGTCAGAGCAGGGAAACCATTTCAGCCAACAGCAGAAGAAAATGCTCTCAGGTGTCTCCGAACCCCCCGAGACTGATCGCATTCACCAATTTGCTTGAAATGATTGTAAGTGGAGTAATAAAAGCTCTGAGGCAGAACTACAGCACAGAACAGAGAGTATTTGAATGAATACCACATGTCCGTTCTATACTTAGTAAGACATAAATTATTGTTCACATTTTCAAAGGATTGGATCTTGGCTGTAGTCAATAAACCACAATTAGCTGACGTGAAACAGCCCGACGGTTCGCAGTACGGCACAACTCAAACGTCCAACTTAGGAAACACTGATCAAGTGAAACCCAGGATAACAGCTGGGAGGACACCGCCGAGCTGAGGTCCAAAGACGTTCTTCACTTGTTTCATTTATTCATCTTTTACAGCAGGGGTCACTAACTGTATATGGGAGGGCCAGATCTTTTCAGGACAAATGAAATAAAAGTCATTTTTTGTGTAACATTATTATTTGACATTTATTTTGGAATCCAGTCGAGGGCCAGACTGGACAGTTTGGCGAGCTGGATTTGGTCCGCGGGCCACCAGTTGACAATCACTGTTCTACGACTTATTTTTTTTATTTCTAACAGAAGACCTGGAATCAGAGAAGTCAAGGTGTGGGGGCGGGGTTGAATCACATACAGTTCACCAGTCCGTGTTAAAGGTCACGTGCGGAGGGTGAAACACCAAAACCTAAATCACGTTCACTGATTTTAGTTTCAAGTTTTAACTAGGGCACTGCAAAAAACAAAAAAACAAAAGAAGAAACAAAACATTGGTGTGAGACAAGCTAAGAAACCACATCTTACACAAATGGTGTGAGGCAAGCTAAGAAACCACATCTTACACAAAGTTGCTTCTGAATTAAAAAAAAAATCATAGGGATTGTTATGGAAAAATTCAGGAAAAAAATAATCCATCAGACTGAATGAACTGGACTCTGGCTTCATGGCTGCTCATGTTATTCACTTCATCACATGGATCACAGTTAGCAAACAGACTTGAAGAACCATGGCCATATTAGAAAATGATCCTATTCTTTAAAGACAGACGACCTCCAGAGTAAAGGGCTTTTATTAGAAAATGATGAGAGCCAACGAGACAGTGTCATCACCATCTGCCAGGACACAAACGAAAGAAACCTTGGAAAATAACGAGAAAAAAAACAAACAACCCAAATGTGTCATAGAAACTAAAATGCGGTACTGAAAAACATACCAGCAGAGAAGGAGTATACTCAGCAGCTTTCCACATGAAAGGAAATTAAATTTGTCCAGGGATTAGTGCGACATCTTACTCTGATCCTTTCTTAATAAAATGACAGATCTCACACAATCCACGTTCCATCTGGTTTTCAACTCATCCTCTCCACAGGCGAGAATTTTGTCTCCCAATGTCTCAGCGTCCTTTTATACAAAACCTTAAACTGCCTTGCGGTGATATTCAGGCGGGGCAACTTCGTAGTCGCTCGCATTAAATAACGACGCAGAGTTCTTGACAAGATACCTGCAGGAGGAGAAACATTACTCTCACGTCAGGTGTGGATACTTTAGGTGCAGATAATTAAGTTGCAGATTTTACTTATATTACTTACTTATAAGTATATGCCTATACTTCAGGTGTGGCTACTGACAGAATGTGAACACTTACTTGAGGAAGTCTTGTAGATAACTGAGCAGGAGGGCCAGGCTTTTCTCATCCAGCGGAGTGTAAGCCAACATGGCTCCGATTCTCACTTTTAAATTGAAGCAAAAACGGGGATTATGTCACATTTAATCTGGTTCAACAGAAGAGTGAAAACCAAGAAGAAGAAAACAAACAAACAAAACACCATTTACTTATGGTGATGGCAGAATGATCTGTTGCTGAAAATAGTTCGTTCTTTGTCTCCCTCTCGTGGTATAGAATGGAATCGATTTTTAACAGAGGTTAAAGGGTTCAAAAACACTGCCATGACTCCAAACTTAAACTAAAAAAAAAAAAAAAAAACAACCCAAGGGAATGAGGCAGAGTCAGCTAAAACATGTCAACGTTTAAATTTGTGTAATTAAGATTAAGAGACAAAAGGAGACAGATATTAGAACCGCCCTTCCAGTGACACTGCAGAACACTATTGTAACCACAGTGTGAGTCGGAACAGTATGACACGGATGTGGTTTCGACTCATCCGCATATCTAACCAAAACTTCAGTAGGATTTATGAACTGAAGCCTGCAGCCAGCACTGCAGGGCTGTGAACCTCCACCAAGGATGAGACATTCACTGAGTGATAATCACCATGTTCTCTAATTAGCTGGATTGAGGTTCTGTCAGAGATAAGTGTGGAGGGGATTTTTATACAAGCCCAGAATCCAACAAGACACTCCATCCAAGTTTCATTTGTCAACGTGCTCCTGACCACGGTTACACAGCACACGTTTTTATGTGTAAAAGATAAATACTTCCTTGGTGTATTTCATCTCTGAGCGGTTGGTTTCTCTGCCTTTTATTTCTTAAATAATAATGAACCGCTGCCTTCTCTGCCAACCTTTTTGCGTAGTCATGGCAACGGTTGAGCAGTGAGATGAAGCAACAAATTCTGTTAGGCGCATGCACAATCGACACAGTGGTTGGAAGTCACTGGCTTAAGGAGTGGGCACTTGCAAATATATGGCCCACGTCCCTGACTATGGCACAGTAGGTCAGCTTTAATGTATGGAACTCATTTAAATGAGAATGAAATCATCAACACGTGACTGTTATAATCCTCAACAGAAAAGTGTGATGTGCAGTTTTTGTACCAAAGAGTCTGAGTAGATGAGGAGCTCCGTAGATCTGTGACATGGACGTATCTGGGTGGTTGGCCAGGATGTCTGCGTACTGCGGCCGCTCAAATTTGTAAAGCAGCTGTGTCCCCAGCATCACGTTGAAGTACTCGCGGATACCAGCCACAACTTCGTTTACTGCAAACTCTCTGGTTGATACAAAATAAAATGTATTGGATCTGTATGGCACACAAATCATACAAAACAGTCTGTTTGTATAACAACATAAGTGTTTACTTGCTGTCGGAGTTTCCTCTTGATTTCTTGTAGTTTGCATAATCTTCAAGAACTGCGTCAACATTCTTTTTGGCAGGCAGGTGGAAAAGCTGCAGAAATCGAACACACAACGTGAGTGATTTACCACAGAAATGATCAAACTTTTACTGTAATCGTTGATGAGGACTGACCTGTTTTTGACGCGTGATCAGGTCCCAGTCGTCTACGAGCCAAGGTTTCAGCTCTTCTGGGATTTTTACTTTCACCTCCACTCGATTGATGAAGGTCTCCTCCTGGGAAGAGTCAGAACAGATCAGACCTCAGATCATTTTACCCTCACGTCACGTTTTAGACCAACACTCGTACTCACACTTTCGACTGTTGGGTCGACACGTGCTCTCTTCTTCCGTGGAGGATGTGTCAGGTCTCCCCCTGAACTTGTTCCTTCTCCTGGTCCAGGAGCTGCAGACACGTGGCAGGTGATAGAATGTCAATACATATTATTATTCCTATAAACAATTATGACATTTTTAGATTACAGAATGATTATTTTTTATGTGAGTGTCATATTTAGAGGATAAATATTTAGAGGATATTTGTTTGTTGTATTTGTAAAACTAGCTTCTATAAAATTACAGCACCTTGATAAATACTTACTCTTCTGTTTGTTCTTCTTGTTTTTCCTGAAAGCAAAAAGAGATTTACAGTTGTAATTTTTTTAAATATAAAGATAACAACATTTTAAATATTGAAGATAATAAATGAGATTTGCACCACTGCCTCATCTTGGGTAATATAGACAAAATTACAGCAGAGGAAATTACAACACACATCAATTAGAAAAGGAAGCTTACACATCATTTTTCTGCGGCGGCGGAGGAATCTTCTTATTCGGTGCAGCTCCCCTCATTCTTCCTTCTACATAATGGTCTCTGAAATCAAACAAAAACTTAATTTGGATTTTTATTTTATTTTGCAGAAACAAACTTATTTATATCGAACTCTTTGTTCAGTTCAATGCCGGTCAGTTCACTTACTGATTTGCCCTCTGAAGCTCTTTTTGTTTTTGCAGGTTGCTGTCCACATACTTTAGGACTCTGCTTTCAGGAACCCATTCGTCCCAGCTGCAGAAGAAAACAGCCAAAAGTCAAGACCTCCAGAAATCTCTAGAGTACAAATATTGACAGTTTGGATCATCTGACCAAACTACTTACTTCTTATTCCACCCACTGTAATGAATAAAGTATTTTATTTGTTTATCCTTGATGTTTATTTTTACACACTGCAGTGAAAGAGAAAGACAGTATTAATAGTTTAAAAAAATATATATCAAAAACTCAGGTTTTTGACAAACAGAAAACTGTTCTCTTACCTTTGCTTCGTAAAGCAATGGCCCATGAAAACACAGCACTCTTTCACCTGGACAGTGATGGGAGTAAAAAGGACATTATATAAATCATGATATGAACAGGTCAAAAGTATCAAAACAAAGAATAAGAGAACAGAATAAAGAGCAGGGGATGGGAACTTAAAAACACACACAAAAAAAAACATTTTAAAACTAAAGCGTCGACTTCTAGTCTAGTCTAATGATTAAACGTCGACTTCTAGTCTAGTCTAATGATTTTCTTGCTTCAGTGCTTCTGAGACAAGATTCTTAAAGTATTTGGGTTTGTCCACATGGGATTATTACTACAGCAGAAGAGTATTTGGGTATTGTCCACATGGGATTATTACTACAGCAGAGCTAAAACACTGCAGGTTACTCACATTTAATAAGCTGTTATATGACAGTCGGTTGTCTTTTTTAATTATTTGTCAAAGCAACTATAAACTGTGGCAGTAATGCACTCTCACAACGGTGTTGTTACCAAATTGAGCATGATAGGTTTTCGTGAACCAATAAAATCTGGGGCTTCATCGTCTGTACTATAAGGGAGGAAACACACTAACAAAATACACAGTATTTGATACTACTACTGCATTTGTAGTAATGCAATAAGGTAAAGACTAGAGATTATGAGCAGAGTGTTTAAAAAAGAAATTTATAAAGAAAAAACATTTCAAGAAAAATGTGGAAAATATGTCACTTTATGAAGATTCTGTGGGGGTAACGAATAGTAGCTTCATTTAAGACCTGTCCATGGAAACAATGGAAAGGGAACAAATTCGTATTTGCATTAGCGTTGCTTTTTTTATTTTTTAGCTTTGTCGACTCGGTCGTAGATCTCCAGTACATTATTGTGAAGTCCTAAAAGCAAAGAAACTTACCTACATCGTATAATCCTGGGAATTATCAGAATATATAGCCTTCCCTCACAAAACACAAAGGATGCAAATGAATGAAGCTGCAACCGCCGCCAAATTCTAAAGCACAGACGAAACCACTGCCACTTTCAAACTTTAGTAAAGGGAACCGTCTACCGATGCACTAGGGTGGCAATTAAACAAACATAGGACGCGTTTGCTGTTTTGGTGACAACAATGAACGCTGAAACCGCTAGCTGCTCAATGGCGGCGACTGCCTGTTACGATGGTTAGCTTGTGGACATTTCCGTGGCCTGCAACTGTGATAGACAGCGCGGATCTGACAGGAGAGAACACAGGTGAGTCGTTACCTTCTTGAAATTTAGGCTTCGGGTCCTGTTTAGGCGCCATTCACGGATTAAACTATCAAAATATGGGGAAAATCGCCAGCTTCCATTCCAGTCTGAAACGGTGCCGCTCTCTGAAAACGTCATCGCCAGCGCGGTGACGTAATAAACCTGCGACCGGTTAGTTGGCCACATCGAGATTAAACAACCGTATGACATCAGATTTGACCTTGTTGCGAAATCTTGGGTGAAAATAAAACATAAATATTGTATTGATAGAGGTGCAATGTTTTTTATCGTTTTAATCCAAATTATAGTGATATTTATACAAATGTTGACTTACCACAATTGTGGGTTTTATTGCCTTTGACTGAGCTTCTATATATAGGCCACTACGTTGGATCACCATTGATTAGTTGTATATTTAAAATGAGAACATTTTTTAATCCATTCAGGGAAATAATATGGTATATCAAAATTTCCCAGGAAGTGACTAGATTTTACAATTTTACATTTAAAAGAGATGAGCATGAAAAAATTACATAAAACTGCATAAAGACTTACGCCTTATAGTTATTTGTTTTTATGCCGTACGAGATGCTTTTTGGGTCTGTTTTATGTCGACTCCTGTGTGGTGGAGTGATGGATTATTTAAGGAGATGTCAAAACAATGTAGTAAGTTATCAAACTACAACAGACAGTGAATTAAACAAGTAAACTATATTTTGACAACCTTGGGCAGACTTTGGCTCAGCGATTTCAGACCACCTTCCAGTCAAAACTGACTAAGATTAAGCCTTTGCAAGATGCTTTAAGTGCAAATGGTCAAAAAACATGGGTCCATATAACTTTTAGTTAATTTATCTGTCATGGTAAATATTAAGCCATTTATGCGCATGCGTGACTAATAAAAAAACCAATACCTGATTATTTCACGTTTTATGTCTTAGGTATGGTTTTGTAGGACTTTACTCAGGACCAGAAACAATGTAACAGGTCATTGTCAATCAGTGCCTGAGCATAACGACTTCAGTGATGCACTTTCTAAATGGGTTTAATTCGTACAAATATCAAACAGCACAGTAGACCTTGTAGCGTTTCAAAATGACCAAAGCCTCTAATGAGTTATTGACATCATCTGATAATAAAACAAACAAAAAATGTTACATTGTATGTCAAGCAACAATGACATTTTTTTAAATAGCATTAATTATATAATTACAAAAGAAATATCACATACAATGACAGCAATGCATTAGCCACAAATCAAACAAATGCTGGAAATATATGATAATAAATAAGTCTAACTGTAAGCACAGGTACAGAAAAATAAAGGGTGGAGATGTGTATATGATCAACTTAATAATTTTAAAACTTCCAGGCCAAAACAACTGTTGTGCTATACCCAAAGACTAAGCGATCACAGTTAATCTTAAAGGCTGCTGCAAATACATTTAACAACAATAATTGGGCCTAAGCATCCTGTGGACACAAGAGGTGAGCTCTCAGGGTAACTTGCTGACATGCAAAGTTAAAAACTACTCACGTGTTTGCTGTGAATGCTTCACACCACCACACGTCCTAATGATGAGAATGCAAGTGCTTCAATCATAAAAGAAAAAAAAAGAAATGTCATTCACCCACTTGCAATCAACACTTATTAAGCCTTTCAGTTAAATAAATACTTCAAACAGACCTAGAAAAAGGCCTCGTCTAAAAAAAAAAAAAAATTAAAAGTAAATCACAAATGTGTTAAATGTTCACGAGCCACTGCACTGTAGTTTCCTGTGTGTTATAGAAATAAATGATAAACAGTCGTACTTTAAAACAAATACACAATACTGCAATTCTCAGATGTGATAAATGTTCCAATTGTGTCACATGACCAGAGAAGGCTGCTTACTCGATTCGTCATTCATTCTTTCACACGGTAATAAGCCCGGTCGTACAATGCCAACATGCTCCCAAAATATGTGTGTGTTTGTTAGGTAGAGTCTCGACTCTATTAATAAAACTCACATGTCTGACCTGAGTTCCAGACATGAGGAAAAGATTAAAGACATATGACAACAGAAGGATGTAGCATCTGCTCTCGCTATTCTAGTGGCAACAGTTTTGAGGCATAAGGAATGCTTCTTTATAACAGCATACATCCAACATAACTTATATTATAAATAATTTCTTAAAAATATTATGACCACAGCATGAATGTCTAACATAAAAAAATCTACAGTGATGGCATAAATGAACAGATCTTTCTGCTGTCAATTTTTCTTTTTTGACAGAAAAGCTCTTGTTTCGCTGTGAATTGCCTCTTCTATTTTAAAATGCCCTTTCTTCTTTTTATTCCAATATGACAACCCATAAAGTGTTACCTTACTGGGTTCTGTGCATGTAACATACTGAAATAATGCCATTGACATGGAATATTGAAACAAAACTGTAAAAACCAGGTACAAAAGATACAATATAATCAAAGGACCACATGAAGAGGTGTGAAAAAGTCTTCAGTATTCACACAAAAATATCAACTGAAGTAACTCACTGGACAAGAAGCGTCCTAAGTTTATATACATATGATAAGTAAAATTGAAAATAGATTTTCCTCTCTGTACATAGGACTGTATTCTTTTGTCTTCCTCTTCTGTATTTACAATGAACTCCTCTCCTTTAGGTCCGCCGTGTCTTTCAGTTTTGTGTGGCTCTAGTCCAGAGAGATAACGTCAGATATGGAGCCATAAATGGCTGCCGCCGCCGCTGCGGCCTCCATCGATGACCTCGACAGACCTGAGATGACGTGGCTGTCCCTATCTCTGTCCCGCTCTCGCTCTTTTTCCCGGTCACGGAGACTGCTGGAAGAAACCAAACTGCTTGTGCTACCGCTGTTGCTGCCTCCATTGGCAGCTGCCAGTGTGCTGCTGCCGGGGGTGCCCGGCTGCTCCCGCAACATCTGTGAAGAGCTGTAGGGCAGGAAACGGTTGAGGAGGAGCTCATGGTCCTCAGACGCTGAGGCAGTTGCTGCGGCAGCCATCACCATGTTGTAATGCTAGAAAACAGAGTAAAATTCATGTTTAAAAACAAAAATTCAAAACTGTCAAGTTGCATTGGTGTTTATGTTAGTAGGAGAAACACAACAGAACCTGTGAGGCAGATAAGCTGCAAATGTTTTCAATTTAAACTGTTATATGGCTCTCAACTCTGGGATGTTAACTTTAGCCGTTAATAAAGGATTTATTAACCAGAATTATTATTATTATTATTATCACACTGTTTGAGGATGAGAATTAGTCCTGTACAAAAAATCGTTAAAAATGCTTTTTTCAAATATTTCAAATAATATATATTTTCAAAAAATATTAGTTCATCAGTTGTTAAGCTAGAATTTTCAAAAAATATTAGTTCATCAGTATTTTCTATCAATTTACACATTTTTTTTAGAATAAAAGAAGAAACAGAGGATTCCGATTTTATAGAATAAAAGAAGAAACAGAGGATTCCTAACAACAAAGGTGATCTTCTCATATGTAGCCTGTGCAGAAATATTATACATACCTGGGCATCGCCTTGTAGAAAGGAGAAGAAATTGAGATCTGAAAGAAGATGCAAAAATTTCAGTGATACAATTTCATATATTTGACATTTTTTAACTTAAGAGTTCTATAACATTCCATGCTTTGCCTCTGTGACAAAAACAAGAGAAAGATTTTTAAAAAGTAGTATTGGTGCACATTCGAAAGGAATGCCATTAAGACTAAGACTAAATACTATTTTAACTCACTGCCTTACAACCCAATACTTTCATTCATTAGGACACCTTTTCACATATATTTTGCATCAATAATTTGAGGTGCTAAAAGGTCTTCTTCTGGTAGATGCTCTTTTTCTACCCGATCTGTACATGTACTGTTAACAGACAACCTGCTAAAAAGGAATCTCAAACAAATGTATTAATATGACTTCATTCATTGCTGTGTTCTTAAAACATTCATCATATGTTGACGACATCCATTTCTAAATTCATGAAGTACCCAAAGCCATTCCAATCTTCAAGTTTTAGTTTTATTCTTCTATGGAAAGACTACCAAGCACTTAAACTAGAATATGCAATTATATTAAGTAAAACCTACCTGGCAGGTCACTAGTTGTGTGGTAATAGTGGCGGTAGTCCTGGATAAGCGGTGGAGGAGGAGGAATGTAGCTTGTCTCCACAGGGGGCATGCTGGGAGCTCTTGTCACAGGAGAAGACTGACTGTGTAGGTTCAGTACTCTGTAAATAAATAAAGAAGGTGTCAAGAAGGGAGTCAAGAGCAAAATGTCTTCCTTCATGAAGCGTACAGACTCACCCCTTGTTTGCAGGTGGAGAGACAGGTGATAGCGGAGGACAGGCCCTTTTGGGTGGTGGCTCATCCTCCGGTTCATCCTCTGAGGAGCTGTCCAGTGTCAGGTCAATCACATCAATTTTCTTGCTGCCGTCATTGGATGAGCCTCGTTTTTGCTCATGAGCGTCAGTTTGAGACAAATCTGGAGATAAATGTCTGAGTTACACTCTGCCCAGAATTAAGAACAGGGAGCGACATCAACATGTGTGAAATGTGTGCTACATACCCCTGGCTATACCATTGTATGATGCTGATACCTCCTGCACCTCTTTCTTTGACCTCATTGGGGCCCAGCTTCCATCTTCTTTGAACTGGATTTCATCACAGTCTGAGCAGCTATTTAAGATCTCCATAAACAATCTATGAAAATAGCAAAGCACATGATCAGCTTACAAGTAAACATCCAACTTTCCCAGCTCAGTTACAAACATGTTGTTGGTAGAGCTGTAGTTGTAACATTGGTGTTTTCAAGTTGAAATACTTAATACAGTAGCCAGTTGTTTTATCTTAATAAATGATTAACAAAGTTTTTAAACAGCAGGAAAAGAAAATTCTACTACACTAACAGTTTTTTCTTCCTGTGTTGGGATGTGTTGGTATGACAATATTTTAATAATGAAAATACACATTTCCTTAATGGGTCCATCACAGAACATTTCCTCTTCTAATACAGCTTCAGGAAGCATTTGTGAAAGAGTGATAGTCTAACCATTAAGTATTTCCTTATATCAGAAATATTTGTTTACTGTTGTTAAGGTTATTATTTCCTATTATTTGATAAAGAATTATGTGTATGACTTGAATAAAATATTTGGTCTATTGCAATATTGCAAAATAATTTTATTCCAAATAATCTTTTGCTCACCCATCAATAATGAGGTGTTCATATGGCGCCTTCTTGTCACAGACTGGACAGACCCAGGTCGGTTTCTTCTCATTCATTTGGATATAAAGTGTAGCATCAAAGCACTGGAGGTGTGAACACGTTATCGATCTGCAGGGGATCGTCAGCCTCATTTTCCCCAGCTTTAAAAAAGCAAATAAAATGAAGCCAAATAGATGTCAGTACATATAAAAACAAATATAAATACAATTATCCTAAAAAATAAATAAATCAAGGAAAATAGTCCATACAGGACAAAGGAGAGACACTCGTAGACTGGTGGTGGCGATCTCACTCTCTGGATCAGCTGTCAGCTTCTCCTTTACTATAAAAAACAGCAAGGAGACATCAAAAAATTATCTCTATGGAAAAAATGTCTAGAAAATTAAAAACTAAAACTCAAAATAAAAAATTATCTCTATGGAAAAAATGTGTAGAAAATTAAAAACTAAAACTCAAAATCTTATCTTATAGTGTTGGTGTATTTTAGCACATTGTCATATTATTTTATGACAACTGCCAAAAAGCATTTTGGTGTCAAATGATTACTGAGGTCACATACATGACACATATATTTCTTTTCTACTGGTTGAGAATTTGATCGATTGATTTAAAATTTTGTTTCAATTCTGACAAATCAAGCAATGACTTACTTAGAGCTCTCGAATGGTCAGGGTTCCTAATTCCTTTGGCTCGTAGTCTTTGCAATAAAACTGCAGAAGACTGCTGTTTTACCAGATAAACTGCCATGGAAAAGCTCTGGAAATACAAAAAAATAAAAACAATGAGTCAGAAAAATGACCAATGTTCACAATAAAGGATTTTGAGCTGACAGTCCGTGTTCCGAAGCACTGTCTTACCCGGCCGATTTCTGAAGTCCATGACACTACAATTGTGTTAGGAACTGTGGTTGAAAGTCGAACCAGAGAAGTAATGTTAATGGGACGACTGGGCCTTTTTGGTTCAACTCCATTTTTGGTAGGAGGAAGGTATCCCTGAAGACAAAAACATTGAAGATTAGTAATTGTCCGTACGTTATAAAGATGCTGAGTGAAAATAACAAGATAAACAAGGCAAGGCTGAACTCACTGGAAGATTACAGGGTTTTCCATTCACTTTTACACACAGATTAGGGGGGAAATGATCCTCCTGCGGACAGCTGGTCTCTGATAAACAAAATCTGACAATGACAGAAAATTATTCACATTATTGATTTTGTTTACATTGTTAAATAAAGTGTCACATAAATTAACTTCTGTTGGAAAATTAAAAAAAGGTTGACATGTTAGCTTGGTCTGACAGCAAATGTTAAACACCTTTAAAAATTATACTCGGAGCTAGCTACCCTCAAAACATTAACACACAAAAAAAATCACAGTGAATGAGAAGAATTTAAAAAGAACACAATAACAATACCACACCTGTGGTCAGTCTTTTTATGGATCTTTTTAATATGTACTAATTCCCTGATTAAAATTTCTTTTAGCTTTGGCAGCAATCAGCTGCAGTGTGAAGATAAGAGGTGGACACACAATCTTCTCTCTCGTCTGCTTGAATCTTATCTGTGATTGTGATTCCAACTGCCAGCTTATAAAAAGCAACACTTGGTATTTGTGGCAAAACATATTTTTTAACAATTAGTACTATATTGATTGTGCAAGAATGGGGCACGAAGAAGTAGAAGAGACCATTTCTAACATGTAGAGCTGAAATTACATTGATTATTTATTAGTGACATGAACTGACCGACGGTCAGTGTTTCTTCAGTGACTCAAAGTTTCTGTCCATCATTGTTTTACAAGCGCTCAAGCAATCTTTAACTTGCTTTTCCAGTTGAAGGAGACCCAGAGCTAACAGCTTCAACCACTGTAACACTATTAATGTATTGTTTTCTTCCTGCTGTAACCCCAGGGCTTGACATCAGAACCTACAGAGGTCACTTTAAGAAAAACCCTACATTACAGAACAAAAGCAGGATTTTCTTTAGTGAACAAACCCTGCACAATCCCAATAATCAGAAACGGATGTGTATTTTAATTAGACATACCTTAACTGTACTTGAACTGCAAAATCACACTTGGTCCCGGAGATGTCCCTAAAAATAAAATATATATATATATTTTTTTTTAGACAGATCACAAACACTTCCAAAGTTCCAAAGCAATAAAAAGTCAAATTTACACATTCTGCTGCCTTCACTGTTCGACCTTGTAATACGATTTATGTATTTTTCACTTTATCTTATCTTATATCACCTGAAGCTAAATATAGTGTGAAACGTTCACACTTACATGGAGCTGCTTATCTGCTGAACTTGCTGTGGCGTTAACGCAAAGGCATAACATGACTCCTGGAACCGCTGACTGTTGTCTGAGGCTGTAAAGTCAGAAAAGGAAGATAACTTTAAGTCGGTGCATTGTTATGGAGAACTTTTTTGCGAGTCATCATGTAAACGTTTATGGTTTTAAAGTCATAAACCAGATATATGTGGACAAATGTTCAACCTGAAAAAATTAGATAAGAATTCAACGAAGATATGTCTGTAGAGGGTGAGGAGCAATTTGCAGGTGTTTCACTGCAAGCACAAACAATGTTTGGGAATAAATCCATATAAAATGACACAACTTCTGCTGTGATTGTCCTAATATAATATGAGTCAGAAGAAGACAGTAATAATTAACTCATCTTACATGGAATTATACACAAACCCCTTATTCAACTACAGGAGCACGCTCAGTTGACTTCTGCAACGCCAATGTCCACAGGAGTGCATGTGTGGCTGTTAAAGAAAAAACATGCTGCACTGAAAGCAGAGTACATAGAAGCTAAACATTTACCTAGGCTGGTTGGCTTGATGAGCTCGTCAAGCACGTCATAGAATGGCAGTCTCTGGAGTTTGACATCAGGGTGTACTGGATGCAGGGCTGAGGGGAGATGAGGCAGGCCCAGCTCATGTTTAGGCCCAAGCAAAGAGACAGGTAGGAGAGGCGATGGAGAACCATGGGCATCAAAACCCAGCTGGGCGAGGCCTGCAGGCAGGCTAGAGGCAGCATGAACCCCAGGCAAAGCCAAGTCCACTGGTGAAACCATTTTAGTTGGGAAACGCCGTCTGTACAGCTCTTTTATTTTCATCTGCACTGCAGGACTGCAGCCAGCCTTGAGTAGATGAAGAGCTTTGGTCAAAAGTTCATGTTTGCGTCCATGCTTATTTCGCCCTGCATATCCCAACAACACCTGGAGCTCCGAAACTCGAAGACTCATTACCATTTGCTGTTTGAAACGTAAAAATAAAAAATAACAAAAGTTTGATTAACCTCTTGGTTAAAAACATGAATCAAAGGTAATAAATATAGATTGTTAATATGAAACAAGTTCACATTTTTAATATAAATGATAAGATTTCCACATGAGCAATGCCTTTTCTTTCTACTTTCAGTGCAGTAGAAGCTAATGTGTCTCTAACTACAACTATGGACAACTTCTTTGTCCAGCCACTCATAGATGTCAAAGCTATTTCTTTTCACAGTGATAACAATGTATTTTGTTCTGAAGTATTAAAAAACAAAGTCAAATGGAATTTCACTTCAAAAAAAAAATAACAACCAACATTATGTACTACACTTACATTAGACACTACTTTAAGCCTTTGTTGACTACGGTAACCCAAAGAATCTTCTGGTGAATAATAGTATTTATATGTACGCCATGATAAAAACAAACACATTTGATGCCATGAATGAACAAAAACTTATATACGAACTTTTACTCTATTGTTATGCAATTTCTGCATGGCACTTTTCATTTTTATTAACAACCTGTGACTGTTGTGATGTTGTGTCAGATTATCTCTGAAAGAGATGCAGCCAAACGACGACTATAGTGCGTATATTACATACATATTTTTTGTCTGCTGGATATTGATACCACCAACATACTGAAGTAAGAGACATTACAGCTCTGCTAACACCCCCTAAAGAATAATGCTGTCATCTCACATAAACACATACATGAATTTGTTAAGACTATGTATTCAACCCAGGGCAATAAAAAGAAAGACGCCATAGTAATGACAGTAACAACATAAAAACGGTTCAAGCTTTTATCTGATCACAGATGACACTAGCACTGAATGAAGCTACATGGAGATTGTCTTCCAGGGAATAGACAGAGCCCATTTTATATCGAACACTGCGATTTGTCCAGTAAAGCAACTATTCTGTCGGCCGTATAAGACTAAATTATTGTTAAGTTGAAAACCCAGACACAGTTATGCTTGTGGCTCGTTTGTTGAAAGCAATATATGGCATTTTCTGCAGCTGAGCCGCCCAGCAGGAACATCGGCAACAATAACAAAGCTAAAGCTAACGAGCTAGCCGCTCGGCTAATATCCTGTCTACTGTGGTCTGCTTTGTCTTTTTATTTATATTTGCATCGACATCAATAATATTTAGGTGTCTGTTGGTATATGACACCTAAATATGCTGTGAAAATAAATTGCGGCTGCGTGAAACATCTATTCGTGAAGCTATAGTTGAAGCTAGCTTTACCTTCAGTTCCGCACTCTCCGCCATCTTGTTGCACTGGCTGCGCACGCGCAAAAGCAAGCCTCAGGGGACAGATTCAAACTTGTCCGTCATTTCCTCGTAACAGGCACAGGGGGTCGCTGTTGCAGCATATAGACAACAAAACAAGGCATTAAAAGGAATGCACACACAATCACTATAATAAAAGTAAACATTTCAGAGGAAATATTAGGTGTCTCTGCTTTTTGGTACATTAGAACATCAAATGTGGTCTTGATAAGGTATTTACTGGTCGACTACACAAGTAATTAGTTAAGCTTTTAAAAACGTATTCAATATGGATGAAGAATGAAAATATTTAAGTGAATAACAATATTCATTTTGTACAGTGATCTGATAAAAAAAAGTGATCTAACAAAACATCATCTATAATCCCTGCCTTATATCTCAACATGTGTTTCACCAGCAACTTTATAATTTAATCAGTTTCAGTTTTTTTCTCCTCCCATAATTACTTTAGGAATATATTCTTTACTCATTTAATCATTACCTTATCAATAATTACCCAAAGTTACAAGAGAAATAGTAGGACACCACCCTCTTGCCTGTTGCTTAAAAATATAAATGTAATTATAATAGTGTTGTTAAAACACTAGCAGCAAATGTTTCTAAAATATGCTTGAGGTTTTTTTTTCTAGGAAGCCATGTTATTAAAGTAATTTATCAAGAAGATTTAGAATAGCAGTTAGCAATAAAAACTAAAATAAATGGTGGCAAAACACCGAAACGATTAAAAAGTGAAGTTCTGTTGAAGAATACTCTATATTGACCAAGGAACATCTCTACTTCTTCGGCCTTTATTTAGCACCTTAGAGCGTAGTGCAGTAGCTAACTGTAAATCTAGAAATCATCTAGCTTTGTATTTTACCTGCTTATACTGCTTTATTTCAGAGAAAAAAAAATCTTTGTTAGACATTTTAGATTAGGCTTTGACTGAGTGTAAATGCTGTTTACATATTGAGGCATCACCAAGATGTCTAGATCGGGACATAGGCATCTAATAAATATAACACTGTTACATTAAATTATATATTATTGTAAATATTTACATTATGGTTAAATACAGTATTTGGGTGCATTTAGAACTGTTTATTGTTTGTCAGCAGTAAAACTTCCATATAATTATGTACAAAAAACCCAACAACATTCCATTTGATAAAATTATTAATTTTTTTTATTAGTGGTGAAACAATTACAGGAACAAATAAGCTAATTTTAATCCATTGCATGTTTACGTACAGGATTGGAGTATTAGTTTAGCCTGTTAACCTCTGTGGTGTGTTTAAAGTCTCCAGGAAGGAATATGCCTGATCTGACAGCTACAAAGAAAAGAATTTGTAGGCCTAAATCGATGCACAACCTCTGTAAATGAACAAGTGTCACTTATTCAAAGTGCACAGAAAATCCAACCAAGACATTTTCCCGTGAGAGGAACACATTTAAGGTAGTTGTAGGCTAATCCATGATAATACAAGTATAAGAGCAATGGGTTGGCTATGTACAAGCTGCTGTTATCGAAACGAAAAACTGATATAACAACCTAGAATAACTATTACAAGATACATCGTCATTGCACTTTGCCACAAATAATAAATATCAATATTGTATCTTTTTTTTCTTTCAGGAAAATGTCATTGTATGCAAATGTGGAGAATAGTTACACAATTTATAATAATACAAATAAATACAGTTCTTCTGGAGGTTTGTTGTGCTGAGCGCCGGACGTGTGAAGTGATCCGGTTCAGGGCGGCAGCAGAGGAGATTTGAAGGTGCAGGAGGCGCTGCAGTGGCGAGGAGTCAACATCTTACAGGAGAAATGGTGCAAGGCGTCGTGAGCTTCTGAGAAGAAGGGGATGAGATTGTTAGCGGTGTAAAAGTAAAAGAGTGCAAAGAGTAGGCTACTTCTGTTACTATATGTTTTAAATGCTGCCTTTTTTACACAGATGGGATTGGACGGTTTTATTCATTGTAATGTCATAGCATTAAACAGAATCATTCCATTTATTTATTTATGGTCCTACTTTCAGGCCTTCTTCTGCACAACATCATACCAAATGTATTTAAGTTTGATCCCATTTGGAGTAAAATTAAAGATAAAGCATGGAAATTGTATACACCGTGACGGACAACTGGGATACAGACAATGGCTATGTGTCAACAAACAAGTCCAAAGCAGTTTAGAAAAATGAGAAGAGGCTTCACCTTTAATCCAAAAAGCGTCTTCAGTTCTAACTGACTGCTGGAAAAATTGTTTGATTTGAAAAAAGCCTCTGAATGAGAGGTGAAATGTCTTCTAGAAACTACGTCACTTCAGTTCCCTACCTTTAAACTGCTTTGGAAAAATGACCTGGACAACTTAGAACCAACTTCCAAATCCTGTGGAGTACTTCCAGTCTACTTCTGCAACCGTACGTTTGTTTCTTGATGGCTACATCCAAAATGCACACTACACTACAACACACACACGATTCCCTGAAATCATTGACAAAAATGTTCGTCTTATGACTCGATTTACCTTGACTGGGTGTAAATAATGACTGGGACACATGAGCTAAAGTGACACCGAGCAATTCAATGATATTTAGGACATGTGCTGTGTCCCTGCTCCACCTTCATGAGTCTCACCTCTGACGATGTGAAGCTGCT